>NW_027150550.1:1590000-2100000 GCF_001643675.1 Monocercomonoides exilis
AAGAAGAAGATGATCATGATCATGAGAGTGGAGAAGAAAAGAAAAGAGAAGAAGAAGAAGAAGAAGAAGAAGAAGAAGAAGAAGAAGAAGAAGAAGAAGAAGAATCGAGCGAACAAGACTTAGATGATCTGTTATACACATCTCGAATCGCTACTTCATCAACTGCTAAAGATGATGATTCTAATGATGATAATGATGATGATAATATTTCAGTTCTTAACACAAAAGATGACAGCTTATTCGATACAATAAATGTTAATCCTAATACAACCATTTCAAACAACAAGAAGGAAGACATCGACTCGGTTTTGTCTATTTATGAAGGCTCGTCCCAATCAAATAGCATACAACCAGAAGAATCAGCAGCCATTGTGATACAGAAATACGTTCGTTCTTTTCTCGCAAAGCGAAAAATCGAAGAAATGAAGCAAGTTCAAGCGGAAGCAAACAGAGCAAAGAATTTCACTGAATGGAAACATCGACATCAGTTTCTGGGGCTGATTCGTCCTTTGTTTGAAGAAAACGACACGAAGAAGGAGATTGTGGCAGCGGTGGATGAGAAATGCGGACTTTTGTCGAACATTCTGAAGAGTCTGCACATGCAGAGGAGGAAGAGGTTGGTGGAGGTGGCTGTGCCTTCGATACAGGAAGATGTGAGGAGGATGCTGAGGGAGATGGATGAAGAGGCAGAGGAAGAGGATGAAGGAGAGGAGAGAGAAGAGAGAGAGGAAGGAGAGGGAGGAGGGAATGGAGAAGAGGAAGAGAGGAAGGAGGAGAAAGAAGGGAGAGGAGAGAGAGAGAAAGCGGAAGAAGGAGCTGGTGAAAATGTGGAAGGAATCAGAGGAAATGAATGTGAGGAGATTGGAAACGATGATATTGAACAAGAAGAATGCGAAGATACAACAGGGAATGACAGATACGGTGGAAGAAATGAGCTTTTGGATGAAGAAAAAGATGAAGAAAAAGAGATGAAGGAGAACGATAAGCCGAGTGTACTTGATTCTGATGAAGAAAGTGCTGAGACAAATAACGAACAGGAAGAAGTAGAAGAAGGAAAAGGAAAAGGAAAAGAAAAAGAAGTAGGTGAAGATAGAGGCAATGAAAATGACGAAAGTGCAGAATGTGATGAGGATGCTGATGGAAATGAGACTGAACAATTGATGAAGACTCTTCTTCCCCCGCAATCCTCTCCTCTTAACAGCGACACTTCTGTTTCGTCATCTCCGTTCTTTCCTTCTCATTCGCAACCGGATCAATATTCATCCTCTTCCTCTCTCTCCTCTTCTTCACAGCCTCTTCCATCTTCTCAGTCTTCTAATCCTTCTCATCCTTCTCATCCTTCTGATCAATCAGATAGGCCTCCTTCCCCCTTCATCGCAGACGACGACAAAGAATGGAGTGCTGTTGTGGAGCCTCATAGCGGAGATGTCTATTTTGAGAAGGCATCAACAAGCGAAAAAAGATCGTTTGAGGAGCATCAGACGAAGAGAAAAGAGAAAGCGCAAAATGACATCAAATTCATTGTGGAGGAAGAGCAGTCACTTAGTCATCTGATTGATGCATTCAACAAGTCACTCCACGAACGAGAAAGGCAGAGAAGGAAAAAAAGTTTGGATATTTGCCTGGATAAAGTGTGCGGAATCAACATCTCCTTTGAAGCTTCATGATAAAAACTCACTATAATTATTATAATTTTATTTTTTCAATTCTGTATTTTACAACTGTATTTAAATAAAAAATCAACCTCTTTCAATGAAAACAAATTATTATTTGCAGCTTTCATCTTGAATACTATTAATGCAATACTATATCATCCAAAATATGAAGTGAGAAATGGTAGTTTTAAGAACGGATTTTCTCCTTCTTGTGAAGATAAAGAGCACGCAGTGAAATACCAGCAACTTTAACAACCTTGAAACGAACTCCGGGCAAATCACCAACAGCGTGACCTTTTCTACCAAATCCAGAAATCAAAACTTCATCCTATTTATCCAAAAAAAAAAAAAAAAAAAAAAAAAAAAAAAGTTGGTTAAAAATATGAAAAGAAAGTTATGAACTATTACAGAATATTTAATTGAATTATTCAAACGTTATCATCAACAAAGTTCAAGCAACCATCCTTTGGTACAAAAGCTGCAACTTTTTTGCCATTTTTAACCAATTGCACACGAACGCATTTACGAAGGGCAGAGTTTGGCTGTTTAGCTTCAACACCACTAAAATTTTTTTATAAAATGTTATTATCAATAAATATTTAAAAATTCAAACATTTTCTCAACAACAATTCCCTTTGCATGTGAGCATTTCTGGAAAGGATCAGCCTTCCATCTTGTTGCGAGGACACGACGCTTGTAAGCCTTATCAGCCCAACGTCCTGAGATACGTTTGTTGTGCAATTTTCTAGCTGCGTGAAGTCCACGTGGTTTTCTGGATAAAGAACATCAAAAATCAATAAAAATAAAATGAAAAAACAACAAAATTAAAAACGATTCATCTCTATTTACAAGAAGAAGAACAAAAAAAAGCACACCCTGATCCCATTTTGATCTGTATGATGAATGATGGAATAACAGTGATCAAGAATATGTAATACAAATTATTGAAGGTAACCCATCATTGTTGGGATTCGTTTTTTTCCGTGAGAACTTTCATTAATAACGATGGAAAGCGAATCTGTCAAGCCTGTTTACGGAGAAGTGCATAAATGTACCATTGAGCTTCCTGGATGGATTGATGGCAAAAGTCGTTATCGAGCCATTGTTGAAGCAATGAAGAAAAACGGTAATTGGCCATGTCAAGGTACAAGGACATATCTTCCAGATGGAAAGAGAGGAGAATATGTGTGGGAAGATGGAAATACTGTGTTATCAAAAATAAACAAGCTTGCATTAGGGCTTAAAGAACTTGGTCTGAAAAAAGGAGATAAAGTTGGAATTATGTCAAAGAATAGACCCGAATGGACAATAGCAGATATTGCATGTACCAGCCAAGGTTGCGTTGTGGTGCCTATTTATGATTCATATGGGCCTGATAATTGTAAATTTATTATCAGCTCAACAGAACAAGTTTGTGTATTTGTTGGACATGATAATGTGAATTTCATGCGTGAAGCGTGTTCTCATTGCCCAACTGTTAAAAATATTATTCTTTTTGATGGTACACCTCCGGATGAAGAATATATTAGATCGGTTAATGCTTCTGATAAAGAAACAAGAAAGGGAATTGAAGAAATTGGCTTTTCTCATCTCTATTCGGAAATTATGGAGATGGGAGGAAAGCAATTAAATGCAAATCCATTTGTTCAAATTGAAAATCCGGAAATGGCTTTTGATGATCTTGCGACAATTGTGTTCACATCTGGTACATCTGGTGTACCAAAGGGGGCCATGCTTTCTGATCACAGTCTTTTGAAAGGAGGATGGACTCTTTCGGGAAGAGCAACGAATGTTCCTTATCAAGACATAATTGTGAGCTATCTTCCACTGGCTCACATTTTCCAAAGAAGTATCGAAATTGTGGCTCTCACTTTAGGGATAGGGATTGGCTATTTCAGTGGTTCGATACCTCAACTTACTGACGATCTTTTCCATCTGAAGCCAACTTTGTTTCCTGTTGTTCCGCGTGTGCTATCGAAGATATGTATGGCAATCAAAGATAAGATCAGCAAAAGTGGAGCAGTCACAAGGTCTCTGTTCAAAGCTGCCTATTTCCTAAGACAAAAAGCTATGATAGATGAGTGGCCTACCATGGCGATATCAAATCCAATTATGAAAAAAGTGTCTTCGATGTTCGGTGGAAGGCTGCGTGTGGTGTTTTGCGGATCGGCTCCCCTTTCGCCAGACATTGGGAGGTTCCTGAATGTGGTTATGGGTGGGCGAGTTCTCGAAGGATACGGGCAGACAGAAGCATGTGGTGCATCGTTTGCAATGATTGAGGTTGACCACAATTATGGCTCGGTGGGACACATCTTGCCTGGCGTTGAAGCGTGTCTGATGTCTGTGCCTGAGATGGGATATCTTGCAACGGCTAATCCTCCTCAAGGAGAGGTGTGCCTACGCGGATGGCCTGTTTTCATGGGCTACTACAACGACCCTGAAGCCACTAAGAGGACGCTGGCCGACGGGTGGCTTCACACAGGAGATGTTGGGCAGTGGCTTCCAGGAGGCCAGCTGAAAATCATTGACAGGCTGAAGAATGTATTCAAACTGCAGCAGGGCGAGTTTGTGTATGTAGAAGATATTGAAGGCTGCTTGGCAACGTCGGATGTGATCGATCAAATTATGATCTATGGAGAGCCGCTAATGAGCGGGCTGGTTGCAATTGTCGTTCCAAACAAAAAAGCTCTTCTTGCTTGGGGAAAAGAGACAGGTTCTACACTCGATGGATATGAGGAAGCGAAAAAGAGTTTTATGACTTCTCGTCCTTCACCTTCTTCTTCTTCTTCTCTTGTTAGCTCTCAATCGGATTCATCATTTTCAACGAAGGCTGGGTGGAGCGATGATAACGAGTACGAATTTTTGTGCACTTTCCAGCCTGCAATTGCATTTGTTGCGGAACATATTCACAAAAGGCTGGTGGAAGCAAAAAGAAAAGGATTTGAAATACCAAGAAGCATCTTTATGACACCTGTTGAGTTTTCAATTGAGAACGGGCAATTGACTCCAACACACAAAGCGAGGAGAGAAGTTATTAAAGCTGTGTATCGCAAACAACTTGACGAGATGAGCAGAAGCCTTCAGTAACACTTTGATTTTATCCCGAAAATGATTGGTTTTTGTTATGAATGGAATACATTTATTCTTTCCTTTTATTTTTCTTATTTTTACAATAGCAGAATATATTCACTCGTTTTATGCAAATTTCAGTTTAGACTTAAATAAGAATTATGCTTTTCACTCGTTAGTTTCTATGGTGAATTTTTTTTTTTTTTTGTTATGTTTCGTTTGATTTGTGCGTAGATTGTTGAACATTTTTGCAAAAAATCAGATGAAATTTTGTTCCATTTCTAACTGCACAGTTGAACTTATCAAAATATCGCTTCAAATTTTACATTTTACATATCTTCTAATCTAAGAATTGTACATGTAAATATAAAGGTTATCAAGTTGAAATTGGTATAATTTGAAGAAATCAGATTTAGTCATTTGATGATAATATGTAATCATTGAAATGATCACAAAATCAAAATTGTTTGTGTTTTGAGTTTTGATTGAAAATGTGAAAAAAATGTATTGCTTTATCAATTTTGTTCCACACAATATTTTCTATCACTTTTCAAAGTTCTTGATTTTTGTGTGTGTGTGTGTGTGTCAGATAAATGATTTTATAACTTGTCTTGTCACAGTGGTATATCTTTGTTTTTTTTTCATTATTGGAAAATCTTTCCCACAAATGCCAAGCACATAAAGAAAAAAAATAATTGTATTTCAATCTCCTCATGATATTTTTTTTTAGCAAAAAAAAAAAAAACATTTCATAAGTTATCAAATTTCATCAAAGAAAAAAATTCCTCTTGAATTGTGATTTTTGCATTATTAATGCAACTATTTGTGAAATAACACATTCAGAAAAATCGAATTTCTGTGGTTTGTCTAGAGTTGAAAACTGTAAAGTCTTTTTAAGGATTCTTTAAAATTTTTTTTAACCTATGAATTGTTATTTTTTTGTTTGGGTTATCATAATAATGTTCACCATGAAGTTATTTTTGAAAATATGTTTATTATTCGAACCTTTTTTTTGGTATTTAATTAGAAATATGAGTGTTTATAAGATAATAAATAATGTGTTAGTGCAAGTGAACAAAGAAAAAACAAAAACAAAACTCTTAATTGTGTAGAAGTTGCACAATGTATTTGAGTGACGGTTGTGGGAAAGAAGAATTCCAGTTCAATTTTTCCATCATTCAAATTACTTCAAAAATCATTGAAGAAGAAAATTTGGTGAACAAATTGGAGTCAACTTTTAAAAGGGATTTTTTCCTTATTGGCTTTTTTTTTGACTACCAACTTTCAAAGAAAGTGTATTGGCTTTTTTTTTTCTTTATTCAATGCTTTTTCAAATTCAAAACAGTTCATAACTTGTTTGTCTTTGTATTTTGGTTTGTTTCTTTCTTAGAAATAGCGTTTTTCATATTATGAAAAGTCACTTTTCTCATCGAACCAAGCTTTCCCAAAAAGTGTAAAGTACAGTTTCATAATCTGTTAGCATTTATCTTTTTGTATTTATAAATTTAAATTTCTGCAATTATTTATTCAGATACTTTTTTTCATTTCCTTTTTTCACAAACATGCAAACATCAATATGAAATTATCTTTTTTCAAAAAATGAAGTGGCTGATCCTTTTTGAAATCAAACTTTCGTTCGAATTTTGATCAAAAATGTAATTTTAATTGGATTTTGGAAAATTTAACTTCTGCGGTAAATACACATAGCGCATGATGATGTTATATAGAAATACATTTTTTCGAAAATCCCACTTTGATAAAAATTTTTGATCAAAATTCAAAAAAAAAAAAAAAAAAAAAAAAAAAAAAAACAAGATTTCAAAAAGTGTCGGCCACATACGTGTTATTTTTTCACAAAAGCATCATTTTGTATTTCGCAAAAGAATTACGACTTTTAATTCACATTTGTAAAATTTCGAAAAAATGAGATAGATTCAAAACAGGAATAATCAAATCGGTAATAGTCACATTTTTCTGTGCATAGAAATTTTTGGCCAATTTTTCATTTATTTATCATTTCATATTATCACAGAGTTGCATGTATATAATCACGTTTTCTTTCAAAATGTGTGGTTTTTTTCAATGAAAACTGAATATTTTTGGTATTTATCAAACAAGTTTGATTTTTGAAATATTTGTTTTTATAAGTCAAAAATAACGAATTCTAATGATGAAAATTGTCGTCACATTTGAAAAATGTGTATTTGTGAAGAATTTCAGAAAATATGAAATTGACACAGAAACATATATTAGGTTATATTTATAAATATATATATTGCAAATAAACATCGCATATTATTACGATAGGACACAGTCACAAAAAGTTGTGAAAAAACCGATGTGATTACAGTTAAAACCGGATATAATCACGTCGAATATAATCACATTCGCACATGGTCACATTTTTCGATGCACCAATATTTTTTGACAGTTTTCCATTCGTTTTCCATCGTAAATAATCACAGGGCTAAAAATATATAATCACATTTATTATTATTGTGTGTGTTTTTTTTCAATGAATATTCGATTTTTTGATCAAAAATTTTAATTTATCGCATTTCCAAAAATGTGCACAATAGAGTAAAAAAAAAGTGATTTATGATCAAAATTGTTCAAGCAAGTGAAAAAAGTGTATTTATGTAGAATTTCCAAAAACAAAAAAAAATCAACCCAAAATAAATTTATAAGTCAATTAATTTTTATTTTTTTCTGTGTGAAGCAGCATCGTGTATTATCACAATCGGAAATAATCACAAAATGTTGTGCAAAAACAAACATAATGATATTCGATTATGACAGAATATGTGGAAATTTTTCGAATTTCAGGCTTTTCATAAAAAAAAATTTGCAATTTTAATTGACTCTTATTGATCAAAAAATGAGGAAAAAATGGGTTCGTTTTTTTTTTTGAAAAAAAGCACGAGATTACATAACATGATGTTGTTATGTCAATGACACCTGTTAAAACACATGAAAATCCTATTTATTTTTAAATCTGAGAGGGTTCTGGAAAGTTTAAAGTGATACATTTTTTCAGCTTTAATGCAAATAATGAAATCGAAAACATTTCGTTTCAAATAAATGAGATTGATTTCAGTCTTATTGTGCATAAAACAAAATAAAGAACGATCATGTCTTTTTTTTTCTGAATAACTTATTGTCAACTGAGCATATTTGAATAGTTGACAAATATTCATTTTAAACATATTCACTCTATTGAACACAAAAAAACTCCACAAATTCATCAAAAAAACTTTTTTCTGATTGAAATTGATATATTTCTTAGATAATTTTCTGTTAAAAAGAAACTGACATGAGTATGAATTTTTAATTTTTTCAAATTTTTTGATGATAAAGAATTTTCGATGTTGAATTAAATATTTTCGATCATGAATTAAAGTTTTTCGATGTTGAATTATTTTTGGTGTTTTTGATCGTAATAAAAATTTTTTTTTGTGAAGCCAGTGTTTAATATATTAAATTTGTTTTCAATATCTCTATTTGAAAAGAAATAATTTGAAAAGGAAAAAAAAATGATACAAAATTCACATGAAAAGATAAATTCGAATAAAAGGGATCAAAAAACACAAACAATGTGACCTCGACTTGAAGACACTTCTAGTGTAAATATTTTGAAATTCAAAAAATTGATAAACTTTTAGGTGAATGATTTCACCACATTTTCAAATCAGAAATTGTTACATATTTCTAAAAATTCTCTCATGAACTTACAGTTTCAAATTCGACATTCCCATTCCAATTTGTCTGTTTGTTTGTGAAATATGATTAATTTATTGTGACAGTTAATCATGAATAATGAGATAATTAATTTTTTTTTTTGAATATTTTGTATTTGCAATTTTTCAAAAAGAATTACTCAAATAAGAAAATTTTTTTGAGCATTTGTTATTCATGATTATTATCATCATTTTATCGTAAAAAATTAGTTTTTATTTAAGAAAAAGGATATTAGTTGTCTCTTTCATTTATCAATTTCATCTTTCAAAAGATGATAATCATTCAACAAATAACAAGATAAAATCTCTGATATATGATATAAATTTTGGATGAAATTCCAAAATCAAGAACAAAATTGAATGAGACAATTCCTGAGCATATTTATGTGGGGAATATAATTTTGTAAAGATCCATGTTTCTGAAGATTCATTCTTTTTTTCATCAATCACTCCGCAATCCACTCATGTTTGTTTTTACCATGGGTGCTTTACCCGCCCCCTGGTGCCAAACCCGCACCCACAAATTGAATTAAAAGTTCACATTTTGTTATATGAACACTATTCATTTTCAATCGTTGAGCTTTGAAAAAAATAGGACAAGTACATCACATTATTGAAAAGCTTCATTGTTTGGTGTTTGAGATAAAAAGGTTTCGAAGTTTTTTTAAAAATTCTTCAACTTAATCAGTTTGCGGTTATACAAGAACAAAAATAACCAAATGGGGTACTCACTCGTTCTTCTTTATCAATAATCACTTTCAGCAGATGCAAACCTTTCAATGTGAAAAAACAAACAAACAAACTACGATGACAACGAAGAATAAAACTTTTCGCGACATTCAATTTCTTTTTTGCTGAAGGATGGTGAAACTGCTCTTTGAATTGGCTTCTCCTTTTCCGGTTTTCTTCTTTCATAAATGAAGCTTTCTCCACTTGTATCATCGTTGATTATTTTATAAATTATCATTTTCTTTTTCTTTTTATGTTTTATTTCTCTTTTATCTTCATCTGCAGAAGAGCTTGACAAAAGAATGTTGAATTCTTCACAAGAATGCTTGGTTTTTGATGTTGAAGGAGTCGAAGAAGTTTTCGCTTTTTCTGTTTCTTTATATTTGGATCGAAGAAATGCAAGATGCTTTTCTGCATCTTTAAGTTGTTTTTTCAATTCAAAGCTGTCCAAATCTTCAATAATTGCTGTTATATTTAATTCGTGATTATCAGACAGAGAAGAACAGGTCGGTATGATCGATAAAGTTGATTTTTCCGAGTTTTCTTTTTCTGCAGAATTAATGGGTGATCATTTTTGAAATCATAACTTTTTTCGGGGTGTTTTTTTTTCAAAGGTTGTTTGTCTTTGAACAAAGATTTTGGATTTTTATGAAAATTTTCATCAAAACCATTTTTAAAATAAATGATTGAGCTGAAATAAATATGAAAATATATAAAATAAATATATTTACTTCTTAATGTTTTTTTGTTAGAATTCAATAAAATATTTCGAACCGAATTTTTTAAAGGAAATAATATGACTTAAAAATTATCACACAAATATCTGATGGTTTTGATGAAGCCGAAACACTTTGTCTTTTTGGTGGAGAATAGCTTCCAAAAAGTTCTTCACGCAAATCTTGAGACGAAGAAGGAAGATGTTCTTTCAATGGAGAGGCTCCAAAAGGTGCTCCAGATACACGAGAGAGAACAGGAGCTGCAGCAACAGGCCAGAATCCTGTCTCAATGAACGCTGCCTTCACTGTTGATGGAACACAAGCTGCAGCCAAGGCTTCGGGGAGAATTTCTGCAAGTTGGGATCGATAAGAAGGGAGAGAAAATGGAGAAGGAATAACAAATTTGTAACTCAAAGTGGATTTAAGTCGAGAAAAAACACATGAGTCACACAGCTGAAGCAAATGTGTCATATTTGGTGGGAATTTTTTTTGAATGATGTACTTTTTTTAGCAGCTTCAATTACAGTTTCGTCATTGTGAGTTGAATGATTATCCATTAATAAAAGTGCACGATGAGAACTTGTAGGTTTCACTTTCTCCACGATTAATGAAATCCAGTAATTAATCATAATGTACTTGAAGATATCCTTAGTGATCCACCCGGAAGATGAAAAAATATATCTGATATCAAATGAAGAAAGTGTGCGAAACTCTTTCGGGAGTGTTTTCTTTGGCCATAGAAGAAATCGCGGTAATGAGGATCCGTCAGCGCAGATACAAAGGCATATAGTTGCATTCGGGACTTTCGGAACGACTGGAACTTGTGGAGGAGTTTGACTTTTTAGGCAAACAACCAGTTTGTTCGATGATTCCCCACATGAGATAGACGATTCATCAAAATTGAATATATCCGCAGCTGTGATATTGTATTCCGTAACAGTGCTTTACAATTCTGAAAACCATCCTCTGATATTTTCTGGTGACTGCGCTGATATTTTTGCAACGTCCGTGTGCCTTGCGATTGCAGCCTTCAAAACATCACTTCGTTGAATTAATTTATATGCATATTTTTTGTTGATTGTTTTGAATTCTTGCTTCGGTTTTGATGATTTTTCTATTTGATCCACACACTTAGCAACATGAAAATGTTACAAAAACAAATTAATAAATAATGCAAACCATGTTTTGCACATCGCGAATTCGAACTATTATCTGATTAGATAAAAGGACTAGCACCTGGTTCTCAATTTCTTCCAATTGCTCGTTCGTAATTGCCTGAGGGTGCCCATTCCTTCCAGCTTCTCCACCAGCTCTTTCCGCTCTTATACCTCTTTTCCATGCATCTTTTGACACAACCTTTGCTTAAATGGCAGTTGAATATTTCACTTTAAAACTTTTTCGAATTGCGAAAAGCTTTTTCGATGGGGATTTGAATGATCGATATTCCTTGGTTGCAAGAACTCTGTGCAACTGAGTTGATGATAATTCAGGTTTTTCAGTCATCTTTATTGGGTGTGATCAAGCATATCAAAATTTCTTTTGTTGTCATTTTGAATCAAAGATAACGTTAACAAATTTCGTTGTCTGACATACAAAGCGAATTATATTGAACTGGTTTATTATTTTCACTAGCTTTGAAAAAGTTGCGATAAATATAGTCTTTGGATTAAAAAAGAAACTGGCTTAATTTTGAAAGAACAAAAATTAACGGAGATAGAGCAAAAGCAAAACTTGGATTGTTGACATCATTTTTAGCTGTTTTAAAATAGTTTTCAATAGTCAAACATCTAATTGTGTTATGAAAGCTCATTCAAATATGAATAGGGTGCGGGTTTGGCACCAGGGGGCGGGTAAAGCACCCATGGTAAAATGAACCGGTTCAAACTTTGAATTGGAATTACAACAGTTAACAGTTCGCTTCCATTGTCCTGATTTTTGTTTTAAGATGAACAATTTGTTTCATAAGCTTATCTTCATCTTTATGTGCCATGAAAACAATTTCTGAAATGAACTTCTCCATCAGAACATTGTGTTTGGAAAGAATCTGTTTTTGTCTTGTTCAGTCCATCTCATCAAAGGAACATTTGAAAGTAGTTTATTAATTTTTGTGTCTTCTGCTCTTCTCAAGAAAATGTGCTCTTTTTTATTTCATCCGTTATCTTTAAATCTTTCACAATTCTTGAATGAGTGGAACTGTCATTCTCTCGCTTCTTCCCTTTTGATCCATGTTCAATGAATAAAGAACTCTGTCAGATTGCGCGATCAGACTCCTTCTCTAACAATCATCTGAATAAACTTTGGAAAATTGGAGCTGTGAAGCTGTTGATGGTTTCAGAGAGCCTCTCAATTGAAATTGTTTGATTTTTGGAGTGGAAAACACAGCAAGCTTTTTAGCAGGGATTCTAATAAACTATTTTTCAAACTCTCTGTTTTCACAATTCATCCATGTTCTATCTTTCTCTTCTGAAACCATTTATTGTCCTCCAGTTCAAATCTTTCCTGCTGAATACGTTTCCATTTCCCCAAGTGCAGTGAATTATTGTCTTTCCACTATTCTCTGCTCTCTAGACTCCTATATTGTTTGAACAATAAACAATCCCACACTATCTGAAAAACCATTTGAGGCGACTTTATGAATCTTTGAGTGTCTAATCATAAATATTGTGATTTTGAACAAAGGGAAAAAGGATTTCTCCACTTGTTCTCTCCATTTGTCCAAAGTATTATGAGACAAGAACTATCTTCTTTGATACAGAAAAGATGTTTCTGAAATAACAAAAAAAGAGATCCTAACCTCTGAGAAAATATGGAACAAACTCAGCGATTATTGAAGTTGGAATATTTCAAACGAATTTGGAGATATCGAAATCCAGATATTTAAAATACCCAGTTGAATGATTTATTTCATTGAGAAAGAAGAAATAAGAAATGTAAACAAAAACAACAAACGTTCTCATGTTCACAAAAACCCTCGTTGATTGTCTTTGAGAAAATTTCTTCATGATATTTGTTTTTCTCGAATAACGAGTTTGTTTTCAATTTTTAATTGGATCATTTGTTTGGAGTTTTTTCCCCATTCATTCACTTCTTTCATCAATACCATGCCACAAGGAAATAAAAATGAACAAAATCCTTTTTTTCATTTCAAATCCCTCTCAATTATTCCTTTTCTTTTCTTTTTTTCACTTTTCTTTCACATTTCATCGTTTTTTTCATTATTTTCTGAAAAAAATAATTAGTATTGAGATTTTCAATGTTTTTTGAGATATTTCATGAAATAAAACAAGCAGGCTCATTTCACAGAATAATCACATCCTGCCATTGAGAATGTCGATTCTTCTGCAAAAGCCATTCTGCTTTTCTTAAAACAAAAGTTATCTAAATTTTGAATTTGCAGTGATTGAAATAACTTCCAATTCTGCTTTTATGAAACAAAAGCACATCATTAAATCAACAAGTCGCATCCACAAATACACACAACGCTGAATATCCGAATCGTACTGAATCCTGATATCTGTTTGTTGGAATCAGCGCAGCTGCATCATTTCCTTTTCGCAACTCAACAAAATACAAACACAAATTCTTTCAATCGGCTTCAGCCAATATCCCCACTTCCCGATTATCTCTCGAATGCCTGAAACAGATGCCAAAATGTTGTCGAACGCAGTGGCTTCACTGGAGGTTACTGCTCAACCAGCGTTTGAGTTGTTGTCTTGCTGCTTTTCTTTGTCGAGCAGCTGCCATTGTTGCATTCGCTGCAGTTTGACTCCATCGCAAGGTCGATTGCATCAGAAACTGTGAAGTTGCATGCGTTTTGAGGGAAAAGCCGAATGCACTCACTTTTCAGAAATACAAGAGACGGTCGGTCTGATACCGTCGATGAAAGCATGCTCTGCACCAGATTTGTGAGCTTGGAGTCTTGAATCGTGTCTGTGCTCGGCCTCTCCCCGTTTGCGATCTTCTGCCCTGCCACATCCCCTTCATACTCCCCAAACGGGATCTGTAATGTCAGGCACTCCCACAGCATCATTCCGATCGAGAATGCCACAGACTCCTTGGTTGCTCCCATCTTCTTGTTCATCAGCAGCTCTGGTGCTTTCCATCTCAAAAACTCTTTTCTGGCGTTTTCATCATCCTCAAACGCGGATGATGGAGGTGGAGAATCGGTGAATCTTTCGCTCATCAACGATATATTGGACGAAGAAGAAACAATTGTCAATGAAGAGATCGACGATGAATCTGAACTATCATCAGAAGAACAGTCCGAGTGCATTGCAATGCAGATGACCATATGCTCTGAGAACAACACAATGTGAGGACTGAGATTGGCCAGTGAAGAAAGAGGATTTTCCATTTCATCAAATGAATGAAGAGCTCCATTCGCAACCCAGAACAGGATTTGGGCAGCTGTTTGCTCTCTTTCCTGCAAACTTCCTATTGCCATCTCTTTCTTCTCGTTCCTTCCATGCAGGAGCATGAACAATGAATCCCTCAAATCCACGATCAACTTCTCATGAGGAGACGAACAGGCCATTGCATCCACTAAGTTCGACATGGAAGAAGTGGTGGGGCACAGATCCTCTCCTCGAACAAAAGTGGAATCCGAATCGGTTGAACATGTCGAAGATATTGATGGTGATGGTGTTCTCTTTCTTGTCTCTTCTTCTTCCTTCTCATCAATCTTTTCCAGCATCCATTCAGGAATTTTGTCTGAATCTTTTCCCAAGATGTATTCAGTGGAGCCACTCTCAGAAAGAAGATACTCTTCAGACTCCGAATGCACCATCTCCTTTCCATTTATTCTTTTCTTTATCCTCTCTTCGTTTTTCTTTTCTGCCTCTATCTCAGCTCTCCTCCACTGCGCCTCTGGTGACATCTCCATCGTCACCATCTCAATCAGCTTCGGATCCTTTTTCACTGAGTCATTTACAATCTCTCTCAGATCTTTGTTCTCAATCTTTGCTCTTCTCCATCTTACAGCCAACACTATCGAAACAATCAGAACAATTAACAATGTTACAACCAATAAAATAATCACGATCAACGCCCATGACGATTTTCCTTCTTTTCCTCCTTCAACAATCCTTTCATCTCCATTTTCCTTAGGCTCACTTCTGTTCTTCAAAATGAATGAATCTGTTAAAGATGGAGATTCTGCATTCCCAAACAAAATATGCACACTCACCTCAATCTCGTCTTCACAACTGCTGATGAGATCCTTTGCAACACTTCCTTCAACTTCTGTTTCTGATAAAAACCCATTTCCATCAAAATCATGTTTTTCAATCTCTTTCTCTTCTCCTTTTCTCTTCACAACTGAGAATGACAGATTGCATGGAACAAGAAGCATCCCTTTGAATATAAACTTCATTCTGTTTGCCTCTTCTTTTGCTTCCACACTCTCCAGAACGGGAATGAAGAATGATGAATCTCTTTCTGAAACAATCCCTTCAAAACTGCACCCATCGTTCAACATCCAAAGAGAAGTGTTTCTTTCCCATCCATCTCCTCCTTTCAAACTCATCACATTCAATGTTCCAGAATCTGAGCAGATGATGTTTCTTCTCAATGATGGATATCCTTCAATTGATGGATTATTATTTTCAAATAACCCCATTTCTATTTTCACACTTCCTCCACTCATTGTAATTCCACCTTCTGGCGAATTCGAGATTGTTGTATCTTTCATCAAAACAGAACTTTTCACAACATCCACAAGAGATCCAGACCATCTGCATATCTCTTCTTCTTCTTTATTCAGATGAAGTTCATTTCTTTCATTTGAACTTCCATCAAAAATGCAACTGTCCATTTTCACATCCACGCAATCCTCCACTTTCATCAATTTTCCTTTTGTAGTCTTTGAACTGACTCCATCTATTGTGCAATTTGTCAATTGCATCGTCTTTTTCATTGAAAAGCAAGATATCAATGATTCATCATTTCCTTCAATTGTGATATTTTCTGTTCGAACCTTTTCCATATTCATTTGTCCGCATTCATTAATCTCAATAAGAGAAGTTTTAACTGTTGAATTGCAAAACATTAATGAATTAATTGCTGATGGATGCGGTGATGAAAGAGATAATGCAGATTTATGAAGAATGAGATTATTCACTTTGCATTCCATGAGTTGTAATTCTCCTTTTTCCATATTTAAAAGATGAAATGGAATGCTTGCATATTCTGCATTTCCTTCTTCTGGTAATTGTTTTGTTGTGAAAGAGCAATTCATTATTTCAAGAATCTCTCCTTCTGGCGATATCAATGATTCATGTGAATATATGAAATTCGAATCAAAAATAATGTTCATTCTCAACAATGAGACTGTTCCTGTTGTTGTCACCAAAGTCTTTCTTGTTCTTGTTATATCTGATTTCACTTCGACTTCACACAATCCTCTGCTTTTCGAACTCAAGCTCATTTCTTCCAAATCTAATTCTCCTTCAATCACACTCTCTTTAACAATGAACATCAGACTCATGAAATCTGAAGTAAGATGCATCAGCCCATAATCAATTGAATGACATGGAAGTGTGTTTGTTCCACATTGCCTCTCATCCGATCCATTCACGCTGCTCACAATAATTGTGTCACTCTGATAGATCGTCACAAAATCAATCAGATCTGTATCTTCAATGTGCTCACAACAATCAATTCCATATATCGCATTCATCCGCGAATAATGTCCCTCTCGAAGATCAAATCGGAATTGGGTTTCATTGATCTGCGATGTGATGTTGAAGCATTCAATGAAAATGTCATTCCCCACTTTTGCTGTGTTCACACTGAATTTCATTCCCACAAATACGAAATCAAGAAACTCGGTTTCCTTTGTTGCTAGATGCACTCCTCCTCCTTTCCCTGTGGTGCTACCGCAGCTGCAATGACTGATTATCGTTTCTATCATCTTCATTGATCCAGACGCACCCAATGTGAAGAATATGGCTCCTCCTTTTTCACTTTCTTCCGCTTTGCCTTCTATTATGCTGCTCTCATTCACGACCAAACAAATCTTTTTCTCACTCTTTGATTCAAAAATGCTTGCTCCATTGTCACTTCTCTTCACTCCTGAAAATGACGAATTATCAATGTTGAGATTCATTTCCTCCCCTCCTTCATTTATCTTCAACCCTGCTTCAGATTTCTTGATTGATAAAATGCATCCTCCACTTTCATTCAACGATTTCACATGAATATTCACAAAATGGCAAGAAACTCCAACATCATTAATTGCAAAAATGCTGTTTCCAACATTGCATGATTCAATCGACAAATCATTCACTTCCACACTGCCTCCAATTGCATCCACAAATACGCAATCAAATCCATTGTTCACTTCTGCTTCTGAATGGAATGAGCATCCAGTTATCACCAAATCTCCATTTATATTTGAGATAATTGTTTTGGCTGAGTTGTTGAATCCAGATGTCAGTTGGAGCTGGATATTCATCAATTCAAGATGAACATCGTTTTCCATGAAATATTCCAATTGATTTCCAATTGCCTTTTCAAAATTCAAAGTTGCTTTCACATTCTCTTCTCCCATCTTTACACTCTTTTTGATCTGATAATTGGATACATTGAATGAATCTTGAATTACTGTTGATCCTTCAATCTGAATTGTTTTCATTCTAGTCCCTATTTCCATGTTTTCCATCCCTTTCCACATTGTGAAGCATGGCTCTTCCTCACTTCCACAACGTGTAACATCAAATCCTTCAGCTGAGATAAATATCTCAAATGAACTATATGGAATCAGAAACATAAACAAATCTTTGTTTGAATGAAAGTTGTCACTTCCAACAAACAGAGTCATATCATCCTTCATTGAAGAATAATCGAACTTGAACGAATCATTTGTCACTGATGTATTAAAATCCTTTCCCATAATGAACACATTCTTTCCAATGGCTGCTTTGTTGTTCACAAAAGTAATTCCTGCATCAAAAACAAATGGCTTCTCATTCAAGCAATTCTGACAATCCAAATACAAGAATCCTCCTTTTCCATTGCTCTTTAAAAGCGAACAAGATGACACATTTGTCGATTTGATATCCAGTTTTTCATTCCCTTGCAATGTCACTTTTGCAACACCTCCTTCTTCGCTACCCTTGTTCTCAATATTCGAAAAGTTGCTGTTTTCAAACAAAACGGAAGAAGATATCATCAATGGAGATTCACCAAATGAGGAGTCATCCAAACTGCATCCTTCCATTGTGCAATTCAACAGTTTCACTTTGTATTCTCCTTCGCCCTCTCCTTCATTCACAGTTCCTGATGAAGGAGAAATTGAAAACAGCGCAACTGATGATTTCACATCTGAAATCGTGACAGAGTCCAGCTCAACCATCTTTCCTGTTGATTTGATCAAGGAAAATCCAATTGTGTTTTTGTTTCCTCCAATCGCACTAATCGCACAATTTTTCATGTGCAATTCTCCATTTTGAGTGGTTGATTCAATCACCGATGTGATTGCTCTGTTAAATCTTGATGGAACAATAATCCCAATGAACTGAATTTCTGTCACCAATGTTGATTTCAGGATGCATTCTTCAACTCCACTAACTTCCCTTTTGCATTCAACACCCACAATTGTCTCGGATTTTGCTTTCACGTTCATTCCTCCAACATCCAAGCATCCGGTTACAGATGAATTTGCACAAAGAATAATCTCCTGTTTAATATTCTGTGATCTCTTCAAATGCCCCATCCCATAATTCACATTCAAACATGGAGCCTTTTCCAACCCACAATACACTTCCTCCACTCCAGATGTTCCATCCACATACACCGAATCAGAAGTATATCCGTCCAAAAATATAAACAGGTTCACATCCCAATCCCTAAACATTTGAGTTCTGTCATGCCCAACAACAGAGTTGTCTTTTTCAGCGATGCTTCTCATGAAGGCGAAAAAGGGCTCTTTCACAGAAGCTGCAAATGATTCGCACACAAAATACATATCTCTTCCAACACTGGCCTTGTTGGCTGAAAACACGATATTGGTGATGGAAAAGGAGGATTCCGATACTTGTGAGCCTTGATTGAACTCGATCATGAGAGCACCGCCTCTTCCTCCAGAACTTGTGTCCTCGCTCACACAGCAGGTGGAAAAGGTTGTGTTCCTCACAGAAAATGTGTTGGTAGAGGCAGACGAGGCGAATGAGATGCACCCGCCATCTGTGGAAGTCTGTTGGTGTTGTGGAGCTGAGTCGATGTTGGTGATTGTGCAGTTGGTGAGGGAGAGGGAGAGGGCAGGGGAGGTGGCAGAGGAGAGGACACAGCTGGCTGGAGTGGCTGTGGAGGTGATGTGGGTGATGTTGGAGGAGTTGAGGGTGAGGGGAGCGGTGAGGGAGGTGAGGTGGAAGATGCTCTGGCTGCTGAGGGCGAGACTGGTGATTGCTGTGTGGTTGAGGGCGAGGGAGCCAGCAGTGAGGAAGAAGAGGGGTGTGGTGATTGATGATGAAGATGGGGTTGTTCCGGTGATGGTGGTTGTGTTGAGTTTGAGGGAAGGGGAGTTTTGGAAGAGGTGGAAGAGGATGGGGGTGATTTGATTTGAGGAGTTGTGGGCGATGGCGAGGGCAGAGACTGTGAGGGAGCCCTGAGTTTGCTGGAAGAGGGCAGACGAGGCAGATGGATCTGGTGAATAAGATGTTGATAATGATGAAGATAATGAAAATGAGGAAAGAGATGATGCTGATTGTGATGATTGTGAATGTGGTTGAGGAATACCATCAGAGGATATGATGGTTGTAGTTGTTCCATTTCCGGTGATTTTAATGCTGGAAGCGATGAAGGTGAGTGTTTGAAGAGGAACAAATGTTGAGCTGAGGAGTGTGAGGGATGCGTCTTGCAGAAGAGCGAAGCCATCGAGGGAATACTCGATGGTGGCACATGGAGTCTGTCGTGGTCTACCACAAGCATAGTCATCAACACCGCTGTTGGCAACGACTTTGTTCTGATCAATGATTGGTAGCCAGCCATTGAACACTGCGTTGTCAGCTTGTCCATTATTCCAGACTCTTTTTGTTGGGGTTGTTGAGCAGCAATTCTCGAACGGGGATTGAGTGATGCTGCTACCATTGAAAAATACATCGTTTCCTCTACCATTTTTGGCGGAGTTGCCTTCGAAGAAGCAGAATATGATGAATTTGACTTCATTCATCCAATCGTATGTTCTTGTGCAACACAGCGCAGCGCCACCATAGGAAGTTGATGAACTTGTCAATTTGTTGTTTATGAATTGGCAATCATTAACCAAAAATTGATTTGGTTTATTTTGTGGAGGATCTGCAAATGTGAGAGAGCCGGCAGCATCGCCTCCAGTATTTGAGATGCACTTGCTTTTGGAAAACAAGAATTGAGCATTTGAAGATAAGGAGCTGATAGCAAAATGCCAACCAGTTCCACACCAATCTGTTATTGAACAACTTTCCACCCTGTTTTCTGAGAATGCCCAAACAGAATTTGATTGTGGCCAAGCTATGCAATTTGCTCCTTCATGAGCAGCAGAACAACTTGTGAAATTGGATTTTGCGATGTTCACATTTAACAACAATTCACAATATAACGCTCCACCATGGCTATTACCTGTGCATGAACAATTGTTGAATGAGCAAGAAGTGATTGTGAGATTTGCATTTATGCGGTTAACATAAAGCGCTCCTCCATCACTTGATCCACCAGTTGTATTTTCCCATTCGCACCATTCAAAGCGATGGCTGTTAACATCGAATGAAGTCAATCTTCCAGGTTTCACTCTTTGAGTTTCAGTTCCAACATGTACTACAGCAGCATTGGCTGAAGAACGAGTTTGGCGAAGAAAAGAGGTATTGAAGGCAGAGAGGGAAGTGAATGGGCTGTTGAGGTTGGGGAGGATGGCTCCATCGACGGGGTTGTGAGTGTGCAGGAAGATGGTTGAGTGGACAAAGATAGAGAAACGAAGAGATAAGAAGGGTATTGTGTTTGTGTTAGTGTTTGTGTTAGTGTTTGTGGTGATTGTGGTGGTGGTGAATGAGTTGTGTGTGTGTGTGGGTTTGGCAGGAATGGTGTGTGTGGATTGTGGTGCAGTGGTGATGTTTGTGAAGAGTGTGTCCGAGAGATGGAGATCGAGGTGGATTTGAAGATGACGATAGAGAAGGGAAGAAGAAGAGGATGATGAAGGAGAAAAAAGGAAGGGATTGTGGAGGGAGATGAACGAGGAGAAAGAGGAATGGGAGATGGAGAAGGAAGTGGAGATTGAGGAGTGTGCATCTGGGAGGAGATTATTTGGGATGGAGAAGAGGGGGAAGGAGATGATGGCTGGTTGAGGGATTGCGAGGGAGAAGTTGGTGAGAGAAAGGGAGCTGTGAGAAGAGAGGAAAAGTGCGTGGCTGGCATCTGCGTGGATTCGGCAGGTGGAGGAGAAAATGGTGCATGATGAGTGATGTTGCGCAGCGAGGAATGCACAGCCACCAAGAGGTTCCATGACGAGATCGCTCACACACAACGAGGTGTTGATGATATTCACATTTGTTCGAGCACAACTGACACGATCACCTGATGAAAATATGACTTTTGCTGCACCTATGCCTTTTTTATTGTAGTATTTGTTGCTGCTGTTTTCAACGCTGATCGTGCTTTCTGGCATCTCCCAATTCATTTCTTGTTGATTTTGTTTTTCAGCAATGCCTCTGTCATTGACGCAATTGACAACAACCAATATCAGAGCAACAATATTTATTGCAACTTTTGCGCTGGTGGAGAACCTCACCATGGAAGAAGATGAAAGAAAAAACTGAAAACAAAAATTCCTGCGCCCAATATATTTATATATTCCATTTAAATTATTTTTTTGAAACATCTGAAAATGAATCTGATATTTTCTCAAATATATTGTTGTCAAATCTTGACAATTAAATAATTATTTGATTACATGATAAATCTCTTTTGTGAAAAAAATAAGTGAATATCATAAAAAAAATAAAGAAAAGCAATCAATTTTTGAATAAACTTAATTTTGTTTTTTCACAAAACAGGAAATTTGAATTAATGCATTTTTTGTTAAATTGAAATTAATATTGAAATCAGATTGCATTTATGTTTGTATATTGTGGAAAAGTTCATTTTAACAAATCATTAAAGCAAATTCTCATGATGAAACTTTTGAAAGACAAAATCAAATCCTTTTCATTTTTTCTTCACATCAATCTATCGTAATGCAGAACTGTTTTTGAAACTTGTGATTTGATTCGCTCTGTTGATTTCTCAAACAGTTGAAGACAACATTGAAATGATGAGAAAGAATAATTAAAATGAAAAACAAAAAGAAATCTGTTGTTCTCATCAGCAGAGGAATTAATATGGAACATTGTCAGCTTTATTGAAAGACTTCAATGAAAGGTTTTCATCAATGAAGTTATTTGATTGGATTTATCTTCTTCCAAAAGCAATCGATTCATAATATTCAACCATGATGACCATGAAAGATGATATTGAAAGAGTGATAAACGAGATTGATGCAAACAAAGCATTTGGATCATATCAGTACAGATGGTGAAAAGCCAAAGAAGAAGTATTTTCTGAAGAATAAAATTTGAAAAAAAAGATAAATTGATGAGAAATCCAACATTCATATGTTGCTTTGTTTTCTTGAAACGATAATGATAGCAAAAGAAGGATTTCAGTACTGCTCAACTCTGATTGTTCGTTTTCAAAGAATACCAAAGAAAATGAATCATATAACTTGTTGCTTTCTTTATTCACACTGAACAGAAACTTCCTTATCATATGTGTTTCTCAGTTGCTCTGCCTCCATACCTCCAGATACAAAAGAATAAAGAAGAATTTCTTTTTCTCCATCTCAGAAGAAACATTGCCTTGTTAGTCTCCCTTGCTTTTTTGAGTATTTTTCCTTTCTTTGACAACGGATTTCACTGCCTAATGAGTTCAGAAAATAAATTGAAATTGACATCCCATCTTAAAAGTGATAATTTTGTTCTTTGATAATAAAGATGATCTTCACATATTGTTTTTGTTTTCAACAAAAAGATATAACTCATTTCATGAAAAAAGAAAACGAACGTGTCTTTATCTCCATCAACAATCATCATTTTCCATTCGTCTCATGAAAGGCTCCACTTCTTATCTGTTCATTTTCCAATTTGTTATTTAAATCTCAATCCAAGTTTGCTTTCCATTGGTCATTTCTTTCCTTTCAACCTCCTTGAGAGAAGAGAGAATAAAAAGAAAAGAGGACAAGCATTTCACATCATTGTTCCTTGATTGAATATATAGAGAAGAACAAACAGTTGTTTTTCTTTTTCAACAATGTCGTTTTCTTGTTTTCCTATTCTCTAGAGACAAATTCACTTCTAAAATCAGATTGTGCACACTCTTCAAATAATCAGAAATTCCACATCGATCAATCTGAAACAACCTCCTTCATGAATTGTTGAATTGATTTGAAACGTACAAATGTGTTTCTTTTCGGTCTTTTTCAATTCAGTCATTTCATTTTGCTCTACACTCTTTGACATTGTTTTTGACAAATCAAATCAATTGGAATTGAAATTGCCCCACTATCATTTTATCAAACAATCAACAATGTTTTTGTGCTCCAACCTCTTTAATTGAAATGAAAACTGCATTTGAGAGACATGAATCCTGCATTGTGTAATTCTGAATGAAAGGATATGAGCGGAGTCAGCACAAAGATGGAGCACTTGAAATGACTTCAAAGTGAAAGTTTTCAATTCTTTTTTATTTTTGGCATTCTTTTCAATTCCTTTTATGATTGTGATTTTTTTTGATAAGCTTTTCTGTGAGTTGGAGTGTTGCATGGAAATAGAGAAGAAGCAGAGAATTGAAGAGATAAATGAGGTGATGCACAAAAGGGAGAAAGAAGAGATTGTTTTTGTTATTCAGAAAGAATTGTTCAGTTTTATTGAGAAATCGATTGAAGAAAAGAAATCGATGGTGGAAAGAGCCATTCTGATACTGAAGCTAGTGGGATATTCAACAGTGATGAGATGAATTCTGAGTGGTTGTTTTTTTGTAACTCTTCATTGAGCAGATTATTCGACAGGATAAATATCGTTGGAAAAAAGAGTGAAGAACTTCTTGTTGATCTTTGCAAATGCCCTCTTCTGCTGGACAACATGTGATCATCGAACTTCCATGAAATCGTCATGTCTTGTCTTCCGAAAGCTTGACTGAGCAAAGAAGAAAGAAAAGCAATTCAAAAAGAAGTGGAAATGGAATTGTTGACTTTGAGTCGTTTTGGAGTGTTTGAGGAGTGAAATTGAGCTGTCATTGCTGGTTCGGGAAACACGTTGGTGTTTTCATCAAATGGGAAACAGAAAAGAGAAATAGAGCTGTTTTTCGAGGAGATGAGATAAATCATCGAAAATGAAGAAGAACACAGAAATCTGACAAAACAAGCATTTGAATGTTCATGGCAGATTCCGTTCATCAGAAGTTTTGAAAAAGGTGGTTGCAGAAGAGATGAATTTTGTGAGAGAGGTTTCAAGAGAACTGGATGAGTTGATGAGACAGGTGGATTTGAAGATGAAAGAAGATGAGAAGGAGGAAAAGGAAGATGAATGAGATAAATTTTTAACTTTCGTTTTTCTTGATGAAAATGAAAGATGAAGAATATTTCAAATTGAGTGAGTGTATAGTGAGTATGTGTTGAAAAGCAAGAGTGAATAAAAGCGAAACTTTTCGCATATTTCTTTCTTTTTTTCAAGGAAACAGCAAATCTCAAAGACACACATTGGGACTTTGTTTGAGGCTGTTATTGTGGACTGGATTTCAAAGGAAATGCAGAAATCAACACAAAATGAAAAAGAAGTCCATTGTTGTTAAAATTCGGTTTGAGTTTCTTTCAAGAAGAATGAAAGAAAGAACAAATAATGAAGAAGATGAAGCAAAAAGAAATTCTGCATTAAAAGAAGATGATTGAAAAGTGTAAAGAAGAAGCATTGGAAGATTTCATAATTGGATTGCATGATTAGGTGATGAAAAGAATGTTTTGATTCAACTGTTTATTAGGTTTTTTATTAGGATCATCTTTTTGAACCTTTGTTTCGGAAGTATTTGTTGAAAAGTTCGTTCATCACTCCAACAACTTGAAAAAGAAGAAAGAAAGAAAGAAAGAAAAAGTGATAAAAAAACAGCATCATGAATATTTCGATAGACTTTTTATGATTCATACATATTCATTCGAATGATTGTTTTTAAAAATGAAAGAACTAACATTTTCCAAAAAATCAAGAAAAAAACGTTTAAATTATTTATTGTTAATTATCAAACAGAATTGTTGAAGAAATGTCAAAATTCTTTTTGACCGATGTGTTAATTTGAATTGCGTTGAATAAAAATAATTAAATCATGCTTTTAACCGACTGTGATTTATCTTGCTTCTATCTGCAAAACAAACGTATTCACGTTCAGTTGTATCACTTTCGCTTTCTTCAACTTCATCATCTTCATCATCTTCACCTTCCTCCTCTTCTTCTTCTTCCTCTTCTTCTTCTTCAGCTTCTTCAGCTTCTTCCTCGGATTTTTCTTCATTTTCTTCTTTGCTATCGTTTCCGCTTTTTTCATTTTCTTCAAAAACATTTCTTCCTGTGTAAATTTCTTCTTCTTTTCGAGATCTTTCTTTAAAGATATTAGATGATTTCTTTGATCCAACATGCTTTGACTTCGCAGAAGACTGGAATGTAGAACTAACTGAAGATGGATTTTGAGAAGAAAGCATTTCATCAAAATTGTAATGTTCTGAATAATTAGATTGAGGTGCAAATTTATCAGATGAAGAAGAAGGAATCTGCTTATGAGGATGTGGAGTGTCAATGCTTGTTGAGGCCTCTACGAGATGCGTCGGAAGAGGCGATGATGAGGAGAAAGATGTCTGATGTTTTGATTCATTACTCTCAATGGACGGATTAGAACGAGAAGAAAGCTGCCTTACAGATACACACGATGTGGGGAATATTCCTTTTCCTTCTTCATCGAAACTTTCCTCGCTTTCCGTTTTTGTAGAACTTTCGCTTTCAGCATCTGCATTTGAAGCAATTTTTGAAGAATTTGATTCATCTTTTATCACATATTTCTTTTCACTTCTACGATGATATCTCTTTTCACTTCTGCTTCTTCGTTTCGGTTCTTTCGATTCGTGCTTCTGACTCCTCTTGCTCTTCTTTTGCTTCTCTTTTCTATTTTGTGCTTTCATTTCTTTTTCAGTATTCATTTTCTCTTCCTCTAAGAGCTCCCAAAATAATTCTTCCTCGTATTTCTCCTTTTCAAGTTTTGTCATTTTATCTTTAGTTTTTGTAGACTTTGTAGATTGAAGCTCTTCTTTTCTGTTTTCATTGCGAGGCAATCTTTCACCACTTCTCGCTTTTCGTTTATGCGAAGCATTACGCGGAGCTCTTACTGACATTGGCTGGGCCTGTAGCCTTCTAAGAATTTGAAACAGTTCTCTCACGCCATATATCGTTTTTCCCTTATTCCCAAATCCGTCCTCCTTTGTTGTCTGTGCAAGATACTTTGAAGTGAATTCATCGATTTCTAAGTTTTCAGCTGTTTGTTTTTTCTCTTGTGAGATTTTCCTGCTTCCTGACAGTTTCTGCTTTCTATTATACGTTGTTCTGCTATCAACACTATGCGACATCCGTAATCCCGCTGAATCAAAATCATTCCTGTCATCTTCGTCAAACGAAGATGCGCTGTATCCTCTCATTGCCTGCTTCCTCCGAACTAATCGTTGATTTCTCGCCTGTTCCGCTTTGAGAAGCCTCTTTAAGTGCTTTATCTCTTCGTTCAGCCGAACAACGCTCTGAGGCCTTGCCTGGCTTGCAAGTCGCTTTGACAATTGCTTTTTCCTTTTGGCACTCGCAGCTTCGGCTTCGATTTTTGATTGCTCCCTTTTCCTGAAAATCCTGTTTATCTGCAGAATCAATGATGGCAGAAATGTGAACGGAAGAGAAGGGAGATTGGACAGCGGAACTGATGCTGCGGGGAGAGGAGGCATTGAAGACGAAGAACGAGGATTGGTGAATGAAGAAGAGGATTGCGGAGTACTCGCAGAATAAGCCTGCGACTGATCAAAAACGCTCGAAGGAAAATGGACAAGGCAATCAAGAGGCATCCAAATTGTTTCTTCGTCGTTTAAAGGAGGTATTTGTGATGATTGTGAAGTGTCTCTCTTGTTAACTCCTTTTTTATTATCACCTTTTTTGGGATCAAGTCCACGATATGATGCTTTCTTTGCTTCACGTTCTGCAATGCGTTTGCATCTTATTTCATCAGCTTTGAACTGCTCAAATTCAATTGAAGAAGCGATGCAATACTCCTCTGTGCCTTTCTTCACTTGCTCTCCAAAATATGAATATTCAGGGAATTTTTCGAGGATTGCAATTAATCTTTGTTGAGAGCGAGAAAGAAGGCGATTCGCTAAAAGCAGCTTGGAACAATTTGTTTTCGTCTTTTCAAATTCGCAAAGTTGTTCTTTCAGATCGTCAACTTCATCTAACAAATCATCATTGTTATCCTCTTCTTCAAGTAGTTTTTTTTCAATATTCCTTTTATCATTCTCAACTGATTTCAAATCGTGTTCAAGTTGGAGAGTTTTGGCTATCAAACTTGAAATATCTTTCGCTTGTTGAGAGGAATTCGATTTTTCTTGTTGAAAAGAGGTTGTCTGATATCAAAAAAAAAAAAAAAAATCAGTGAAAAATATCAAATTTTTCAAAAATGAAAAATGAATGTTTTGGAAATGTTATTTGGAGTTACATACAAGATTTTCGTTCAATTGCCGCAACGCAGCGACATCTAAAACATGAGCTTGCTTTTCATCTTCAAAGTTTTGAAGATGAATTGAATTTTCATTTTTTAATTGTTGCACTGTCATTTTTTCCGTTTGTAATGATATTTCAAGATCGTGTATATGTATTTCAGCATCTTTGATCCTTTGTTGAAGTTGATCATTCGAGTTTTGAAAAAAGCGACTTGTTGTTCGAAGTTCGTCAACAGCATCATTTAACTCTTGGTTTTTCTTTGTTAGATGCTCAATCTCTGTTGAATACTTTTTGTAAATAGTATTTGCTGCACTTTTAACGTGACTTTTATATTCATTCCAAGCTTTTTGCAAATTGTTTTGGTCATCATCTTTTAAGCTACATGATCCTGAAAGCAAAATTGAAATCTCATCTTTTTCGCTTAATATAAAATTTTGAAGTGTTAACGAGTCATTAAAAAACGATTTCATGTAAATATCTTTTAAAAAAAGTTTAATCAATGAATATTTTCTTAAGGGTATTCTTTTCAAAATCCAAATTTTTGAGAATTTTCATCATTGTAATCTAACACTTTAATAGAGAAAAAACAAAAATTTCCGTTGAATATCAAAAAATTAATTTCTATGTATTATTTCAAACAAAATCGAAATTGATTAATTTTATTAAAAAGCAAATTGACAAAAAAAAAAAAAAAAAAAAAAAAAAAAAAATTATTAACCTTCAAAAACATATAAAAATGAGTTTAAGAAGCTATTTTTCAATTAAAAATAAAATAAAATTCTAAAGTGTTTCCCTGAAGTTTTTTATTTCAAATGTTGCTCTTATAAGCAAGCAAACGAAAAGTTATAAAAAATAATATTTTGAATGCTTTACGAAACGACACATCCCTCAAATCCTGTTCTTCTTTTGTTTTTTGATTGGCTGATGTTATCTTTAATCTTCTTTCTCTTTGCTTCCTTCTCTTCCTGTGTCAGTGGAACACCAATCTCTCCAGGCTTCCATATCACAACATAGCAGTCAATGCCTGAAGTGGCTATTGTCCCATCCAATGGAGACTGAACAACACAATTGACAACATTCTCATGCGCTTGCAAAATAGATACAACCGCGTCATCACTGCTTATGTTACTTTCATTTGTTTCATTTCTTTCTTTTTCTTCATTTTCTTCTTTTTTCTCTCTGTTAGTTGATTCGCTCTCTGAACGAAAATGACTTTTGCCATTTGTGAATGGATAATGATGTGGGCTTCTAAGAATATCAGATGAATAATTCTCATTTGATGTTAAAGAAGAAACCTGCTTTCCTGAAATACTGTTTCTTCTCATTCTTGTTGCTTCACCATTAGACGTCCTTCGCATTTTAGACAAATCATACAAAACTGCCTTTGAGTCATCGCTTCCAATTGCCACAATATTTGGCGACAGAGGGAAAAAGAAAACGTTCTTTATTGTATCATAGCTAATATGTGAAGATAACAGTAAAGGAGGCGAAAAGCGCTTTTGCCTCAGATTTATGTACGTGCATTCAAAATTCTGAGCACATCGGACTTTCTTTGGAACAAAAGAGGCAGAATGACTCGAAGCACCAACAGATGCTTTCGACGCAGAGGAACGAAAGGAGGAAAAAGAAGCAGTTGATGGCTCTAAAATCGTTCGCACTCTGCTGTGAGGTTTAAAGTCCGCAGGCTCAGACACTGTTACCACCCGTTCATTGGCACTTTGAATCACAGGCACTTCTTCTGCATCCTCTTCATCTGGAACAGGACTTTCTTGTCCGTCTGTGCTTTCAAAAAGCGTGTGAGTGTTAGCATCAGCAGGAGGTTGTTCCAGAAGGCTTGGAGTTTCGCTGCTTCTATCATTGTTAGCTTCCTTCTCAGAGTCAGTTCTCTCTTCGGTATTTCTTTGCTCCGCTTCTATTTCTTCACTACTCGCCCTTCTACCTCTTTCATCAGATTCTTCAAAAGCGACGTTGCTCAAATGCTCTGTCTCGCCGTGAGCAATCAGAGGATCACCTATTTCTCTATCAGCTGCCTCTTCGTGGTGCTCGCTATCATTTGCTCCAAAATCATAAAAGTCAAAATAATCCCACGGAACATTATCAGGATTGAAATGGAGATCTTCAACTTCTGGAGGAAAAATTGGGAAATGTATTTCATTTTCAAGCTCGTCCAACGAACTTTCCTCATCAAGATCAGAATCCATTTCGAATAAAAAGCTGTCGAAATGATCTGGCATCTCAATTTCCATATCTCCCATTCCTTCTGTCATCATCACGTCCTCTTCATCCGCAAACATATGATAAGGAAAAACTGCCTCTGACGCTCTATCAGAAGATTCATCACTAGTAGGCTCTTCAATGTTTTGCTGCAGCCACATATCAACTTTTCTTTGCTGCTTTCGTCTGAGTTTTTGTGCGCGTTCAAAGATCGGAGAAGAGCGCCTGATAACCCAGGAAAGTGCTGAAGATGAAAAAGACTTCTGAGTCTTTGGTGTTGTAGCTTCTGCTGCTGATGAAGATGAAGAAGAAGAGAATGAAGGAAATGAAGAACATGAAGAAGACGATGAATTTGCTTCAAAGCAGCTTGTCAGTGTATCTATCAATGCAAGCGAAGATGCATATCCTTCATGACAGCATCCAGTGTTGTTTTCGTCTCTCGAGAAAGGCAAGCGCAAAGGAAGAGCCTGCGACCATTTGGGTGAAGTTCCTCGAATTCTGTCGTTGTCTCTTAAAAGAGAAGGATACGAGAATGCAAAAGACAGGGACGGGTCTGATTTCAATTGAGTTGATAAACTATTATATTTTGGGGATAATTCGATTTTATTTAATTCTTTAATTTGATCACAATCTGTTGAACTTTCTGAAGCTTCAGTAGAAATCGGTAAAAGACTTTCATAAAAATGCAAAGTTTCGTCTTCTTGACAATCTTTTATATCAAGCAGATCAGAATCAGAATTATCAAAAGCCAGCATCGCATGAGAACCAGAAATGCACAAACTTTTAACAACAGGCTTGTTGAAGCGAAATCTAGAACTGGAAGAATTACCGACGAAATCTGAAAAAGTTCTGGTGTTCTTATCTCCGGCATCCGAATGACAGTTACAATCTTCATTCAAAGCAGCGCATTTTGCATCTGTCTCATTTTCCTCTGCGCTTGCAATTATTTCTACTTCCTTTTCCGCTTCCTTTGAGTGCCTCGCATCGGCTACAGACTCTTCTCTGTTGCGCAGAATGTTCTGCTCCACATCAAACACGAAGATGCCGTTGCTGTGCGACTGAACAGCGATCTTCGTGCCTGTTGGATCAAACGCACAGCCTGTCATATCAGATTTGACCAAATCGTTCAGACATCCTCCGTCAGCAAGCGAAGCGAATGAAGAATCTTCATTGGAATTGCCACCATCGTCGCTGCTATCGTCAGTTTCGCTGTTGTTAGTGTCTTGTTCCCAAGCCTCATCTCCATCGCAATTAGCATCATTCTCCGAATCTTCAAAGAATAGTTCGTTTCTTATTCTCTTCCTCTTCCAAGTTCCGTTTTTATTGTTTTTGTTGTTTTTTTTTTTTTTATTCTTTTTTTTCACGTTCACAGGCAAGTTCACAGCGATTCTCCCTTCTTTCTCCTGCCGAAATGCGTCGTTGCTGTTCCAGAACATGTTCACAACAGACAGCTCTGGCCGGTGGTCAACAATCATCCGGAGGTCGAATAGCTGCACCGTCCCGCCGCCACACGCTACAGCAAACGTGGTGCCGTTTGGGTGGATATCCACAGAATGCAGCATCCGCCGCTCGTCAAGCTCAAAAGTCGAGAAATAACTTCTGGCCGGATGCATAAGTGGGGAAGAAGAAGACGACGACGATGAGGAGGAGAAAGAAGGCAATGAAGAAGAAGAAGATGATGATGATGATGATGGTGATGGTGATGATGATGATGATGATGATGATTGTGAAGGTGTTAAAGAAGTTGTGGTTGGCTTTGAAGTTGTAACATCAGAAGTTGCATTATGCATATCTACGAATTCATCATTGCTAATTCGAGAGAATCGTTCTTCCGTTGCAGAAGGGCTGATTTCATATAATCTATCTTTTTCGTCACAACTTTGAATATCACTTTCTGACAATTCGTCTTCATCAAAATAATCATCTAAATCGTTGTCATCTTCGTCGTTGAAGTCTTCTTCTCGAGAAATCAAATCAACATGTGGACGAAGGCTTGAGAATGTGTTGCTTGCTTTTTCTCTCCGTGACCTAGATGGCCTTTGCGCATGTGCTTGCCCGTCAGCAGAAGAATCTGCTTTCTCGTTTGTCTTCTTTGCCTTCTTTGCCTTATTTCGCTTACGTATCACGCAGGCATCCATAAAATCGTTAAGGTTCATTTTATCTCCAAACTGAAGAACAAGTGAAGAGTTATATCCTTCAAAAGCATCTTCAGCAAGCCATTGTGTTGATAACGGAATCTGACTGTTGCATTTGTTCCGATACCATTTCTTCCATTCTTTTCGTCCGGCAAATCCCAGTGATGATTTAAAAGTACTTCCTCTTAAAGCATTTATGCGAAAACGAGTTGATCTGAATCCTCCTCCATCTGCTTGGGATAAAAAATGTTTGCCTTTTGCAACAAAAGGAGCACGTTTCGTCGTAGGACGAGTAATTGTTCCTGGGTAATGCATTCGAGTGTCAAACAGTCGAACAGTGCCATCGAATGAGCATGACATAAAACAGTCTGGCTGCATTTGATTTACGCACAAAGACATAACTTTCCTTCGATGATGCGTAAAATATGTTCCATAGTTTTGTTCAATACTGTGATGAATGATAAAAGAATCATTTCCACCTGATAAAAGATCATTTGGACTTTTATGAGGAAAAAACGAAAGTGAAAAAACATTGGTTGAATGACCATAAACTGTCGACAAGCAATCCCCTGAATGATAGTTCCATAGCTTTGTAGTGGAGTCATCTGATCCAGTTGCTTTAATATCATCATTCAAAAGTTACACTTAATTAAAAAATGATGAAATCAAACCGAGTATGTATTTGTGCTTATGAAATGCAAGTGCATTAACGCATTCGCGATGTCCTTTTAATTTTACAATCGGCTCAAGTGAATCAGTGTACGAGCTTGTCGAAAAAATACGTGAAAATTCTCGAAATTGCTTTTGCTGGCTAAAAGAACTGAATGAGTGTATTTTCTTGTTTTCTTGGTAAGTTGAATTCATTTAAACAGATAATAAGCGGCTTCAATGTAGTTAACTTCACAGTGATTATCTTTTGATAACTTGATCATAATATAGCCATAAGAAAATTATGTTATTATTTTTAGTTTTTTTATTTTTCTTTTTACTGCAATCATTTTGCACTAATTGGGCTATTGTAGTTGCTGGCTCTTATGGATATCGAAATTATAGGCATGTAAATGTATTTTGTTATACAATTGCAATTAATTGTTTTTAAAGGCATCAAAGTGATGTTTTTCATGCTTATCAGGTGCTTCTTGAGAGAGGGTTCGATGATGACCATATCATCATGATGGCAGTTTGAAATATATTTTTGATTCTGCTTTGTTAATTTTTCTAAAAGTATGACGATGTTGTAACAGCATCTGAGAACAAATTCCCTGGAATGATGTTCAATGCGCCAGATGGTCAAAATAACTATCCAGTATTCTTATGCGATATATGTAACTCATTTTTCTATTTATCTTAAAATTTTAGGGTGCTGAAAAAATCGATTATAGAGGAAGAGATTGCACTGCAAAAAATTTTCTTGCAGCACTTTCTGGGGATGAAGAAACAGCTTCGGGACCTGTTCTACACAGCACCTCTGTAGACAATATTTTTCTGTTTTATAGCGATCATGGGACTCCTGGAATTCTCACATTTCCTTCTGTGTGCTCAGTTTTTTCATTATAAAATTTTAATTACAGATCATTCAATAATTAAACTTAAAACTAGGGAAGTTATCTGCATGCCAAAGATTTTATTGATACTATCGTTAACATGTCAAAGCTTAATAAATTTAAAAAGATGCTTATTTACATTGAGGCATGCTACTCTGGATCAATGTTTGAAGATCTGCTCCCATCAAACATTGGAGTTTTTGCTATGACGGCTGCAAACGGAGAGGAGAACAGTTGGGCAACATATTGTGGAGTGCCATCTTTTGAGACGACATGCCTTGGAGATGAGCTTGCATGCGCATGGATGGAGCATACGGAATCAGTGGATATTCATACAACTCATGTCAAAGAGCAAACAAACCTTGTGAAAGAATCGGTAACAAAAAGTCATGTTTGCTTCTTTGGAGATGAAAGAGTGCTGGATGACATGCTGAGCGATTATCAGCATGCTCTTTCTGGCTTAATACCAGACTCATTTTTACATTTCATTATCAAAGAAAAGGAGAAAAAATACACTTCAGCATCTTCTCATTCTAACACTTCTCCAGCACATTCAACTTCTTCAAATCCCCTCACTCAAGACAATTCGCAAGTGATCCGCAAGCAGAGTGGAGTAAAAACTCCTCCTTTGCACGCGGATCATTCCTTTTCTCTTCATTCTCAATATTTCGGTTTGTTATCCCTCTTTTTTTTTTGAAAAATTTTTGAACACTGAGTTTTATTAATTTATTTTTTTTTTCTTCTTTAAAAAAAACAAAATTTAATGATAATTTCGAAAATGTCTTTGCTTCCATATTTTTTGAAACCATATCAGAATCCACACCACAAGGAATGTCTCATTACACACTTCTTCGAAGAGCAGCACAACAAAGCAACGACCCATCAGTTAAAGCATCTCTTCAGAAGGAGGAAGAGGCAATGGAACTGGCATCCAACAGAACTTCTCTTCTTCTTTCGTTCTTTGAGCAGCAGCTGAAGAAGAAATTGAACGCAAATACTTCGAATACTACAAATGTTTTCAATGTGAAATGTTTTTTGGGGGGGAATAACACAAATGGCGAAGCTAATAGCGAAGTGCTGAAACTTGTAGAGCATTCTGAACGAGCGAATGATGTTGAAAAATACAAAATGTTGCTTGATCTTTACACAGCCAGCTGCGGACCTCCAGACGATTACAGTTTGATTCCTCACTTCAAAATAATGGCAAATGCTGTGAATGCGAAGCTTGTTGAAGAAGAAGAAGATGTGGTTTCATTTGGAATGTTCTTGAACTCACGTATGTGCAACAATAGAAAAAGAAATGAAGAAAAATTTGCGGAAAATGTTCATGAAAAGAGTGGTTGAACAATAAACAGGGAAATTGAAAAGAATAAAAGACAAATGAAGGAAATTCGAAAGATGTTGGGAAAAATTGCAAGGTGCCTAAATTGAATGATTGGAATTATGAAAATTATCTGAGGAGAAAAAAAAAAGAGGTTTGTATCGAAAATACGAAAATTTTTTGAAATCAGTTTTGAACACCTTTTGAAATTAAAAAGTTGCTTGTGGTAGTTTATTCTTTTGGAAAAAAGAGTGGTCTTTACTTTGGAGATTTGTTTTTTTATGATATTTGTGTTGCTTATTTCATGTTCTTTGTTTTTCAAGAGAGTTTTTCAAAAAAAAAATTTTTTTTTCTCATACAAAAATATGTTAAACAAAAATATAAAATAAAAAACGGAAGTTTCAAATGAACAAAAATAAATAAAAAGTCGAAAAGTGCTTCAATTTTTCTTTTCATCAATTAATATATATTATCTTTTAAAATCACATCTTATTCAAACGAAATAACAAAAACAATCTTTCTGTTTCAAATAACAAAGGCACTGAAATAGATATTTGCATATAAGGTACTCTGGCATAAGGCCACTTAAAGTGTGCCATCGCATTTAAAAACGAGCTTTGTGAAAATGCTAAATGTTTTCAAGTGAACTTTCATCAACACTCTTAGGTGATGATAATATGTTTTTTATTTATTTATTTATTTATTTATTTATTTATTTATTCATTTATTTATTTATTTAACTTTTTTTGTGTTTTATTTCTCAAAAACAGCTGTTTCCTTATAGAAATTATGAGGGTCATAATTTTTCTTTTGACCTTTTTTATATCAAGACCTTTTTTTGTTTAGTCATTATCTTTTCCCACAATTTCACATAAAATAAGAATTTTTAGTATATATATAGGGCAAAATATTTCACTTCAGGCATTTTCATTGAAAAATAATGCATTTTCGATTAACTTTTTTATATCAAAAAGCACAATATAAATGGGTCATTTTTTTGACATTCGTGAAATATTGGTAAAGTGGGTGATTTTTTTTGATATCATAAAAAATTCCGATGTTTGATCATATAAATTTTTCATTAAGGGTGAGGTTGATAAGAGAATTTTTATTTGAAATTACATGAAAATATAATTTAATATATTGTTATAATTAATTATTTGTTGATTTTAATTTGTTTCCAATTGTTTTTATTACTTATTTTCAAAAAAACATTATTTCAAAAAAAAAATATCGAAAATTCAATGAATAGAACAAAACAAATGTTCACTGGTTTGTTAAACATAAAAACTATAATAACAATACGTAATCAATCAAGTTTTAATATAAAAATTAGTTTTATGATGTTATTGCAAAGATATTTATAAATTGATTTTGAAGATCTTAAAACATTTACTGAAAATGAACAATTTTCAAAAATTAACATCGAAAAAGATAATAGTTAAACAAGGTATTTTTCAGATATACAACAGTTTATAATGAATTATTATTAAGAAACAATTAATTCTTAGGAGAAGTTATCTAAATTTATTGATCAAACAAAGTTTAAAAACTAACTAAGAAAATTTAAAAAAAATGAGAAGAAATACGAAAATTTCTGCTTTTTTCACTTAAAAATGTTTTGCTTAACAGCAATTCTCTTTTATTCTCCATCATCCACCTCTTAGGCATAGCCTTGCTTGAAAGCTGAGTTTATCTTTTATCGGGCTGTTCATTTTCCATGCAGTCTCTGCAAACACTCCTTTCGTTTGCGATGATTGATAAAAAAGAAGTGGGCGTGCTCATTTATGCAACACCATCTCCGCTGTCTCCTTGCCTGGCCTGTTTCTCGGCATCTCTTCTTTATCCACTTTTACAGTACTTGTATCCTTTTAATTCATTTTCGCTTTGTTCGCTGATTCTTCACTCATGGCAGTTTTCCCGTCTGCCCTGACCGACTCAACTGCTTTGAGGCAACATGAACCAGAATCTAGAACATTATTAAGACGAGAATGTGCAAACAAGGCCACATTTCGCTCTTATGCAAGGGGCCAGCTCTTATGTGAAATGCTGAGAGCGAATGTGCAATGGAATGTGCTGTTGAGACGTGTGTGTTCACCATCTATGTGAGCGATATGTCGACCGAAGGAGACGACCTCTTTATAGACTGCATCCACTCCGCTAAAGCTCCTCCAATCCTTGTCTCCGTTCTCAACATCCGCATAGCCTTGAACGACGCCTTCCGAGGAAAGTACCTCTTTCTCCGGAGCTCCTATATCCCAGCCTAAATCGATGAGTCCCTCTTTTCCATTGAGTTCACCCAACCTTCTCTTGCTGTGAGAACATCCATCTGAAGCTCTGACTCCTCTCACACCGAGCCATACCTCGACTTAAACATCCTGCCTTTCATCACTTTTCTTCCGCACCCACCGGATATTCCTCTTCAAAGACACAGGCTCCTCTGTCAAGCTATGCTACTCCCCGCTTGGCCTCTATTTCTCCTTCTCCGCAATTTTTATCCATATCTTCCTCCAAAATTGCCTATCCAATATTCGAATTTGGTTTAACTCGAACAATCGTGTTTTTGTTCACTTTGCATTTTCCCGCTCGCTGATATTGCATTAAACAACAACTGCATCCGCATCTCATTCCACTCCTCATTTCACTCCTCTTTCCACTCCTCTTTCCACTTCTCCTTCCACTCCTCCTTCGCTTCAATCAACTTCTAAATCTTTTGCTTTTTCGACGGATTCCTCCAGACATCTTTCAGAATCTTTTCTCTCTCGCTTCAATTTCTTCTTCAGCACTTCACAGCCTTGCATATTCTTGACGTTGGATTTGGCAACTCCGTTTAAAATCTCACGCTATTAATCTTTCCATTGAAACAGACAGCACTATTCTTCTTATTCTGGATAAAATTTGTTAGATAGCTCCTTCAGATTGATGCACTCCTTCTTCACCACCATACAACTCTCTTGGATCTGCAGTTGCACACATGAAAACAACTGTGAGCTCCCCTACAACTGCCTTTCCGTTTGGAATTACCACTCCACCCACAGCAACCTCATCTGCTCTGATGCCGGTGGACTCAACATCGCTTTCATGTATCCACTTGTAACATATGCACAGTTGTTCAGCACAATTCACTGTCACTCAAATACATCGCCTATGGTCCGGATGTTCCTGCTTCCAAGCATTTTCAGATTGCAAAATATCTTCTTCCCAAGAACAGCACTTAAAAAAAGCCGCAAGAATGTAAATATTTGAGCAAAAAGAGAAAAAGAGGGGTTGGAAATGTTCTGTGCTCAGAGCGACTTCAGTAAGAGCTAATAAGAGTCTGTTACAGAAGATGAAGGAGTTGGTGGCTTCGCAGGAGTTCCAACAAGAATAGAAGGGGCTGACAATTGTGTGTGTGGGAACAATTAAAGGAGGAGTAGCAAAGGTTGAGGAGGCTGTGATGTTTTGAGTGTGCAGCTGGGCAGATGAGAGTGTGTTGTCGAACGAGTAAAATGTCTGCTGCTGTTCATCATCATTTTCATCACCTCCTTCTTCTCTTCCCCTGTCCTTCCTCCTCCTATCTATTACAGCCTGTGGAAGCCTTGTGTCTAATGCATCAATTTGTGATGTACAAAACTCGTCTTTCTCCTTCTTCTTCGTCTTCGCCTTTGGCTCTTCCTGCTGTCTCCCTTTCCTCTGCTCTGCGCTCAATTTGCTTCTGAAATCCGCCTTCCTTGCCTCATCCATTTGAACTTGAACTTCTCTCTCTTCGCTTCTTGGCGGTATCATAAAGCGAGCAGATGAACGTAATGTGCCTGTCAGCTCCTTCCCTCTTCCACCACCATTTCTCGTGATATGCCCATTCACCTCATTCACCTTATTTAGCACAGCCGGAGCGCGGAAGCCGTACCAAGTGCTGAAGCAGAGCGGAATACGCCTCTGGGGAATAAGAAAACAGTTCAAATGCACATTCAGCGAAGCCACAGAATGCATTGATGGTGGTGATGATGATGATAAGAATAAAGAAAAAGGAGGAGGCGATGGTGGAGAAGAAGCTGATGATGAATGGAACACAATAAAGCAGAAAACAACGATTTCAAAGCGTGAAGAGGACGAGGAATGAGAGAAAGAAGGAGCGGAGGGTTGCTGAAATCCTGAAGCAAATTCCAAAGAAGACACAGAATCAGAAGAAGTCGACAATTTCTTATCAGGTTGCAGAGGTTTAGATGAAATCTTCATTACTCTTAAGGTATCCATTGCATCGTCTGTATCATACTGAGCAAAGCAGCAGAAGCCAAAGTGATAACACAATTCAGCCAGCGCTATGCGATGGTGCGTGTCCAGAGGAGAAGTTGCAACTGTTGAAATGTTCAAAGCATGCCAGACACAGGGAGGTGGAGTTGATGGCGTATCGTCAGTGGGGTTGGGAAAGAAGAAGAAAAAGAAGAAAAAGAAGAAGAAGAAGAAGAAGAAGAAGAAGAAGAAGAAGAATGTGAAGACGAAGAGGAAGAAGAAGAAGAAGAAGAAGAAGAAGAAGATGATGATGATGATGAAGGAAATGGAATTATTTCTTTCTGTTGTGAGGAGGAAGAAGATGATGACAAAGTTTATGAAATGTGTGTTTGATTGTGTTCACAAAACATTGGAGAAGAAGAAGAAGAGAAAGATTGTGAAGAGTAAGAAGAGGAAGAAGAAGAAGATGATGATGATGAGGAACTCTAATATTGTCGCATAGAAAAAGAGAAGGTCGAACTAAATTCTTTCCCATCAGAAACATAAACAATTATAAAACCAGCTCTTCTTGCGCCGCACATCACGCAACTTCCATTTTCTCCCACACCTTTGACTTCCCTCATCTAATTTTTATTACCATTTCCAACTTCCTCTTTCTCCTCTTCTTTTTCTTCCGTGATTGCGTTCACAATTCTAAACAAATGTTCATCCAACACATTCACCAAACCAGAAGAACAACCTTCTTTCACTTGAGATGTGCTTGGTTTATTAATTCTTGCTGAAATTGCACAAAAAGCCGAAAAATTTGGATTTTTCTTATTGTTCAGCAACTGAGTTGTCACATCCAGTGATTTTTAATCAACGCACTGAGAATCTGCATCAGATCTTTGTGGCTTATTACAATGGGTTTGTGTTTTCTTCTTTCTCTTCTTCTTCCTCTTCTTCTTTAATTCATTTCATCTATCCTTTTGATGAAAAAAAGTTTGGTCTCTTTCTTTCACTTCTTTTCCTTTCTTTTCAACTTTTCCACTTTCAACATTCATCTCTCCTTCTCTCTCATTCTCAATCTCGTTATTTTCCATTCCTATGTTACAATCAAATCCATCAACTACGTTAATTTCAGCCTCCTCTTTTTCTGTATTCATTCTGCTATTGACTTCATCCATTCCTCCTTCTGAAGTCTCTTTCTCACTCTTCACATTTTCCGCATCTTTTTCCATTTCATTCTTCTCCTTAACCTCCAACCCACATCAGCAATCGCGCCCCATCTCCAATTGTGAATCCTTTGTGATTAACAGATTGTCTTCTTCCACTCTTTTCCGTCCTTCTGAATCGCTTTCAACGACCAGATCATTTCACACGTTTGCATTATCTCCCACATTGCTGTTTCGCACAGTACCACAGCAGCTGTAGTTAACTGAATTATTCTCATTTTGCCAATTTTAATAAGATCCAGCAGCGGTAGTCTAAATAACTTGAACAGCATGAGGAAGAAATTCAGAAGATTTCTCAAGTGAAATGCACGATCCTCACACAACCGCCGTTGATTCTTCAAGGTGTTTCAGGAAAAAGATGAAGAGAAAGATGATGAATTTCATCGAACGGTCACAATGTCCAGCCAGCCTTCAAATTCGTGAACTTTGTTAAGGAACTGGAGGTGCTCAATGCTGTTAAACACACATCGCTGTGAGTGCTCAGAGTTTCACCAATATCTCAGAAGGTCCGGCCAGATCTTTTTCTTTTTTTGAAGCCTTGACGAATTCACAAAGAACGGATAAAGGATATTCGCATAAGACAAGAGCATCCGAACATTGCTGGTTTTTTTTCAGCGCGTGTGGAAGACACTTTTTAAGTGCACCCTAGGCTTCCAGCGAGTGTTGCTTTGAAGAGTGGTAGAGAAGCGTGATCAACATCGATAAGAAGACAGAGAGAGAAGGCAAGCTGCTGCTGCAGTGAGGAGGAATAGAAGTAGGAGGAGGATGCAGAACCGGGCTCCGAGGAAATAGTAAATGCTGTTAATAATAATGATGCAAAAGGCAACGCATATAATGCTGTTGTATTCTCTTCCGATGTTTGAGCGAGCAACTCATCGAGCGATTCAGGGCTTTCATGACATGCAAACAGCACAGCCAACTCTCAGTCTTGCAGATTGGAAAATTCGGCAATGAGCTTGCTGACTGTTGTCTCATCGCTTCTCTTTTCGAATCTACAACTTAATATAATTCTTTTGCGGGGCTCTGAAGAAATGACAGAGGGCTCCGTGTCAGTCAGGCAAGGCTCATTTGAAACAGCACGTTGTATCGCAGCCATTTCGTCATATGGGCTCATTAACACTCTTTCGTGATCGTAGAAATTGTCGACCCTATCAGAAATCGCGTATGAACACAAACTTGATTTGAGTGCAAAATATACAGTTTGTCTTTCGAATTCTGCTTTTCCCTTTTCCGACTGAGAAAAATCAGCGCGCTTTATTTCGCTTTGCAAGAAGCACACCGTCTCCAGCAGCTGCCCTTCCAGTAAAATTTCCTTTGACGCTTTTCTCTTTGGATTGAGCCTCCTGTCGTACGCAGACATGCCTATAGCCTCTGCGGTTTTTGAGTATGCTCCCTTAAAAAATGTTGGAATAAAAAAATTGTAAAAAGAAAGTTGCGATGGAGCTGTGCTTGTAATACATGTCCTTTTCCAACAGCGGAAGCGTCTTGCACATCTAATCTCACTTTGATGAAGAGAAAAATATCAAAGATGACAAAAACGACGATGAAAAAGAATAAGAGGAGGAGGAGGAAAAAGACAATGAAACAGATGAAGAACAATGTTATTTCATTGCTCTTTGAATTCTATCAGATCCAGTTGATTTTGGTGTTCTGGCGAGCTTCACTTGAATTTGCATGATCACGCTTGTATTATCTTCTCTTTTTCGTATGTGATCTCTAGAAACTTCTTTATGATCTTGTGGATGTTTAGTGTTTCACATAAACCATGATACTTGCCATTGCTTTCGGTTCAGTGAATTTTTGAATCAGCCAACTCCTTCGAGCCTGATGAATGATGATTGGATGGAGAAGCATTTACAGAAGAATTGAAAGCGATTCTCATGTTGATAATTTGGGGTTGGTTGTTGTTGTTGTTTATGATAATCAAGGAATATGAAATGCCATTTGAACAACAAACTATACTAAAAGAAAAAGCAGCTTTCTCAGAAAGATGTTCCATTGAACTCATTGAAATAATTCACACCTTTTTTCAAAAAAAAAGATAAATGCTGAACTGTTTTCAAAAAAAAACAAATAAAAATAGAAATTGAGATAATCCGAAAATGAATTGTTCAAATGATAAAAAAAATCGGAGTGAATACACGAAAAAAAGCACACTTCTTGTATATTTTGCAAGCTTACAATATATTTCTTTAACTGTCAAATCAAATATTCATCAATTGTATGCAATATCGACAAATTGATTATTTTTCTTCATTATACATATAAATTTTTTATTAATTGACATGATCATGGCGTTCTGGGCATTTCATTTTTTTGCTCGAAACAGCTTAAAATGATATTTTCAGCTTATAAAGAACAGAAAAAGTGACTTTCTTTGTTGACCAAAATGCACAAATAATTTGGTTTTTTTATGATCATTAATTTTGGAAATGTGATTTTTGTTTGTATATTATTCATTTCATTTGTGAATATTATTGCTTTATTAATGCTTACAAGTCATCAGAAAATAGTTTTGAAATTTTTATTGTTTTAATTCGGGAAAAAAAATTGTTTTTTTATTTTTCATTGAATATTCACTTCATATCAGAAAAATATCATTGAAAAATTAAACACTCAAAAATGTTTTGTTTTTGAATGAACATGTTTATAATTATTGTTCTATTCAAAATATAACTGTTTTGATATCAATATCTTCATTGTCAAAGAACAACAACGGTTGATGAATATTTAGTGATGAGAAAAACAAAAAATAAATGCATTGCTAATTAGATAACAATCATAAAACAATAGAACACATAAATAACTATAGAACTTCATGATGTTAATCATCTTAAAAATAGAAAATAATGTTTAAGTTTCTTTTCTTGTTGCATCACATTCAAAGGAAAATATTTTTACCATATCGACAGCAAAACATTTCCCGATTGTCAATTCAATATCAATTCATATGAACAATAAAAGATTCAATAAAAAGCATAACTATATCAACAAATACATGGTATCATAGTCAATTCAAAACACAAAAGAATACAAATACTTTAGGTACAAAAACAAACTTGACTGTTGACCCTTTGTTTTCCACCCACTCTCCCCTTTCTGATATTACTCTTGTCCTAACTCAGAAAGATCATATTCAACAGAGAAAAAAGGCAGACACAGTGATGAAACATCACTTCACACTCTCAGCTATTCTCCTTTCCTAAAATGTAATCCAAAAATCATTGAAACTCTTCACAACACCCATCAAAAAATGAATCTCTATCTAGACATATATAAATAAATTTCGGGACTATTACCAAGTGAAAATAGGGACATTATAGGGACAGAAACAGTAAGAAAACAATCGGATTCTAACTGTTGTGTACCTGGGAGGCTGTTCGTCGTATCCAGGTCCGGATAAAGCAGCCCGAAGGCTGCAATATCTAATACGAACAGTCATGTCCAGCACCCTTCCGATAGAGTGCCAGCTAAGCATACACAACAACCAGTTTCTTAATTAGGGACACCATTAATACAATTTTGAGATTCATTTAAAGATGAAGAGTCAAGAAGAAGATCAAATCTTCTTGAAAGAAGATCTTGAGAAGATTGAGAAAGAAGAGAAGAGTTAGATGATGTGATATCAGAGTGAAACGACTTTCTTGAACGTTGAACTTTTTCTTTCATTGTTGAAGATTCGAGGGCAACCAGAGAGCGTTGAGGAAGATATCCAACAGCAGATGCGCAGACAAACGAGCCCTTGCGCTCAAAGAATAAGTAGTCCTTCATGTGAGGGACTGACAGAGATGGCCATGAAATTTGTTGAGACGGTACGTACTCTTCAAAGTACCTCTCATGTACACACTCCTTGATAGATGATGACGATGGGGAGTTGTTTGATGAGGATGATTCAAAAATATACAATTGCGAAGATGATGAAACAGATGATGAAACATTCGTATTGTTTTCGAAGAAGTTGATTAAGTCATGAAGTGTAGTGATGTGTTCAGAAGATAGATTATTGTCGATAGCATTCACTAATGCACCAAATTCACTATCACAAATATTCTTTCCGTGGTGCTCAGTGAAGAAGTTGAGTTGAGTGTTTTTCTTTTTAAGAAGTTTTGATTGTTTTGAGAGGATGAAGTGAAGAAGGAAGCGATTTCGGTTGTGTGGACCTGAATCGCAGAAGAACTTAAAAGTGTGAGTGTCTGAGAAGAAGTGTCTTTTGATCACAGATTCCAGACACTCAATAACAAATCTGTGATCATTTGAGAGGCAGTCGGAGAAGAAGTTGAATGTTCTTTTTATTTGTTGATTATTTATTTTTTGAAGAGAGATGATTGTGAATTGAGAAACCTGTTGATAATTGAAGAATTCCTGTTGAAGTTGATTTTTTCTGATGGGGAGTTTCCATTTTTCTTTAAAGTCGAAGACGAAGACTGCTTCTCCCTCTTTCAGATTGTCTACAGTCGATTGATAGTGTTTTCGTTGCATTTCTGCAACAAGACGATGTTGACGAAGAAGTTTGAGTGTATGAAACTCAGCAGAAGAAAGTCCATTTTTGTTTTGTGAAGATTTCAGTTTGTTCTCCAAATAGTTCAACTTCTCACACATTCCACAAAGATCGGTTCGTCTTTTCGCTTTTGAGAAGTTTGAAGTAAGTTTATAAAAGTGAGATAATGAAACTTTGATATTCGTTTCATCTGTAAACTCTTTCCACAATTTGGTTTTGGGCATGAAGATTAATCTCTTTTCATTCGGAGAAAAGATGCCCGTTTTCTTTCTTTTTTCTTTCAGTGCTTCCAATCCATATGAAGATGTGATTGAAGAAGTTAATTGAGGAATAGAAGTTGTTCGATGAGGTGGAGTGATAAATGATGATGATGGAGTTGTGTCTGTGTTTGTGTTGTTATTATTTAAATATTGAGAAGAGGAGGAAGAAATAGAGGAACCACCAAATTGAATAGTTGGATGTGTTGATAGTGAGTTTTCTTTAACGTAGAATGAAAGTGAAGGAGTGTAACCCTGTGCACAAAGATCCTTCCATGATGAATTCCAATTATCTTTATCAAATTCAGAAACACTTTCATCGTTACAAGAAATCCACGTCTTGCTCAATCCTTTCTTTCTTTCCACAACAGCAATGTAATGACCGTTGCTATTATCAAACTGTTTATGAAGGATTTGTCCAATTAAGTGATAGGATGTTGTTTCTCTATTTTGGTCGCGAAATGAAGTTTTATTTTCACTTGAAAAACCTTTGCAAAATGAACGTTTGTTCGATCTGTCAGCCTCAATAAGAAGTGTTTGAGATGGCGGAGAACAAGCAGGATCAGTGCATTCATGAGAGAGGACTAGAACCTCTGGAAATAATGTCATTTCCTCCCACCGAGCTGTGCAGCATTTTTCTTTGCACTCCTGACAATAGACGCTGTTTTTTCCGTCCAATATTTCAGTTGAAAATAGAGAAGATAAACCTTTATGAGTAGATGATGAATTGATGATTACGTTGTTTTCGATTTCATCGATTTGTGATGTGAGTTTTTGACATTTGACGCATTTCCTGTGTGAAACTATAACCGGATTAAAACTATCATGCTTTAATAATCCGTCTTTTTCAAATAGTTTTTGAAGATTGTTGAAAGCATCTGACACATTCTGCTGCTGTTTGCTTCGGTACCCACAAAAGTCTTCCCATTTACTAACAACTGATTGGATCCATGAATGCACTTTTGTTCCATCTTTGAGGATTTGATTGCAAATACTCATCATTTGAAATGATAATGTTTGTTTTGAGCGTGTTTTTGAAATGATTGATGGTTTTTGTGAAGTGATTGAAGAAAAACACTGAAGAAGAGAGGCAAGATAACATGTGTTGCCTAAATTGATTAATCCTTTAAAACAAGTGTTTGTTATGTTTGTTAAGTTTTGTGAATGTGATGAAGGAAATGGAGATGTTAACGGATTAGAAGGATGAAGATTCATTGTGTTGTTATTTGAAATGTTTTTTAATGATCTATTATTGTTTGTTAATTCGTTTTGATTTGATTGAGGTGATTGTGATGGAGTAATTGAAATGTCATTATTTTTTGGAAATGTTGAGAGAAGATTTTGAAATGCCAGTGGAGGAATAAGAGTGGGAGAAGTGGCATATTCAATCAATTGACCACTAACCCAAATATTTTCGTTGTTAACAGATGAAATTGCTTTATCTGTTGGAAAAGAATTGACTGCTTCTTTTCTTTTAATTTTTATCGAAGAGGAAGATGAATGAGGAGTGGAGGAAGAGGAGGAAGAAGAGGAAGAGGAGGAAGAGGAGGAAGAGGAAGAAAAAAAGGGAGAAGAAGAAGAAGATAAAGAAGAATGAGACGAGTGAGAAGAGCGGGAAGAGTGTCTGGAATGATGAGAATCTCTCACAGGAGTTTGAGTAGCAGAGGCAAAAGGAAGAGGCGGAGGAGTGGAAGAAGAAGAAGAAAAAGAAAAAGTAGAAGAAGAGGAGGAGGAGGAGGAAGAGGAAGAGGAGGAGGAGGAAGAAGAAGAAGAAGGAGATGAAGGAGATGAAGAAGAAGAGGAGGAAGAGGAGGAAGAGGAGGAAGAAGGGGAAGAAGAGGAAGAAGGGGAAGAAGAGGAAGAAGAGGAAGACGATGATGACTTTGGAGTTTTTTGTTTTATTAATTTATGCAATGGTATTGGTGACGGAGAAGTTCGACTGTGATGAAGTGAATTATTTTGTTTGCTTTTTGTTGTCCTTCTTTCAACCCGAAGTGGAGTACTAATAGGATCGTTCACCAGATAAGATGGGATATAATTTTTAAAAGAAGGTTTTGCAGATGGATAAACATCAGCATTGTTGATTGAAGGAAAAAATTTTTTTAATGACGAAGATTGTTTTTTGTTTGAATTATTTTTTTCCGTAATAATAATATCATCCCATGCAGATTCCTCAACGAAAAGTGCGTAATCAGGAACTTTTCTTGGTTTTTTCTTGGACGATTGCAATGACGTTGATGCTTCAGTGGAATGGGCCAACATCCAATTGTTGCCCTTTTCCCAATCTTGTTCATTGAGACCTTGAAAAAAAAATAAAAAATAAATAAATGAAAAAATAAAAAAACAGTAAAAAAAGAAATTATAATAAAATTTTATACAAACCACTTTTGCATGATGGTGGGTGAGGCAATTGTGCTGGTATTAAAAATCCTTGGTTTTTTGAAAGAGTCTGTTTTGCATAATTATACTTTCCTTCAGTGATGTCGAATCCATATTCCAAAAGTTCAGATAATGATGCATTACGCGTCAGTGCTTGAAGGATCATAGTTTGCGTGTGCAATTGTGCGTGCTTGTACACAACAGAGAGATCTTTAAGAAGTATTTCGTAATATTCTAAGTTTTCATAAAATTAAAAAAATAAATATTAATTTGAAATAAATATTATTAGAGAAAAATATAAGTTATTTTCAATCAAAAAATTTTTAAGTTGAAACCATTCAAGGATTTCAGTAAATCATTAATTACTGACGATGATTTTCTGTAGTTGTAAAAAAGATAGACAAGCAATGAATCAACGTCATCTCCACCGATGCGTTGAATTTCTTTCCACAGAACGTTGCATCGTGAATTTAGAGTTGACTCTTGATTTGAAAATGACATTTTAGTGATTATCACAATTTATTATGGAATTATAATCAATTTATAAAAGTTTAACAGCTCAACAATTATTGTTTTAATTGAATTTTCAATATAAAACTTTCGATAAACAATAACAAATATAAATAATTTTGCTCAAATGAGAAATTTATGTTTCAGATTTAATAAAAATCTCAAATTGAACGATTAAAATAATAAAACTATTTTCTGATGACTTGTAAGCATTAATAAAGCAATAATATTCACAAATGAAATGAATAATATACAAACAAAAATCACATTTCCAAAATTAATGATCATAAAAAAACCAAATTATTTGTGCATTTTGGTCAACATTGAAAGTGGTTTTTTCTATGCTTAATGAGCTGATAGTTTAATATAATGATGTTTTGAGCAAAAAATTGAAATGCCAAAAACGCCATGATCTTTTCAATTAATAAAATTTTTTGAAAGAATATAAGATAAATCAATTTTCAAATATTTCGTTCAGTTGATGAATATTGCCTTTGTAATTTAATATGAAAGTTTTGCAATTGAATTGCCAATAATCTTCACAAGCATCATCTTCGTATTCTTATTTTTCCTTTCGATTTTTTATTTTTTAATTTTTTCCCGCAATTTTCGTCATGGTTGTAATAATGTCTTTTTTGTATAAGTTTCATTTGTTGCATAATAGTTTTTTCATCTTCGCAATAGGAGATGATGCAGAAGATGGAGCTGCTTGAATAGATCAAAACCAAAGACACGAGATCATCGAACAGCAGTTCATCGAACTCGTGAATTTGATGAAATGTTTGAAACAGGTTCTTCCAGAGAATAATGCTATGAGGGTACTGAAGAAATGAAAAAAGAGGAGCAGGAGGAAGGTAATGGAACAGGTTTGGGAAAACGAGGAAGTGGAAGGAGCAACAGAAATAGAGATTGAGAACGAAAAAGAGGGGCAGAAAAGAAAAGAAAAGAAACAGAAAAATTTCACAAAGGCACAGATGGCTGAGGAGGCTAAATGGAAGGATGGAGCAAAAGGATTTATCATTAATTCCAGTCACAAATCGTATTCAGCTGAAGTAGATGCGATTTGAGGAAACAAAGGATAAAAACTTGGACAAGATCTGCCATCTGCAATCGCTCCTGAAGGAGAAGAAGAATGAGGAACAAGGAATAAGAGTCCTGAGGAAAGGAGGAGAGGAATGGTGTCAAGAGTGTCTGTGGTTTAAAGGATATTTGACAAGCGGGACGAGGCAGATGACAAAGAGGAGAAGGCCAACATCTTCCATAAACACTTTATGTGAAGAATACTCAGCATGTTAACTGCGTTATCTCTTCTCTTGTGCTTGCCCCACCGCCTTTGTCTGATCCTCAGCATGCTATGAACTTGTTCATTAGGCTGCAGCAGGAGAAGCCGAAGAGGATACTTCAGGCGAACATCGAGTGCTTGCTGTTTTTTTTGTGTGCGGTGCAGGAAGTGGACACGAACCTATTCTATGCGCTGAACAAGAACTGAATTGTTTGCGACTGCATACTCACTGTCGATGAGAAGTGAACGACAAACGACCAACTCATTTTAGGTGAGGACTCCTTTGCAAAGTTCTCTAACCTGAACGGTTTTCCGCACAGCCTGAGAAGATGCAACAGAAGAGAATGTGGATGCTTCGTGGATTGAATATGAGTCACAACACGCAGACCAGTTAATGATGAATGTGGCAGAAGCAGAAGAGGAAGAGGAAGCAATGGAAGCATCAGATGGATAAGTCTGTCTGTTCTTGATTTGAAGCTGTTTGTGTCGAGCGGAGCAGATATGCTTGCGAAGAAGAAGATCATCAAACCGAAGGGGATTGCAAAAGAAAAAAAGACATAATTTATATCACAGGAGGAGTTTAATGAAGAGTCGAAGTTGAGTGAGCGCAGAGCATCAAGATTTGCAAGAACAGAAAGTGAATACAGCAATTATCGTGGAAATTGAGTTTTTCCATTCAATGTTGCCAAATTTCTCGAAGAAGAGATAAGTCAGGAAAGCGGAGATGGTGAAGGAGGCGGAGGAAATTCTTAACTCAGCGAGAGAAAAGAAAAGAGTTCCAGACGGATCGACTTTTGCAATGGAGAAGATCTGAAGCGATGTGGTGTGAGTTGAATTTTTCTTTTAATAATAACAAAAAATTATTGTGTATTTATTTTTTAATGTATTTTTGAATTTTTGAAATTTTCAGAACTTTTTTCCATCATTTATTATGAACTTCCTCATTTTCTTGTGAGTTGATCGAATCGGTCATTTTATGAACGCGCTTATTTGCAATCTTCATTGAATTTCTTGCTTGAACTGCTTCCGCATAAAAATCATTGGACGTTTAATCAATCAACTCTGTTGTGAATCACACAAACAATCTCCATTAAACTCTGTGTGAGGCACGATGAAGGCACAATTCCTCATTTAATAATGTTTGTCATATTTTTATCTTATTGTTTTCATTGTTTTTATCATATTTCTTGTTTTTATTTTTTTAACTTTTCAAACCCTCATTTTAATTTTTTCAATTAATTGATACGTAAACATATGAACCACCTCTTTTCATGTTTTTTATACAGCTTCTTTTTCTTTGATTGGGCGACGCGTCTCTTCCACAGTCGCTTCACATCATTTCTATCATCATTGGAGTCAGAGCTGATGAAAAAGACTGAACCAGGAACCCTCTTCTGCTCATTTGGCTTCTACTATTGTCTCTGTGTTGCAGCTGACTGTTCATTCCACATGAAACGAGAATTCCTCTTCTCACAGACCACTAAACATTTCTTCTCTTCGTCATCAATGCCTTCTTCTTCTTCTTCCTTCTCAAATCAGTTATACACAAACAGCTTTGTGGTTTCCATGATCGAATAAGTCATGTGCGCTTCTCAAAATGCAGGAATTATCTTCTCTTTCCAATAAAAGTTCTCCTCTTTCAATGTCACTCCTTATCTTCTGACAATGACACTCCATTCAAACACCACAGATCTCCTTCTCTTCCTCTCTTCTTTCTCACTTTTCCTCAATAAATGATTTCAGCTTCCATCAAATGCTCTCTTTCCTCAAATATCCTCGACAGATAGAACATTTTTTTTTGTGAAACATCACAAGCACAAATATAGCTGCCACGAGCCATCAATTTGTGGATTTTTACAGATCTTCAACATCTTCCAACTCATCCCAACGTTCTTCTTCTTTTGCAAGAACCTCCTTTCACCAAAATGACATCAATGAACAGATCGCTCAATTCTTCCCATCGTATTCATATGTTTTCACGCCTGAAGCGCATTCCTTAATCAATAACGTCGTCTCTTCCTTCCTCTCTCCAAACTTTGCACCACCGCTGCTGGGCGTTTCAAGCACAGGTATTTATTAACAAAAAGACAATAGACAGAAAAATGGAGTGTTTTGTATCATTTATTTTATATTGCTAACAGCAGCGTCGGATGATGAGTTGAAGAAATTATTGTTCCCAAATGAGAAATTCATTAATGATATGGAGGTTATTTAGAGAAAGAAGGAGGAAGAGAGAAGGAGAGAGAAAAAGTGAAAAAGAAGGAAGAGAAATTGAAAAGACTGAAGATGAAGACAAAGAGATGTGGAGCAATGCAGATGAAATATCAACACTTTCTTCTTCAGCCTCTTCTTCTACGCCAAATTCTGTTCTGAAGCTGCTCTTGCATCAAATCATCGCTTCTGCCACTCCTTAGCTCCAATCAGCGAAAACGAGAGCCTTCGGCATTTGGTTGCAGATTATTCCAATGACAGACGATTTGACAGAAGAATGTGTGTTTCCGGTGTGCGAATGTTTATGAGATAGAAACAGACAAATGAAACAGAACAGGCATCGTCATTGAAATAAGCATTATCATTGACATCAATACAGAAATCATCATCATCATCATATTTTTCTTCATCTTCCTCTTCATCCGAACAGTCAGAAGTGAATTCTTCACAAGAAAGAGCTGAAAAAGCAGAAATCGACGAAATTATCGAAGACTTCAAAAGAAAACATGCGCCACGTCTGCCTCTTCCTGTGATCCTTCCGCCACAAGAAGCTACCCTTCAGAATCCATCTTATGTGCCTCGAAGACAAAGACAGAGAAAAAGCAATCAAAATTCGACACAAACCTTTTTGATTCATTCAATTGCTTGCGTTGGCACATCAACAGGCACATCTTCTTCTTCATTGCCGAATGAATCTTTTCTTTCTCTTCCTTAATCATCTCCTTCTCCCTCTCCTTCATCTTCATCTTACTCATCTTCATCTTCATCATCCCCATCTTCTCCAGCAGTAACTGACCTCTCTCTCCACCCCAAACCGCCTCATCGTTCTGAAATTGCTATGGCGCGCCGCATAAGAGCAATGCATCCCCTCCTCCGCCGACGCTATCTCAATCGCTGTGCACAAGTGGCTGCTGCTTCTGGCGTTTCACGTTCTTCTTCTTCTTCTTCTTCTTCTTCTTCTTCTTCTTCTTCTTCTTCTTCTTCTTCTTCCTCGTTGCTTCGCTCTTCTAGAAACAGATTTCTAACAAGCGAAGAGCAGCAGATGAGGAGGATGAGGCAGCAGTTCGGAAGAAGAAGGAAAAGACAATATTTTGTTCTTTCACAAGATGTGTTTGAGGCACTGCTGCTGTTTGCCGAGTTTCGGATGGTGGAGCGGTATTAGGAGAATCTGGAGAAAAGGAAGAGAGAAAGTGAGAGAGCGAAGGAACGAGAGAAGAGAGAAGAGAAGGATAAGAGAACTGATTAAGATGAGAAAGGCATTGAAATCTACAAATGATGAAAATAACTATGATGATCAAAATGAAAATAAATTAAAAACAGAAGAAAACGAGAGTTTATCATTGACTGGAAGAGAATCTTTGAAAAAAATGAAGAAAAATGAAGATAGTGAATGCCTTTCCGACAGCTCCATTTGGGAGATGAAGAAGAGTGAAGAGATAACACACAAACAGAGAGAAAAACAGTATTTGATTTAGCGGTATTTCCAAGCACTTGAGCTTCAACGTGATTCTGCTGTGAATGAGGTGCTTTTGATGGTCAGACCAAACCTGCTGTTTTCTCCAGCACCGATTGATGAATCGATTAAAAGACCAGAAATGAGTGTGAATGCTGCAAAAAGTGAGGGAGATGGAAAAGAAGGTGAGAAAGAAGAGAACGAAGTGAATAATTCTTAGAATGAAAATGGAAACAAGGAAGAAGAGAAAGGATATGAAGATAACACGAAAGATGATGATAAAGAAGTGATTTTAGAGGATTCAATGAACAACCCCAAAGAAGCTGCTTCAGAAGCAAAGATAATCAAACAGAAGCAGAAAAGAATACAAACACCAAAGAATCAATTAGAAATTGCAGAAAAGACGAAATACATTCCAATGAGCCAAAGCCCGAGCCTCTTTCATAGCAAAAGCAGCAAAAACAACTCCCTCTCCTCCATCTTCACATTCTCCAAAGCCAAAACAATATTCTTCAGAAAGAGGAGCCTTTGGAACGATACACTTCACGCGAGGGAAGCGAATGGACGGAGGATGGAGATGGAGAGAGGAGATGTTGGTGCAGCAACAATGCTACTGTCACCTGCTGTTGGAGGAGGAGGGGGAGAAGGGGTTAAGTTGGGTGTTATGGGAATGAAGAATTTGAACAAAGAAGTGACAAGGGAGATGCAAGATGAGTTTCAGAATGAGAAAGGGAAAGTGGAAGATGAAGAGGCGAAGATCACGTTTTATTCATTGAAATCAGATGATCAGAGAGAATAACTGCTTCGGCTGATGAAACAACAGGAAATACAAAAAAAGAGGAATGAGAAAGAAGAGCGGGAGATCAGGAAAATGGAGAAAATGACAAGAATTTGTTAAGCAGAATCCAAGGAATGCTTCAACCACACCTTGAGACAGTCACACAGATCAACCAGAAGGAGAACAAAATTGTCAGCGCGGAGCAGCAAGAGGCGAAAGAAAGCCAAACGCCATTTTTGACAAGAGAGCGGAAATTGGACTGCATGCTGAATGATTTAGCGAATTCTGACTTTGTAGATTTGAGCGATGAACTGGATGTGCCCTGACGCTATGCGCGAATCAAAAGTGAAGAAAACGGGCAATTTGTGTGGAAGATGCGAAAAGTGCCTGTGTTTGCAGTTGTCGATACGAGGCCGACAAGAACTCGGTTGGATCTGATGAGCGCGCTGAAGAGCGGGCTGAGGCAGAACCGAGCGGAGTTGAGAAGAGGAAGAGGAATGAGAACCTTCAGTCAGAAAAATGGACCTGGGAGAAGAGATGTCCTGTCAAAACTCTTTTCGTCGATGTCGTTCTCAAAATTTGAGTCTTTCTTCACGTTGAAGAAGAATTCAATGGAGATGGATTTGATGAAGAAATACACTGCTCTCAATTTGGTAGCGCCTTTTGATTCAGCTGCTGATTTTGCTGCAAAAACAAATATTTCTCTTCATCTTCTTTCTCATTTTACTTCATCACTTGTCAATTCGTCCTTGTTAATTAACATTCAACAGCAATCTTCTCCTTCTCTGAGAACATCTCTATCTCCTTCACAGCAATACCACGCTAAACTTTCATCTTCTGCTAGTCCTGCAGCTCCTGGCTCTCTTTCTCTACTCTCACTTCCTGCTCTATCTTCGTCTCCTTCTCTTTCATTCAGCTACCGTCAAATTCATCATCAGGCCTCTTCTTTCATTCCTATTCAGAAGCACAGATAATTATTTATTCTGAAATAGAATTTCAACCAACCTAACACGTCAATGAAATGAATAATTTTGATCTGGAATATCCGATCAAAATACATTCATCAAAGGAAGGAGATCGAATCTGACTTTTTCATTTGGAAGATGAAGCATTTGAAGTGAAAAGAAAAAGTATTGAAGCAATTTTTGTTTGAAATGGATGGGTTCCAAAATAGCCTTCTGCAGATTACGCAACAGCGAAACCACAGTGAATTGTTGGAAATGAAACGATAAGGGAGAGCAATTTTGAGGAAAAGGCTTATTTGAAGAGAAATTATATGAGATTCTTGCTCTAATATGATACGAACAAGTTGAAATCGGAAAGGTGAAGAAAATATAATCTGAAGAAAATTGTCTGATATATATGAATATCTTTCTTTTGAAGATACGACAGCAATGAATCTTTTTTCATGAGCTTAATTTGTAGTTGATGGAGAAGAAAAATTAGATGAGGGAATGACGAAGAAATATTTCTATGTGAGCTGATGTTGTACCTCTCGAAACACAAGTGATGATGAGTTCTTCAGTTGAAAAGAAGATGAAATCTCAAGAATTTTTCAATGATATGAAAAACGAAAGAATTAATTTGAGGATCAGATAAAGTTCATCGTTATCAATGATTTTTGTATCAACTTCGCTGAAGGTCAGTATGTGAAGAGGAACAAATGTTGAGGAAAGGAGGGTGAGGGAGGCGTCTTGGAGGAGGGAAATGAAGCCGTTGAGGGCATACTCGATAATGGAGCAAGTGTTTTGCTTTGTTTAACCACAGCCATCAGCATCGGCTCCATTGTTTGCTCCAATTTTATTCAGTGTAATGTGAGGGAACAAGCTTATGAATTTGGGTTAATCCAATATTCCACTAAATCTGTTTATGTTTGATGAAGCTGCTGAACCGAATAAAAGGAAAGGAAATTTGTTAGCTGTTCATAGACGAAAAGAAAAAAGAGAAATAACTATTATTTATAAATTGGTTTCAATAATTTTGTTTTCTTTTCGTTTTTTCTGTTCTTATTTTTAATTTTTTCTTTTCAATGTTTTGTTTTTCCAGTTTAGAAATATCTATTTTCCTTTTAAAGATTGATTTTTCATTTTTTTTTTGAAACTTGATCAAAAAACTCTTCTTGATGAAAAAAGGTATGTTTTTTTGTTCTTATGAATAAAACAAATATATTTTACAGAAATAAAAGCAAAATACTTGCAAAAAATCAATTTGACTCTTTGATCAATAAATACCACAATAGATTTTATTTTTTCGATTTTTGATCTTTTTTTATGATTTCAAAAAAAATCACCCAAGTTTATGTTTTCATTTCTACGATGCCTGTTAACAGATAAGAAAATCAAAAATTTTTTGAAATCTGATAAAGTTTAAAATGTTGTAAGCGATAAAATTGAGACACTTTTAACATTATTACACTTTAGCAGATTTCAAAATAAATAAGATTCTCAAATCCTAAAACTGGACCTGTTGATATCACAACACAGTGTTATGTGATATCACAAATATTACAAAAAATTAACCCATTTCATTCATATTTTTTTGATCATTAAAAGTTCATCTTATGTGCATAATATTTCAATTAAAATGCCTGAAGTCAAATATTTTGTCTCATATGAATTCAATTGAAAAAAATACAGTGGGTGCTTAACCCGATCTAAGTGCAAAACCATATCCTAAACAAAGAATAAAAAGCAGTATTTTCAAAATGAAAAAAGAATATCAACTGGATATTCCAAACTGTGCTCACTGTTTTATTGGAAAGAAACTATTAGTCCATTAACGATGAGCTTGAATGTCAAAAACGATTCATTAACTGAAAATCAAAAACTTATGTAAGTTTCATATTTCAATACATGAAGCAATAAAAAGTGTTTGAACGTTTTTGCATATTATCAATTAGTTATCAAGTTCATTAATCCGAGTCATTTGCATTTTTTTGACTTTCCTTGCATCTAAAAAGCTTATATTTCTTGTTGATCAAACCCATAATGAATAATCAAATGCATGGAAGTAACTCCTTTACAGTTACATGGAGAACCTGCAGCAAGTTAATATCGAGCTTTTGAGTCACCTATAAAAAAAATATTTGCCATTAAACAAAATTTTTATGTTAAATGGCAAACTGCTGTTGAAGATAAAGCTATATCAAAATGTGCTTGGCTTCGAGCAAAAAAGGCAGAAAAGGAAGGAAGAGAAATCGGACGAGAGGGACACACTTTTATAATTACAAACAATCAGCTTGAAACAATTGAGAATCAAATGTTGGCTCTTTTGTCGGAGCAAGCTACTGTTCGTGTAGGAGATATTCAATCGATGGAATGTGATTGTTTTGTTGTTTTTTTTTCGAATCTATTATCACATTTTAGTGTGTTGATTTGCTTAAAAAAAGTTCAGATGCTGATCAGGAGCCGATAAAATCAACAAAAAGTGTGCCTATAAACTGCTTAAAAGGAGTAACGTACTTCATGAGGCTGTTTACAGACAAATGGAAATAAAGAAAATTGAAGCACAAACACCCGACAAAGTGAGAGCTTGGTTCATTGAATTATCATCTCTCATTTCGGAGCATAATATCAGTTCTTGTGATATTTACAATATTGATGAATCATCTTTGTCAATTTATGAAACAACTTCAAAACTTGTAGTTTGCCTCAAAGGACAAAATTCACCTGCTCCTCCATCACCTCTAAAAGTGACTAATTCAACTTTGTGCATGTGTATTTGTGCTGATGGTTCATCATTACCCAGCTATCTTCTTTGGCCTTCGAAAGATCTTCCTTCAGAATTTTCTTCTCTTTCCTATTTCAACATCCACTTCATTTCAGCTTCTTCTGGATGGATCACAAAAGATGTATTGAAATCCATCATGTTGAATTACTGGTTTCCTCTTATCATCAATAAATCAAAACCATCTCAAACACACAAAGCTCTTCTGCTAATGGACAACCACCGAACACATTTCGATGAGGACATATCAAACATTGCAAAAGAAAAATGAATTCTTCAAAAATTCTCCCCTCCAAACATGACGCATCTTCTTCAACCATTCGATTCGTGTGTGTTTTCTCAGTTGAAAAATACTCTTTCCAACAAGTTTTGTAACCTAACACGTTTTCAATAAGCAGTTACAGATCTTCATTAGCAGAAGCACTTCCTGATGCAGTTGCAGCTGCATCAGCTCCATCAACCATTCGATCCTCTTTTATCAAAACTGGTGTTTGGTCTGTGATAACAGCTCATGTGTTGGAAGGAATAGCAGGATCTCCCCAAACAGATAGCAACGCAGAATCTTCGTCGTGCGAAACAACTACTCAATGGAAAGAAAAACTTTTTTATAGAATTTTCTCCGAAATAGGAAACACGAAAAAATGAAAATCAACAAGAAAGAAATTACGAGTCTTCCAAAAAAGAGCAATCTTCATCCATCGACACATCTTCTTCATCTTCTCAGACGCAAGCAAATTTGAAAGGATTGGATGGACATTCAGAAGACAAAAAAACAATAAACAAAAAATCACTTGATGAATTAGAGGATCAAATAAAGCATGCATTGAATCATTTGCATTATCTTCAAGAGCAATAAGAACAAGCAAAAATTACAAAAAACATGACAAAAGATAAAAAATGTTCACCAAAACATTCCAGAAAAGAATTTTGGATCCTGACAGAAGAAAACGAACAGAAACAGATTCGTGAAAAGATTGCAAGGAGCAGAAAAAAGATCCGCATTCGCAATGATGATAACGAAGACACTGTCAAAAAAGCTCACAAAGTTAAGGAAGAAAAATTCTTGAAGCCTCTGAGATTGCTTTCACCTGTTTGTTACAAGAAAGAAAAGAAAATCAGAGAAAAAAATTATGAAAAATTGAAAATTTCGAAATAATATTTTCGAAAAACGTTCATAACAATTTTCTCATAATGAGAGTTACCTTTGCTGAGCTTATTTTTATCTTATTCCTTTCATTCCATCTTTTCAAAGCATGCAAAAGAAACAGAAAAAACAACAGAGGAATCTTTGACAAGTTTTTATTCAAAAAATTGAATTTCAAAAGGAAATTGCAACGGATTTGTGAATTTTGTTTAATTTGATTGAAGACTTTTGAAATACCATGAGTATCAAGTTTTGCATGAAAAAGTCATTTTGCAAGAAATCAAGCCAATCAATACCAAAAAATGAAAGTTTCAGTCAAACAAGTGATTCAGAAAAGTTAGGAAAAAGGATCGGGTTTTGCACTCGGATCGGGTTAAGCACCCACTGTTAACACATTTTGAAACAAACCTAATTTCGCATGGGGGGAGAAGGGGTGTTGAGCCCCTTCATTGAACTTCTGTGTGGAATTGGAAGGTTACATGGGGCATCAAACCTTCAGTTTGTCAAAAATGTTATTTTTCAAAATTTTTTCATTTCATTTCAATAAAAAAATAAAAAATTATTATGATCTAAAAAATATAATTAAAAGAATGAAAATATCTACAAAAACAAAATTGAAAAATGGTCAGAAAAAACTGCATCGCTCAATGACTTCGCTCAAGAACAAGAAATTTCACAGTCAGCCGGAGCGAATGGTTCACATCATTGTAGATGGAGTTGTTTGCATAACGGATACTATTAATTCAAAAGAATTTTGTCGTACTGGAATAAAGAACGCAGTTAGAGCGCTGAGAAAAGGAATGCTTGTTGGAAAAGTGGGCAGACCTGCAGCAGGAGTGGGAGAAAAGGAGCAAAGAGTATTAGACATTATTCACATTGAGGCGAAGACTGGTACATGTTTGTCTTTAAACAAACAAGAGAATTTGTATGTTTTATTTTTATTTGCATGTTTTAATCATTTGTTTTTCTGATGGAAAAAGTTTTTGATGAAAACGAAGATGAATATGCACCATTTACCGAAGTTTCAATGTATACGACATATGGACTTGTCAAGCATCATCCTGAGCTGATGACTGGAGCGCTGAAGAATTTGGACATCAACAGACTGGCTGTTTCGTGCAGAAGTGTTTTAAAACCCAAGTCTAAAACAATCGACGAGCTGCATGAAAAATACAGTTTCAATCCAGCTTTTATTATAAGTATCGACGAATCTTCAACGTGCGTTCTTACAGATTCAAAACAGCTTGTTGTGCACACAGCAGACACAAAAGCAGGTTTTACGAAAGGAACCACCAAGAATGATTAATTCAACATTCGTGGCAGCTGTTGCAGCGGATGGATATGCCTTTCCTTCTGTCATTATGTGGCCAAGTGCAAAGCTGCCAGAAGAGCTGAAAAGACTGTGATCCCCAACGCTGGAAATATGGGCAAATGAAAGCAGCTGGATGGAAAACGTGTGCCTTGAAAGGGATGCTCTCACAGTTCTTCTTCTTTCTATCATCAAAAGAAGAAAGCGCATGTCACTTGAAAACGAACACATTCTTCTCCTTCTTGATTCGCATGCATCTCGTGCAGATCCATCGATCTGGCGAGAATTCCAAAAACAACAAGTCGACGTTTTAACCTTCGTGCCACACAGCACACACCTCTGTCAACCACTGGACAGAGGAGTGTTTGCTGTGTTCAAATCTGAATTGACAAATAGATTTGAGGCTCCATCTTTTTCTTCATCTTCCTCCAAACGAGCAGCAATTTCCGACGCCCTGCCTCAAGCCATCCACACTGTATAATCTCCTTCTGTTATTCAGAAAGTTTATGTCTGCAGTGGTGTTCTTCACAATTCTTCTGGGCCAGTTCTTTTGAAACTGCCAGAATCTTCAATTTACCCTCTTCCATCCAGAAGAAATTGATTCAACTTTTATGGAAAAGTGATAACCGACGAAAATCTTTTAGAGAAATGGGAAACCCATTTGAAAATGAATATTGAAAGGAAAAATGAAATGGATGAAAAGGAGAAAGATGAAGAGAAGACTGTTGCAGATGATAAGAAAAAAATAAAAAGTTGATTTCTTCTTGTTTAAACGATGGTTCTGTCAATTAAAAGAAAGATAATTCATTAAATTGAACCGAAGGAAAAAGGAAAGTTTTCAGAGGAATTAATTCTGATTTTGTTTTCATTTAATCATGTTGATTTTTGAACGTTTTGCACTTCATTTTTTAAAGTCAGAATAAAGAAAAAGTGTCAAGATAAAATAATAACCCTAAATGAAATTTTCGACAAGTTGTTTTTGAAACAATAAAATACCATTTAAAGGTTATATAATTAGTTTTAAAGGGCTATTTGTGAATGTTAGGGTTGATAATTAATCAATTTGAGTATTTTTATAAAAGTTTGAAAAAAGTATCGAAAAACTATAGATTTGAATAAAAAACCATTCAATCATTTTTCGTTTTGATCAATAGGTTATTGTTTTCATAATGTATTTACAATATGTAAACATTGCATTTTTTTTTTTAGCTATTTATTCATGGGTTTAACGAAAAAATTAGGTTCTCCAAAACTGGCCTCTTGCCGGTCATCTCCAACAGTCTCTTCCAAGTTTCTCCCCAAGTTGCAATGGAAGGAGTATCTTCATCTGTATATTTGTACCAAGCTTCTGCATTGCTCTTTGTGGGAAATTCCACACATATAAGGAATGACAACATCAAATGGCAGTGATGGATCCTTTTAAACATTCTCTCGAGGAAATGTTTCAATCGACAGAAAAAGAAACTTTTGCTGTTCCAGCTTCATTCTCGTCATATGTCGTACACTTTTCTTCTCCCTCCTCCTTCCAGGGCATGCGAATGACTGGATCATCATCTTTCACTGCTGTTATACACCAACAGCAATTGAAAAATCCAGCTATGGATGCACAATCTGCTCAAGAAAGCATTGACAAAACGGCTTGTTCCAATGCAAATCAAATACATTATGTTCACGGGGTTCCCTCAAACTCTGCAATTCATTTTAAAAGCTCTCTCACTTTCATCAATTCGTAAATCTCAATTTCTTTAAACCTTTTTGAAATTATCGTGAGAGATAAAGAAAACATCCCTTTCTTTTTCTCCAATGCACATATATTATTATCGTTCTTGAAGCTGAACAAAGAGATTGATTAATCACCTTCATCTGCGTTTCTCCCGAAAATATTACCATCTTTTTTCCTGCTGTTCCAATCGCTCCTTCCATCTTCTTCTCCACTCTTTTTCAAATATTTCTCCTTCACTTTCAGCTCACAATTTCTTTTCAGGAACATTATTCACTTACAGAACAAACACCACGTGAGTGTCTTTTTCAGTGCTGTAAAATCCATGACAAGGACAAGAACTGGAAGTTTGAGTGGATGATGAAGATATGGCCGAAGTTGATATTTGCGAAAACAGATAGCGAAAAGGAATCAAATTTGAAAATCTGCATTCCATCCTGCTCTGTACACAGTGTGTCAGCTTAAAGTCTTTCTTTTCTTCTGAACTTTGATCAAATTCGACATACACATTTTTCTAAGTTCCAAAAAAATTATGGTCCTATCTCTCTTGCCATTGTCATTCTTCCAACATGGATGCACAGGTGATAAAACCCTATTGCAGCAAGCACATTAATATTCATCTTCTGGGTTATGTTTTCCAAAGCAGCTTCTTTCATATTTGCATCATTTGTAAATTGCAGCTCGAACAGAAAACGGTTTTTCTCTTCACAACTCTGGAGAAATTATTTATTCCATTTCATGTGAAATGTTTCCATTTCTGCTCTGTTGAAGCTTTTTTGTGGGAAGTTTTTTGTTTCACCGAATATCACATTTCGTTTAGCTGTTAATGATAATTCATGAGTCAAAAATATAAAAAAAATGAAAGCACATAATTTATTCTTTTCCTTTTGCTATCAGGAACGATTTTTTGTTCTTAATAAAACTTCATAAGTTTTGATATTCGAGTCAATGAACAAGCCAGATGGGTTTCTTTGACTTTTTCCTTTTTTAATATGATTAAGGTTTTCTTTTTTGTTTTTGTTTTGACTTTCTTCTTTTTCCAGTCGACAGTGAGATGAACGAACTTTTCATCAAACATTCTCTACACAAAGGCTTGGAAAAGACACACAAGTTATTTTGCATGAAACCATTGAATCAAAATATCCTCTTAATCTGTCAATCGAGTCATCTAATTATGAAATCTTGAAATCCTTCTTCTATCAGCTTTTCAGCTATCTCTTTTTTCACTGCCTTTCTTTTTGCTTCATCAGCTTCATTATCTGCCTTTTCTGAAAAGAAGATTGAAAGAATTCCGAATAATGTTCACGACAACAACAAACTTCTTTGTCATTCAGTCGTGATTTCTGCATTTCCTATGATATCCAGTCCGCAACGTTGCCTTTCAACAAAGCTTCAATGCTTAAGTCTCTAATTATTGCAGTTTCTATTACAAAAAGTGAGAAACTTGTCTAATGATTCACTTTTATTCACTCCTGCTTTTCAGCACTGTCTTGTCATGCTTGTTGTGAACTTGATGTTTTCTTCATCTTTCATTTTCATCAAGAAAAATGGAAGTTTCGAATTGATCCCATTCATCTTCCTTTTCTTTTCCTTCTTTGTCATCTTCTTTCTTATTCAAATCCACCTTCCTCATCGCCTCATCCAGTTCTCTTGAAACCACTCTCACAAAATTCAGCTCATCTGCAACCCCCTTTTTCAAAACTTCTGATGAACTGAAACTGCCATGAACATTCAAATGTTTGTTTTGTCAGATTTCTGTGTTCTTCTTCATTTTCAATGATTTCTTTCATCTCCTCAAAAAACAGCTCTTTTTCTCTTTTCTGTTTCCAATTTGATGAAAACACCAACGTGTTTCCCATACCAACAAAGACAACACAATTTCACTTTTCAAACACTCCAAAACGATTCAAAATCAACAACTCCATTTCCACTTCTTTTTGAATTGCTTCTCTTTCTTCATTGCTCGATCATGATTTTGAAAGACAAGACATGTTGATTTCATGAAAGTTCAATTTGCACAAGCTGTCAGGGAGAAGAGGGCATTTACAAAGATCAACAAGAAGTTCTTCACTCTTTTTTCCAACGATATTCATCCTGTCGAATAATCTGCTCAATGAAGAGTTACAAAAAAACAAGCACTCAGAATTCTTCTCATCACTGATTAATATCCATCATGCTTCATCAGGTGAAAGGCTTTTTTTACCATCGATTTCTTTTCTCCAATCGATTTGTTAATTGAATTGAACAATTCTATCTGCAAAACAAAAACAATCTCTTCTTCTTCCATTTTGTGCATCACCTCATTTATCTCTTCAATTCTCTGCTTCTTCTCTATTTCTGTGTAATACTCCAATTCAGAGAAAATCTCATCAAAAAAGAATCGCAATCATTGAAGGAATTGAAAAGAATGCCAAAAATAAAAAATACTTGAAAACATGTCCTTTGAAGTCATTTTTTGTGATCAATCTCAAGATTGACTATCTTCACACCATTTCATTCAGAATAATGCAAGGTGGAATTCAAGTTTTTTAAAAAACTGTTTGTCAACCAAATAAAGAGATATGAATCCAAAACGTTGTTGATTGTTTGACAAAATGAAAGGGGGACAATTTCAATTTCAATTGATTTGATTTGTGAAAAACAATGGAAAAGAGAGCAGAGTGAAATGAAATGACTCGGCTGAAAAAGACCAGAAAAGAAACACATTCGTTCATTTCGTATCAAATCAACAATAATTCAAAAAGAGGTTGTTTTGAATTGATCAAAGAGGAATTTCTGATTCTTCGAAGAGAATGCACAACCTGATTTAAAAAGTGGATTTGTCTCAAGAGAATTGGAAAACAAGAAAACAACATTGTCGAAAAAGGAAAACAATTGTTTGTTTATTCTCGATATATTCAATCAAGGTTCAATGATAAATGATAATAGAACTCTTTTTTAATACTATTCACTTCAGCTTAAAGAGGTTGAAAGGAAAGAAATGAACAAAGAAAGGCAAACTTTGAATTATTAAAAAAAATATATTGGAAAACGAACAGATAAGAAGAAGAGCCTTTCATGAGATGAATGGAAAAGAAAAGTTGTTGAATGAGACAATAACATATTAATTATCTTTCATCAAGAGGTGAGAAATATCTTTTTTGCTGAGAACAAAAACAATTTGAGAAGTTGAGCTTTTTTTCAAAGAACAAATCCACACACTTGAGATGGAACGTTAATTCCAATCAACTTGTTGAAGTCGTCCAACAGTGAAATCCAGTGAAAAAGAAAGGAAAAATACTCAAAAAAGCAAAAAAGACAAACAAAGGAATGTTTCTTCACATATGGAGAAAAAAATTTCTAATTTATTCTTTTTCATCTGGAGGAATGGAGGCTGACCAACTAAGATACACACATGAAGAAACAGTTTCAATACAAAGTGAATGAAGAAGTCAACAAGAAATATGATCCATTCATTATAGAATTATATGGAAAGAAATAATAGAAGTTAAGCAGTCCTGAAATCCTTCTTTTGAAATCGTTATCATTGCATCAAAACAATGCAACTTTTGAATGTTGGACATCTCATCAATTTATCTTTTTTATTTTTTCTGTGTTCAGAAAATGCAAATTCTTTTGCTTCTCACTATCTGGGCTGAAATGATACAAGTGCCTTGTCTGTATCTTTTTATTCTGTCACTTTACCAATATCATCTTTCACAGTCACAGCTGTTGAATTTGATGAATCGATTGCTATTGGTAGTTGCTTAATCCATCAAACAACTTCATTGATGAAAACCTTTCATTGAAGCCTTTCATCAAAGCTGACAATGTTCCATATTAATTTCTCTGCTGAGAACAACAGATTTCTTTTCATTTTTCATTTTGATTATTCCTTCTCATCATTTTCATGTTGCCTTCAACTGTTTGAGATATTAACAGAGTTTATCAAATCTCAAGTTTCAAAAACAGTTCTGCATTGTGATTGATTGATGTGAAGGGAAAAATGAAAAGGAGATGATTTTGTCTCAAAAGTTTCATCAAGGGCATTTCTTTCAACTCCTTTTGAAAATGAACTTTTTCACAAAAAACAAGAATAGTTGCAATTGGATTTCAACACTAACTTCATTTTGACAATAAAATAAATCTGTTAACGTTTTTTATTCGACGAATAAAACAAAACTCAATAAATAATAATTTGTCATTAATTTTTTCAATAATTCACAAATTGCTCTTTTTAAAAGTGATAAACAAAACAAACAATATTTATTCTATAATCAAAATTTTAAAATGATCATATTGAGAATATATCAGATTCATTTTCAGATGTTTCAAAATAAATAATTTTAAATGGAAAATATAAATATATTGGGCGCAGGAATTTTTATTTTCAGTTTTTTCTTTCATCTTCATCCATGGCGAGGTTCTCCACCAGCGCGAAAGTTGCATTCAATATTGTCGCTCTGATATTGGTTGTTGTCAATTGCTGCAATACCTCTGTTATTGCTGAAAAACAAAATCAACGAGAAACGAATTTGGAGATGCCAGAAAGCGCGATCAGCGTTGAAAACAGCAGCAACAAATACTACAATAAAAAAGGCATAGGTGCAGCAAAAGTCATATTCTCACCAGGTGATCGTGTCAATTGTGCCCGAACAAATGTGAATATCATCAATGCCTCGTTGTGTGTGAGCGATCTCGCCATGGAACCTCTTGGTGGCTGTGCATTCCTTTCTGCACAACATCACTCGTCATGCACCATTTTCTCCTCCACCTGCAAGATCCACGCAGATGCCAGCCACCCACTTTTCCTCTCTTCCCACAGCTCCCTTTCTCTCACCAACTTCTCCCTCTTCATCCCTCAACCAGCCATCCTCTCCTTCCCCCTCTTCTCCATCCCAAACAATCTCCTCCCAGATGCACACTCTCCAATCCCAACCTCCTTCTCCATCTCCCACTCCTCTTTCTCTTCTTTCATCTCCCTCCACAATTCCTTCCTTTTTTCTCCTTCATCATCCTCTTCTTCTTCCCTTCTCCATCGCCATCTCCAAATCCATCTCAGTCTCCATCTCTCGGACACACTCTTCACAAACATCACCACTGCACCACAATCCACACACACCATTCCTGCCAAACCCACACACACACACAACTCATTTACCACCACCACAAACACAAACACAAACACAATACCCTTCTTCTCTCTTCATTCCTCTCTCTCCATCCACTCAACCATTTTCTTCCACACTCACAACCCCATCGATGGTGCCATCCTCCCCGACCTCAACAGCCCAACAACTTCTCTTTCTGCCTTCAACGCCTCTTTTCTCCACCAAACACGCTCTTCAGCCAATGCTGCTGTGGTGCATGTTGGAACTGAAACTCAAAGAGCGAAACCTGGAAGATTGACTTCATTCGATGTTAACAGCCATCGCTTTGAATGGTGCGAATGGAATGATTCAAATGGTGGTAGTGATTGGGGTGGAGCTCTTAAAGTGAATCGCACGAATGCAAATCTCACAATCACTTCTTGTTCATTCAACAAATGCTCAACTTACGGGGAAGCAGGAGCATTATACTGTGGGCAACTATTGAAATTAAACATTGAAAAATCCAACTTCACAAGCTGCTCAGCTGCTCATGGAGGAGCTGCGAGATTAGATAATCCACAATCATCTTCTGTTTGGACATTTTCAGAAAACAGAGTGGAAAATTGTTCAATATCAGGTTGGTGTGGAACTGGCTGGTATTTTGCTCTAAATAATAATCAGTTAAATTTTCAATTCTCGTTTTCCAAATGCAAGTGCATCTCAAATTCTGGTGGAGATTCTGCTGGTTCTCTCACATTTCATTCACCTCCACAAAGTAAACCAGAGAAATTTTTGGTTAATGATTGCCAATTCATAAGCAACAAATTGATAAGTTCATCAACTTCATGGGGAGGTGCTGCGCTGTGTTGCACAGCAACTTTTTCCTGGATGAGCGGAAATAAATTCATCACATTCTGCTTCTTCGATGGCAACACTGCCAAAAATGGCAGGGGAAGCGATGTGTTCTTCAATGGCAATTCAATCACCCAATCTCCATTCGAAAATTGCGTCTCAACAACTCCATCTTTAAGAGTCTGGAATCAAGGAACAGCTGATAATGAGACTTTCAACAGCTGGCTCCCTCTCGTCGCCCAGAACAAAGTCGTTGCCAACAATGGAACTGATGCTGATGTCTGTGGCAGACAAGGACGGACCCCATGCGCCACTATCGAGTACGCCCTCGATGGCTTTGCTCTCATGCAAGATGCATCTCTCACACTCCTCAGCTCAACATTTGTCCCAAATCAAACACTCACATTCATCGCTTCTAGCATCAAAATCACTGGAATAGGAACAGATGCCACCACCATTGCCTCCAGTGGCATTCCCCAACCACCAAACTTACATTCACAGTCATCACAATCAACATCATCATTTTCTTCATTTTCGTCAACAGCATCTTCTTCTTCACCAGATCCATCTGCCTCGTCTGCCCTCTTCCAACAGACTCAGGGCTCCCTCACAGTCTCTGCCCTCGCCATCGCCCACAACTCCACAAATCAAATCACCCCCATCCTCTTCCACCTCTCCGGTAACTCCCATTCCCTCAAACTCAACACAACCATCATCACCGGAACAACCCCATCTTCATCATCAACCACAACCCCCCTCTTCTTCCTCACTGCTGGCTCCCTCGCCCTCAACCACACAGCAATCACCAGTCTCGCCCTCAACAGCCAAAGCATCTTCCATCTCACCTCCCTCACAGCACCCCTCACCCTCAACTCCTCCAACATCACCCACATCACCTCCACCGCCACTCCCACCAGCTGTGTCCTCTCCTCTGCCACCTCCCCTGCCCTCTCCCTCTCCCTCACCAACTGCACCATCACCAACATCGACTCAGCTCCACAAAATCAACAGACTGCCACCAATGGAGGATGCATCTCATTCGCCTCATCTGCACCTGCCAACACATTTTCAGTGAGTGACACAGCCTTCTCCACCTGCTCTGTGAGCGAGGATACAAGTTCTGGAGGAAGAGGAGGTGCACTCATGATCGAGTTCAACCAAGGCTCACAAGTGTCAGAATCCTCCTTTTCCATCACCAATATCGTGTTTTCAGAGAACAAGGCCAGCGTTGGAAGAGATATGTATTTTGTGTGTGAATCACTTGTCGCTTCTGTGAAAGAGCCCTTTTTCGCCTTCATGAGAAGCATCACTGAAAAAGACAACTCAGTTGTTGGGCATGATAGAACTCAAATGTTTAGCGATTGGGATGTGAACCTGTTTGTGTTTTTGGATGGGTATTTTTCTGACACGATATATGTGGATGGAACATCTGGAGTGGAGGAAGTGTATTGTGGGTTGGAAAAGGCTCCATGTTTGAATGTGAATTATGGGATGGGGCGTTTGAAGAGATCACAGAATATAAAACAGGAGATTATTCTATGTGCAAATTCATCTTTAAATGGATGCTTGGATGTTGGAGGAATGAACGTGAAAGCAAAATCCGAGACAATTGTGGGTGTTGAATGCAAAAGGGAAGTGAGTGGCTCTGAAGACTGTATTCTGAAATCAACATTGGAGACAGAAATTCAGTTCATCGGGATTATTGTTCCATCAAGATTTAATAGAGCAATCACATCGGTGATCGAATCAACCACTCAAAATGGAGAATTGCACATAAAGAATTGTGCAATCAGTGTGATTGGAGGAAAGGGAAGCACAATTGGATTTTCCTTGATCAGATCAACGGGAAAGATGGTTGAGCTGGACTCTGTCACGATTTCAGATGTGAAATCATCAGTTGCGCTGTTTTCAATTTCTCCTTCATCAGGAAATATGAATGAAGACGAATTCAGAGTGAAACTGTTGAATTGCACAATGGAAGCATGCAGTTTGGATAACACCTCATTTGATGGATCTCCATTGATGATATCTTCTTCCGTTTTGTTTGAAAGCAGCAACTTTTCGAATATTGAGAACAAAGACAGTGAAAAAGGAGGTGTTGCAAAAGTGACATTGCAAGGGAATGAAGAATTGGTGATGAAATCAACAAATGCATCATCTTGCTCACTTTCATCGAGCAATGGAAAAGGTGGGTTTTTGTTTTTGGATTGTCAGAGTTGCTTGAATGAAAAACCATTTATTTTTGATGCAGGAATTACTTTTGAAAACAACAAAGCAGCCATTGGAAAGAATGTGTTTATTTTGGGAAAGAATTTGAATAGTTCTGTCACAAATGATTCATTCAACTTTGATTATTCCTCAATGATAAATGATAAAACTCTGTTTGTTGGAAGTGACAACTTTCATTCAAACAAAGATTTGTTCTTGTTTCTGATTCCATTCAGCTCAACTGAGATATTTATCTCATCTGAAGGATTTGATGTTGCACGATGTGGAAGTGAAGAAGAGCCATGCTTCACAATGTGGAAAGGGATGGAAAACATGAACGATGGAGAAGGAAATAAAACAATACAAATATCTGGATCAACCGTGGTTCAAGATTCATTCAATGTGTCCAGTTATCAGATCAAAAAGAGTGTGAAGATGGGAGAAGAAGATGCAAAAGCGAAATTGAATTTTGAAAAGGCAATTGGAAGCCAACTGGAATATTTCATGGGAAATGATGTTCATCTTGAATTGACGAATATCCAACTGCAATTGTCGTCTGGATTTGACAACTCATCCAAAGCTGTTATTTCAAACAACGCTGGTGAGTTGGAAATAACTGGATGCTCATTCCATTCAGAAGCAGAAGTGAACAATGGATTTGAATGTGTATTTGTGGATGTGATTGGAGGAACTGTGGAAGTGAATGATTTGTCGATTGAATCATGCAATGTTGGAAACAGTATTTTTGTTATTCACGATGATGGAGTTTCTTGCCATTTTGTGAATATTCATGTGAAATCGTTGAATGAAAGTGGAGGATGCATTTTATCAATCAAGAAATCTGAAGCAGGGTTGAAGATAAATGAAGGAAGTGAAGGAGGGATAAACCTTCAAATTGACAAATCATCATTTTCAGGAGTGAAGAGAAGTGACAATGGAGCGAGCATTTTGGAATCAAAGAGTGAGAATAAGATTTGTTTGGTTATCAATGAGAGCAACATCACAGAAGGCAAAGCAGAATTGGGTGAAAAAGGAGGAGCCATATTCTTCACATTGGGTGCATCTGGATCAATGAAGATGATTGAATCAACAATCAGTCATTGCAGCTGCAACAACAGCACAGGAAGAGGTGGAGGAGTATATTTGGCAACAGAGGAAAGAGGGTTTCTCAATTTCACATTTGTGGGAATGAAATTCAGTGCGAACACAGCTAAAGTGGGGAATGATATTTTCATCGAATGTTTTAATATCACATCTCAGATAAATGAAAGGCAATTTCAGCTTGATCTTCGAGAGGGACATTATTCACGAATTAATGCGATTTATGGAATTGATTGTTGTGAACACAAAGAAGATACAGATCTGATTGATTTTGTGACGATCCATCAGAGTGACACAATTATTGTGAGCAGTGTGAATGGATCAAACGATAGGCAATGTGGAACAAGCACGCTTCCATGCCATTCGATTGATTATGGACTGATGCATCTGACTTCTGATTTCATAAGTCAGATGTTCATTGTTGAGGAGAGTGTGATTTGTGAAGAGATAAATCTGGAGGAGATGAGTTTGAATTCGAAGAGCAGAGAGATGTGCAAAGTTGAAGTGAAATCAGGGATTGAAAGAATGAGAGAGACATTGGTAACAACAACAGGAGAAGTCTCGTTGTTAAGAGTGAATTTTGTATTTGATTCAAATTTCATTTCTTCACATGAATCGCTGATATCACCAGAAGGAGGAATTCTTGAAATTATGAATTGTTCTTTTACATCAAAACAATTAGCAGAAGAAGGAAATGTGGCTTTTACGAGCATTCCATTTCATCTTTTAAATATGGAAAAAGGAGAATTACAACTTATGGAATGCAAAGTGAATAATCTCATTCTTCATAAATCTGCATTATCTCTTTCATCACCACTTCCATCAACAATTGATTCATTAACGATTTGCAATTCAACAATTAAAACTTCTCTTATTGAGATTTATGAATGTGAACAATTGAATATGGAGAAGTTTCATTCTGAAAATATCACAGTTGAAGGAAATGATGAATCATTGATATCTTGCTTTTCAATGAAAAAGACGATGCAATTGACAAATTGCACAATAGATGGAGTTAGTTCACAGGCAACAAAAGGAAAATTGATGAAAGTGGAGGATTGTCTGGATGTGAAAATGGACAGTTGCATTTTTGATGGGAATTCAAAGGAAGGAAATGGGCAGCTTTTCAATGAGGGAGAAGAGATGTGCAGATGGGATGGATCTCTTGTGAATATTGCAAGGAGTTCTGTGATGATGAAAGATACAACATTATCAAATTCAGCGGAAGGAGGAATTACAATGAGCGGAGGTGAAATGACTATTGGTGATGGAAGATTTGAGAACAATAATCCAACTTTTGAAGGATATCCATCGCTGAGAAGAAATATCATCTGTTCAGATTCTGGAACGTTGAATGTGATGAGTTTGAAGGGAGGAGATGGATTGAAGGATGGCTCATCATTGTGGATGTTGAATGATGGGTGCAGTTTTGAAGGGATTGTTTCTGAGAGGGATTCATCATTCTTCATTCCTGTTCTGGAAAGTGTGGAAGCAAAAGAAATAACAGATAGAATGAAGCTGATATTCAAAGGGATGCTTCTTGTTCCATGCAATCTGTCATTCTCAGTTGTGAAGAGGAAAGGAGAAGAGAAAGAGATTGAAAAATATGATTTTGATGGAAATGGGTTTTTATCAGAAACAGAAGTTGAAGGAAGTGTGGCAAAGGATCTAATCAGCAATTGTGGAGATGAAATCGAGGTGAGCGTGTGCATTCTGTTTGGGAATGCAGAATCGCCTTCATCAACAAATTCAATCATTCTGAAGAACAGAAGCGAGATTGAGCCAAAAGGAGATGAAAGAAATGTTGAAGGAGGAAAAGAAGGAAAATCGATATGGCCTCTAATTGTTGTTATATTGGCTGTGTTGTTCTTGATTGCGATGATAATCTCCATTGTTGTTACAATTCGATGGAGAAGAGCAAAGAATGAGAATAAAGATCTGAGAGAGATTGTGAATGACTCTGTGAAAAAGGATCCGAAACTGATTGAGATGGTGACAATGGAGATGTCACCTGAAGAGCAGTGGAGGAGAGCAGAGAGAGAAGCAGAGAAGAAAAACGAAGAAAGGATAAAGAAAAGAATAAATGGAAAGGAGATGGTGCATTCAGAATCTGAAGAGTATCTTCTGTCTGAGAGTGGTTCAACTGAATATATATTGGGAAAAGATTCAAACAAGATTCCTGATTGGGCATTGGAAAAGATTGATGAGAAGGAAGAAGAAGAGACAAGAAAGAGAACACCATCACCATCAATTTCATCCAATTGTTCAACTGATTCAGACTCAACGTTTGTTCGATCGGAGAGTCTGTGTCCCACCACCTCATCCATGTCTAATCTGGTGGATGCGATGGCTTGCTCGTCTCCTCATGAGAAATTGATTGTGGATTTGAGGGATTCGCTGTTCATGCTTCTTCATGGAAGGAATGAGAAGAAAGAGATGGCGATTGGTTCCTTGAAGGAGAGAGAAGTGACAGCTGCCCAAATCCTGTTCTGGGTGGCTAATCTCGCACTCCACTCATTTGATGAAATGGAAAATCCACTTCAGTCACTTTCCAATCTCAGCCCACACATTGTTCTGTTCTCTGAGCATATGGTGATCTGCATTGCGATGCATTCAGACTGTTCTTCTGATGATAGTTCAGATTCATCGTCGATCTCTTCATCAACAGTTGTGACATCTGCAAGTGATGATGAAGATTCTCTGCCTTCATCGGCTTTTGAGGATGACGAGGACAATCGATATGAGTGCATGCGGTGGAAGGCGCCGGAGCTGCTGATGAACAAAAAGATGGGAGCGACAAAGGAGTCGGTTGTGTTCTCGATTGGGATGATGCTGTGGGAGTGTCTGACGCTGCAGATCCCGTTTGGGGAGTATGAAGGGGAAGTGGCAGGGAAGAAGATAGCGAGTGGGGAGAGGCCGAATCTGAAGCTGGTGAGAGACTCAGACTATGAAGAGTTTGTGGAATCGCTGCTGTGGTACGACTGGCAGAAGCGGCTATCGCTGGAGGGGGTGAAGAAAGAGCTGCTGGGGCACATGCCTGCAGGAGCTGTGATGTTCACTGCATCAGACGCCATAAGCCTCGAGGAGTCGGAAAACGAGGAGAAAAGGAGCACAGTCGAGATAAACTCACGTGCTCGTGAGGAGGCGGAGCGTTTGTTGAAGGAGATGACAGCTTAATAGACTTACCGTTGCAAAAACTGTTGTGCATGCAATAATCCATAAATCTCAAAGAAGAATTGAACGGTAGTGCCTGACAGAGAAAGGGAAATTTTTTTGTTTGGAAAAGTTAAAACATTGATGGAAAATGGCGAATATGTGAAAGAAAGAAAAGACAGAGAGAAATTGCGAAAAATGTTCAAATGTATTTATTAAATTATTTGTTTTTTGTAATTGTTGGTATTTCGTTCGTTTGTTTTTGTCTTATTTCAAACAGATTCAAAGCAAAACAGTTGATTCTGAGAGATTCTTGATGTTGATTTTTGTTTCTTCTGTGTCAACGGTACTCAAAAAAAGAAATATTGCAAGGCAACAATTGACACACAGATATTAGAAAATCAAATCTTTCGGAGTATCTTTTGGGTGCATTTGAATTCTTCGAAAAAAAAAATTATAACATTATTTGAAAGATTATAATTTATTTGAATAGGGTTAATTGTATTCAGAAAAACGGAACATTAAAAATTCGCAAACATAATTCAAAGAAAGTCCAAAATCTGATTCATTTAAGAAAAAAGGACGATTCCCTTCCATTATTATCTTTTTAACTTCAATAAAATGGAAACAAAACCTAAATTGAGTTTTTATTTCCATTTCAGTGAAGTTTCGAAGGAGGAACAGAAATTTGATCAAAATATGAAATTCGTATTTCGTTTGAAAAAACAACAAAAAAAAGTTTTCAAAAAATTGTTGTGCATTATAATTCCAAGTTAATATTTTTCCATTGAAACAAAAAAAACAAATCAATTATTTTTGTAACTCAAATCATCACCCTCATGACAAAAAATAGAGAAATTTATTTCGTTTCGAATAATCTTCCAAAAAAAGCAAAATGTTTGATTTCATTTGGGTTATTGTTTTTGAAATCATAATTTAATTCGGGGCGTTGATTTTTCAAAATTATTAAGTACTACTATATAATGCGAGTAATTAAACCCACATTTAAAAATGTGGCCCAAATTACTCACATTACGGCTCCAAATAACATCAAACAAGAAAATTCATAAATTTCAACTTAAATAAAGCATAAATATTTGAAAAATGAGGTGTTTTTTCACATACTTTAGTGCGATCTAAAATATTTACTGTTTTAAATTATTTCAGTTCATTTTTTTAATTCATAATAAAATTGTCAGTTCATGTTTTTTCTTTTTGAAATAAAAGCAAATTTGAAATATGCATGTTCATATTAAGCTTTCATAACTTAAGGGTAATACCATGGCCTTTCATAATTAAGGTCAAGGGTTCAATACCCGTTAGAGGCGACAAATTTTCAAACATTTGTCAAATCAAATAAATCATGCCTCTTTGCGATATATGAGACAGAGTTTCTCATAGCTGCGCTGCAGTCAAATTCGCAGTGAATTTAGAACTCAAAATCAAAATCTAATTCACAATAATAAATGAAAAGTGCTTAATGAAAAGTGCTTAATGACAATCAAAATTAAACAATAAATAATTAATCGATATCGATAATTAAAATCAATCAATCAATAATAATAATTATTGAAATCAAATCAATCACAAAAGAAAATCCCAAATATTGAAAAATTTCCAAAACTTTCAATTCTACTAAAAAATTAAATAGGACCCTTTTTCGTATTTATTATCAATAAATTATATTCATGTTTTTTTGTTATTTAATAAAATAAGGTTGTTATTAAAAATGTGTAAAAAAAATGTGATTGAAAATAGAAATTATTAGTTTAAAAAATAATTTATATATTTTTTAATTCATTTTAAAATTCAATGGGAAGAAAAAAGTTATATGCATCAGAAGAAGAAGCAAAAGCAAAACAACTGCAGCAAATAAGAAAAAGTCAAGAAAGATACAAATTACAAAATGAGTTTTTCAAAAAGCATTCACACGCAATTCAACAAGCAGTCATAAAAATGCTCTCAAAAAACATGTTCGAAAGTGAAGACACTTTAAAAGAGGTCCAAACTATTCTCAATAATGCTAAATATATTTCTATTGAAGAGGCTTATAGTAAATATTGTGATGAACAGTAATGAATAAATATATTTTTATCTTCTTTAAAAAGATGTCAAAAACAGCTAAAACTATTAAAAAAGAATTACCAGATATAACAATAATTGAACCTTTTTCACCTGATATAAAAACATTTGAAACAGTTCAGGAGTTTAAAGAGTATCTAACAGATAATGAAGAAGAGATGAATAAGCTATCAACATGTAAACTCAATAAGCAATATCACATAGAAGGATATAGAATCACCAAACTCAATAACAAGATATCACTAAAGAAATCTTCAAATAACTACTTGTCGAAAAATTTATCGAACGATTCTGAAATTATTGATGCAATCAATATTCTGTCAAAACAAATGGAAATCGTTGTAGAAACTCTGAAAAATAATAGACTGCTTTAAAGGTGTCGAACGTATCTTACGTTTAAAGACGTTCTGTTGTCTTCTTTTTTAGCATAAATAATGGTCTTTATTTTTGTACCATCGTCATCATATGAGAAGTGCATGATGTCTCTTCTGCTTAAATTTTTGTAGCCTTCCCATAGAGCATCACGATCTTGATAAGTCTGCAGCTGATAATATACATAATTGAACTTCAATTTGGAGAATCCTCCAAATATCCACAGAGTATCCAAATTAGCTTTCACTTCCGAGCATATTCCTTTTGGATCTTGTAAGCATAAGAAGTATGTGATCATAGGCTGTCTATTCTCAAACAGTAATCTAAATATCCCATCTTTCTTTTTAAACATCTCCATGCAATCATCAAATAAAACTGCTGTGTGATGAACAGGTTGAGAAAAGTCATCTATATGCAGTGTCTCTAATACAGCATTCACAACTGATTCATCCTGTTGTTTTCTATTGTAAATGTCACGATATAGTTCTTTGGCATTACTGATATCAGTTAGTGTTTTTAAAGCTTCATTATATCTCACTTGCACAATTGGAAATTCAATAAATTTCTTCATCCTTTCAAATGTCTGATCACTACTCTTATCAGACACATACACAAATAATGAATAGCCTCCAAAATGCAGTTCAGGAGTGACATCATATTCTTGATATAATTCATCTAATGCACTCACTTTAGCTAGTTCTTTCAAAACACTATATGTTTTTCCACTTCCTCTTCCTCCGACAAGCAAATTAACAGAATTGCGTTTGAAAAACAGATCTGGATGTATATCTGATTGAATCTCATGTGTGATATCTAATTCTGCCTCCCTGTTTCTTCTATTCACGATTGTTTCTAAGGATCTCGAATTGATTTCTTTCAGAAGAATCAGTCCGCTTTTCATAATGATAATAATTTAGTATTTTAATCTGATTAAAACATTTTTATCTTGTATAAAAGAACTATTGATGTTTAACAATCGAAATCTGCTTGAGTTACCAAAAAAAGGAATTTCACTATTTTCATCAGATCCCACCAATAGAAAAAAGTCACATGCAGGTGGTCCTAAAGCAAAACTTGGAATGGATGAATTGAAACATATTGTACTTGATCAACAACAGGAAATACGATATATTAAAGATCTGATGAGTGAACAGTCAGGGAAAAACTATCTGAAACGAAATAAACTTTGGAAAGAAGGAAAAGATTGGAGTTTCGATTCAATAGATCATGATAACAACCCTGATACTCCCGATAAGATCATTTGGAAAACTCCTAATAACGATATATATGCTGTTGATGGATATACAACAGGAAATGAGCGCAAGAGAAGAAAACTTATGCGTAATTATATTGATAAATATCCAAACTTGAATGACAGACGTGAGAACAAATATGTTGATTATTTGAAGAATCTTCATAAAGGACAAGTTGACAGAATGGATATTGATTTCAAAAAGAGAGTAGTTTCACAGATCCTTGAGAAGTTTCAATTAAGTTTCAACACAAGTGATGAGGTGAGAAAATTATGTGAAAATAAGAAATTCACCTACAGTCAGCATCTTACAAAAATTAATTCTGTAATATACAGACAGTGTTTGATTCATGATATGATGATGGCTATCAATCCAAATATCGGTATTTACAATATGTTTATCGATAAAGAAAATGTGATATCAAAGCACAGGAAGTATTGGAAAGCATTCTACTCTCGATTAACTGATGATGATTTCGATGTTCTCATAAAAAGATATGCTCCAACAACGATTCAAGTTGCAAAAATGATATTCACTTCTCAAAATCCTTTGACGAATTTTGTGCCATTAATAAATACAAATCCTGATCTTCAGAATCCTTTTATAGAAATATTTATCAAATTTAATCAAGGCACAAGTTCATCGTCAGCTTCTTCGTCTTTTTTATCTTCAGCGATTTCTGACAAGATGGATATCGAAGAAGAACAATTTTAAACAAATAATAAATACAAAAATAAATAATAACATTTATAAAGTTAAAAATATTTTTGTGGATTTTATTAATAGTTTTATTTTTATAGTTGAACTCTTCTGTTAAGCAATCCTTGCTTTAGAATATCTGATGTACTCGATGTTGCTCGATTCATTCCTCCTGATCTGATTAATGCTCCTGAATCATTTGAATTTTGGAGATCGTAAGAGATGTTTCTGCTTCTGTTTCCAAGAGCATTATCAGCAAAATCACTCACTGTATTCACAACGTTATTAATGAGTTTTCCAGGACCGGGAAGGAATGGTGATACAGTATTCAATACAGGTCGAACAAGAGGCTTCACTACCTTATCGTTTACCCATTTAATACCATTTTTCACAGTATTAAATGTATTCGAGAAAAAATTTTTCATTTTGTTCCAAATTCCAGCTGACATATTTTGATAGCGATAAAAAATTATATTCTTCAAGTTTTTATCTTCTATTAAATACGAAATGTCAAATCTGCATGTTACAAAAGCACTTGGGTTACAGCCTGTTGGAAATATTGAGGCTGCATTAAAAACTTATTCAAAAATGACTGCAATCAACGATGGAAGACACTATTATTCAATTTCAGAATCTATTCCTGATGAAAAACTTCCTTTGGATTACACTCATGAAATAAACATATCTATGACTAACGCAAATGTTGATGTCACACAAATTCATGATTCATTTATTACTACAGTCATTACTGCAAGAATCAATTTCTCTCATGATCTTGTTACACGCGATAATGAGATCTCACAAGCAGGAAAGAAACTGCTTGAGTCTCAATTTATGTTCATCGGACTGAGATCAGGATCAAATATTATCTCAGATTATTGTGTTGTTCATGGAGAAGATAAGATTATTGATTCGACTCGTCAGCCCAACGCAACTATTGAATCATTTATATATAACACGATCAAGCCAAAAACTGAAAAAGATAATCGAAAACATATACACTCTTTATATGATAATGTGCACAAATATGATAATTCTGCTTGTGGAGTCTACGTTCCGATAACACTAATTAAAGCAGGATCTTATCTTGATATTGATATTCCAATATCCATTCCTCTTGATGATATTCTTCTGTTTTCAGGATTTATTGATTATCCTAATCGTTTATTCGGAAATTTGAAACTGAAATACACCATAAAACCTGAAGCACTTGTTTACTGTCGAGTATCTCCAAAAATGTCCATGATCAAAACTGTAGGAAAACGAAGAAACTACTTCAAATCTTCACAAGGACAAAACTACGATAGCATAATGAAGATGATCCTTACTACTCCTGATTCATGTTTTGAGTATGCAAAGAAGTTCACACAAATAAACTGTCCTTCACGTCAGTTTGTATTCAATTATGACTTAACTGCTGAAGGAACTGTTGATGGATTCAATTATGAAACTATTATTCCTGAATTTACTCCCACAGTCACATTCTGCCAGACGAAAGACTGTAAGATCTCTATTGCGGGTTATAGTGTGTCTTCTCAATGCTTAACTAATCTTATTGAATACTTCTCTTCTCATCCATTTGTTGTTCCTTCACAAAGAATTGAGACAAAAAGATTAGGAAGTGCTCCTACTCCTTCAGGATTTCAACAGTGCCATGACAACTTATGCTTTAATCATGTAATGTCAACAGTTACTCTGTTCCAAAAAGATACTCGTCATTGGACTACATTTGACAACCCTCAATATAAAGAGCTCCAACTCTACATAGGTGATAGACGATTCCCTGAAAAGCCTTTAAATACTACAGATGCAACGTTTTTCCAGATGATGCTTAATGCTTCAGATCTTGATTCTTTATTCCCTGCTACTGAGGAGTACGAAGAGAGTCTCACAAGTGTCAAAAATAATGCTTCTGAAGTCTTCTTTCCAACTACTGATGATACATCATTCATGTTCACAACACAGTGTGAGAGAAGTGGTGGAACTGGAATCTGTTTTGATGGAATTCACACTGGAAATACTCCTGTTTCTGTTGAACTCAGAGAAACTCCCATATACAGTGGAGAAACAGATACTTATTACAACGTTAGAGATGATCTTTCTCAAACTGCAAGACATCCTCCTGCTCCTCTATTCAACATGGTTCAACAATCATTTTGGATTTTTAGTCTTAAAGATGGATTAAACGTTCAATATGTTAAAGATCACACTGCAGAAGATGTGTTAAGAGCGTTAGGATATACTCCAACTGGAGAATTAGAAGAATAAACCAACCAATTATATATTTTTTTATTTTTATCAATAATGAAATAGTCAATCATTACAAATACATAAATGTTATTTGAAATAGTCCTTTGCACAACATTAATAATATCAACAATTGCCCAAACATTTCAGTGTTTATTATTAACAGCAGCAATAAAAAATGAAGATCCTCCAAGACTTCCAACACCTGAATCGATGTATGTTTAATTTCATTTTTGAAATGCTTTGTGATTTTAATTTTCAGTAAATGAGTGAACATGAAGTGCTTCGGGGACTAAGTCCCCTCGAGGATCATAGATCCGTTCCAGCTAAGGCTGCTCGGCAGACCTTGACCCTTCGGGATATTTCGTCGAGAATAGATATAAATTATGATATCAGTGTGCCTGTTAAAAGATATCACTCAACATCAACTTTAATCACTAATCTTCCAAAAGCGTTTATTAATTCAAAACGAAAAAGATATTTTCATGTTATATGGTGTAAACTGATTCGAAAAATTGAATTAAACAACAGTGAATCTTCAAGTTTAATTAATACTATTGCACTTGAAAAGCCTAAACACATTTCATTACATGGGGATTTCATTCATGAAGATAAAGATAATGATTCACTCGTTAGGTATTGTAATGAATTTCAAGAGAGAGATAAATATCAGCAGTTCTTTCAACAAGATAACTTCAGAGTTTGGTTCAAAAATTTTGATGAAACTCCTTTGGATATGTCTAATGTCAAATTCGTAATGAAATACATGTTGGAATATTAAATATAAAATATATCAAAACGGTTTTCTTAATTTATTCCAATATTAGTAATATTTTTTCATTTTAGTAAATATTTTTACTCCTATGAAAATGAACAACGTTGACAAGCAAATTTTAACTGCTAATAATGAAGTATTTTCACTAGGGACTTACAACGGATTATCAGTTATTATTAGAGAAAAGGATAAGTTCATTAACGCAACAAAAATGTATTTAGCTATTAATGAAAAAAAGAAGTTCAGCAGGATTCGTGATAGTAAATCTTGGGAAGAATATATTGATGAATTTAAGCGTGTATATAATTACAACTCTAATAACAGTAATGAATATGAATATGAATTGAAAAAAGGATATGATAAACAAACAAGAGGAACTTATATAGATCCTAAACTTATAAATTATATAGCTATATGGGCATCTCCTAAGTATGCACTATCTGTTGGAAAACTTATGAACATAATTAATCAACGCACACAAATAACAGGAGAATCATTTGATTCAGTTAAAGATAGTTTAATTGAAGAACAGCAAAAAATAATCGATGAACTTAAATCTAAAATTGATCAATAAAAAATGAATAGATAATATATTTTTATTTATATTCGAAAAAAACACTTATGATTAACTTTACTTATGTCTAATACTCAAGGCTTCAAAAATTAGCGTCAATTTTATTTTTTCGAATTTTTAATTACTATAAAAATGAGTAATAAAAATACTATTGGATTTTGTACCAATGCTATGTGTAAATGCACAGCTGATATTGTAGAAATCATAGATGAGAACTTTATTGTTATCGATTACAGTCAACTACACTTGATATTTTCAGTCAAGGATCAAATGTTTAACGCTTCAAAACTTATAACAAGTATTTCATCATCTGAAATGAATACTTGGAACAGAAGCAAAAGTGGACAGTTGTTTAGAAAGAGATTTCCACAATACTTTCGTGAGATAACTACGAAAGAGTTAAAAGGAACAGATATCAACAGATTAGCAGGAACTTATATGGATCCTTCGATGCTATTTGTTATAGTATCATGGTGTAATCCAATGCTTGGATATTTCTTAGCAAATGGCATCTGTGATGAATGTAAAAACGATGCAGCAGGATATGTTTATGTAGTACAACCTGAAGAATATTTTGATACTGACATTTATAAAATTGGTAGAACTTGGAATCCGAAGCAGAGATACAACAATTATGGAAAGAAAATTAGAGTAATTCGAGAAGTTAAAGTATCAAATATGTATGCGTGTGAGTCAGACATCATATCTGAATTAGAGGAATATAATTTAAAACCTTTAAAAGGAAAAGAATATTATCAAGTGGAAGATATCGATGATGATTTGTTATATCATTTTGATGAGAACGCAAGCAGATACAAAATTAAAAAAGATCAATAAAGTTTGAATAATATATTTTTATTTCATACATGAAATACACTTATGATTCACCAAAGTAATATCAATAAATGATACCCCTGAAGGGATAGAGATTCTTCAAATCAATATCAAATCCATCGAAATGTTAGCCAAAAATAATCCGGAGCAAGTGACTTTATCTGTCTTGCTCCAGCTTGCTCCATGTCGATTTTATATATAAGAAGTACTGATTTCAGTCTCAATATTGATCAATCTTGCATTAAAAACTGTATAAGACCGGAGCAAGTGGAGCGGAGCAAGTTATCAAATCGTTATCTCTAAAAATAGCGGCCATACGGACATATTGGTCATTATTATAAGAAAACAAGAAAATAAGCTTAATTTCAAAAAATAACTTTTTTTATTTCCACAAAAAGACATATGCAAAACTTTATGGACATAAACTCAAAACTGTTAAGAAAAAATCCTGCATTAATGGTTAATGAAGATCCAGAAATTGAAGAGATGTTTGTTCAAGAAGAACAGAAACGGAGAATAAGAAAAGAAATGATGAAAAAGAAGACAATCGGTGAAAGAATAAAAGGATATCAGAAACCATTATATAATTACAAGAAAGTGTCTCGAGAATTCAAGAACAAAACTGCTGATGAAACAGTTAATGAAACAGGACAGAACACTGGACATTATATTGATATTAGCAAAATTGATAATCTTGCTGTTGTCGATATCGACATCAATAAAGCAGTTGACGAAGAAAGAAAAGAGAGAATCAGACAATCAATTCTTTTGAGATTGCCAGAAAATGTCGGATTAGTGCAGACAGGAAATGGTGGATTGCACATATACTGTGACAGAGATGAATATCCATTAAAGACTGATTCACAAACAAAAGCATATAAGTGTTCTGATTATGATATTGATGTGTTTGCTTGTGTTAATGGAAATCGACGGTGTCTTGTTCAAGCTGATACAGAAATAATAAAGTACACAGAAGAAGAGAACAAGTATGCAACAATATATATTCCTGAGAAATTGATAAAGAAAGCAGAAGAAGAGAGTGATTTTACTGGTCGATATGATGATTCTGCAATCAATCAATTCATCGAACAAGCTGAGACCAGAATACGTGAAAGAGTCAAAGGAGATTCTAAAGTGATAAAAAAATATATTGACTTGAATAACTACCTTGCTAAATCGAATCTTTCATCGTTGGAAGACATTCTGAATATATTTGGTATTGATATTCGATATGATTCATCAAATGACGATACAAACATACATCTAACAGCTGATGGACTATGCTCAATGCCGAAAGAGTTTGCTGAAGTGCTTGTTTGTGGACTAACAAATGTTACAATACATAGTTATTGTCATTTCAGTATCGATAGAGAATTATCGTTGTTCCCGTTGTTTTGTGCCATTAACAGTCTCATTAATATTGAATCAGTACAAGATGAAGACATCGATGCATACTATCAAGAGATAAAAAGCAATAATATATTAACAGCTAATGCTGATATGAATTGGGATCGAACACGAGAGAAATGTTCGAATAAGAAATCAACACCTTATGCTTTACAGAAGATCGTCAAGATCTGGTGTCCAGAATTTTATCAAAACACTGTTGTTCCTGAGATTAGGAAAATGAAACTAATGAAAACTCCAATTATAAAAGAAGTTATTGAATATGAGAAATGCACAGAAACATATAACTATTTAATTAGGAATGTAACGAAGATGTCAATACAAGATATAAAACAACATCTATTACGAACATTTGCAAAACTTGTCAAAGGAACTGACGTTATTGCTCGAATGGAAACCAATATTTATTTCGTAAGAGATGCTGAATGGTTTGAGAATCAATTGAAACGTTTTATCATTCCATACGGTGTATCAACTATCACATTAAAACAATTATTCGTCGAGCAATTCAAAAACTTCACTGTATATGATGAGGTTGCTCCTGTCTCAGATTTACCAAACATTTTCAACACATTCAGAATGAGAGATCCAACAGTATATCTGAATAATGAAGTCAAAACGATGATTGATTTTCTGAAAACTACATATGCTGATGAAGTTGCTTTCTATTTCGATCTTGGACGAGATCAATGGAGATTTAGAAACAATTATAAGTGAACAAAAATATCATTGGGATATTATGGTGAAAAGGGTGGAGAAGGAAAAGGTTTTCTTACTACATTAAGGACAAAAGTGTACGGCAATGAATTCTCATCTGTTAATGTTAGATTCAGTCAATTAGGAAAAGAGCAAACAAAATCTCTTCTTGCAAATAAATTACAGATTCAATTCGACGAGCTTCCACGTATAAAGGATGGAAAAGTTGTTGTTGAAGACTTCAAAATCCTTGATAATGACATGCTGTCAACAAGATCGATGGCAAGAGATGATGAAAACATAACTCTCTATTTCGATTGTGATTTCTCAACTAATAATTCATCATTTGCTGGGATATATAGTGATGAAGCAGTGCGAAGACGTTTGTATCCCATCGAAAGAATACTTTCGACAAGAGAAGATGCGGTGGAGATGTGGAAACAATTGTGGAGTTGGATTAAGAATGAAGATTTCATCCACTCTTATATCAAATACATAAGAGAATCAGAAGATATTGAAAAGAATACAACATTCAAACCATATACCAAATTCACAATGCCAGTTTTCTTTAACAGAATACAACAATCATATGAAGACTCTTTCGATATATGGTTAGAAGAATTCACTGAAGAACAATATAATAAAAATCTTTCCTATGAAAGAAAAGCAGATGGTATCAAGGGATTTAATGCAATTGATTTATTCAAGAACTACACAAAATATTGTTCTCTGAACAAACTTCCATCGACAATGAACAAAATTGGAACATTTAATGAAAGACTCAAAAGAATTTACGAGTATGACATCAATACAATAATGTGTTCAGATGGAGTCAAACGAAGATTAACATATATTGTCATGAAAGAAGATGAAAACATTAATCAATAAAACATCAGTGTCCAATATGTCCGTATGGCCGCTATTTTTAGAGATAACGATTTGATAACTTGCTCCGCTCCACTTGCTCCGGTCTTATACAGTTTTTAATGCAAGATTGATCAATATTGAGACTGAAATCAGTACTTCTTATATATAAAATCGACATGGAGCAAGCTGGAGCAAGACAGATAAAGTCACTTGCTCCGTATCACTTTTGACTATGAAAACAGTTGATTTGATATCCAAAATAAGCGATACGGGAATTTCCGCATCGTCAAAAAATGACATCAATAGAATTCATTCTATGTCAATTATTTATGCAAATAAAAATTAACGTGAATTTTATTTTTTCGAATTTTTTATCTACTATAAAAATGACAGTTACAACCAAGTGTATAATTTATAATAACGAAGAATTTATTAAAGGAACATACAACTCTTTCGAAATCTTGATCAGACTGAAAGATAAATATGTAAATGCATCGAAGTTAGTAAAGGATATAAACAAACGAGAAGGTCGTACAAAACAGGTTAAAACGTTTTTTAAATCTCATATGTGTAAAGATCTATTGGATGAATTTAACAAGCAGAAAATTATTCAAAACAGCTCTTCAGATTCGTCGGGTAAAAAATTACCCGACGCAAGATATGATCTACACAAGTCGTATTCTAATGATTTTAGAGGAACTTATGTTCATCCACGTTTAATAAACGCAATTGCGATATGGGCATCTCCAAGATATTTAATTATTGTCTCTGAAATAATGGACGCAATTAATGAACGCACACAAGCAACAGGAGAGTCGTTTGATACAGTTACAAAAAGTATTATTGAAGAACAACGTAAAATAATAGAAGAACTCAAACAGACAGTGACTGTTCAAAAAGAATACATATCCAACACATCAGTTCCTGACACCAATTGTGTTAAAAAGCTGTCGATAGTGAAAATATCTGATAAACAATTTAGGTTATCAGCTGATACTTCAAGATCATTAGAGTATATATATCAATTTGAATTTCCAGCAAGTATGAATATCAGACAAGTGATAACTCAAAAATTAAATATGAAACTTCCTTATACATTTGAAGAATCTGAAATTGAACAAGTATTAACAGTAATACGTTCTCTAAGTCCTAAAAGAGAAATAACAGCGTCATAAATAACAATTTGACAAAATCTCTTTTTCTGATCATTCTTTCATAATTGTTTATTGAAACTATTCATGTTAAAAAAAAATGATATCAATAATCGTTGCTTGAATTTCAAGCGATGGAATTTTCTTAAAAAATATATTTCATTTATTTTTCTTTCGAGTTATTCAAGAATGTGTGAACAAGAGAGACATGATAACCTAACAGTCTGTTGTAAATGTGATTATATTTTATTTGAAGATCCAATCCACCGACTAATATTCGAGAGATATCTTTAATGAACTTCACTTTTCCTAAACACGATACTGCTTGTTCTTCAATAATGATTTCAACATCGTTGACTCCTGACAATAATGCAATCAATATTGATAATTCATCAGCAGGAAGAATAATCATCTTACTGGGTTCAATGCAACTCTTGAGTACTTTTTTTGGAGAATTGATCACATTAATGAGTAACTCGATATATTTATCTTTAAATCTGTTTTCATCATCAGGATTAATTGTTATTGATTCTCGCAACGAATACAATGGATAAGGATGTGTTGATGAAGAGGGCGCTGATGGTTCATATGGAACAGAAGGATAAGCAGTGAAATTATCGAACGATTCTGTTTGTGAAGGAAGTGCATCAGGAATTGATTGTTCTCGCTCTTGTTGACTGCTTCTTGAAGCTGACTCCTTTGTTGAATCAGTGTTTCCAGCTGCCACATTTACGTTTATTGTACTAGACATCGATGGAGTTGAAGTATGTGTTGATTTGGTTAAATTTGCTGATACAGAAATTGGAATAGGCATACTATTTTCATAGGAATAAAAAAGATTTCTTTCATTAATATTTTCTTCGTTATTACTCTTAGTGTTTTGATTAGTGGTTTGAGTGTCTGAATCTGTCAATTCCACCTTCAATTGGTTAATGTATCTTTTTGGAGGGACTTTCACAAGTGTTTTTAACATTATCTTTATAAACAGTTAAAACGATTAATTTTAGTTTTTTAATATCATTGAAAATGCAAACATCAGATATTTATCAGAGACAGCTCAGACAGACAGGCACAAGAAATTTAGTGTTTGATTCAGCTTCAGAGATGCAAACTTGGATCGATGTGAACAAAGGAAATCTCGTGAAAGGACAATTAATACTTATAAAAGGAAATAACGTTCCTGATTACTGGTGGGATGGAACAGCGTTAAAGAAAATTGAGTGTGATGTTAGTGAAGTCAGTGTGGGTGGACTTAATGAGTACTATAAAGCAGTTCAGATTGATAATATCGTTGAAACCTGCGAGAAGATTGAGAATAAAGGACAAGCGAATGGATATGTTCCTCTTGACAATAATGGAAAAATTGCATCATCATATTTAACCATATCAGAAGACATGATAGATTTAACAGGAATTGAGTTGGAAGGATATGAAAAAACAACAAATAAAGATAAAGCAAATGGATATGCAGGATTGGATGAAAGTGGAAAGCTATCAGTTAATGTTCTTCCTGATGAATTATCAGAAAAAGCAGGAACAAGTAATCCGTTAATGGATGGTTCTGTTAATGTTGGAACATCAGATAAATATGCACGAGAAGATCATATTCATCCAAGTGATTCTTCGAAAGCAAATGACGAAAGTGTGGTTCATTTAAGTGGAACAGAAACTATCACTGGAAGCAAAACATTTTCAAATGCAATAACAACATCAGCAGTTCCAACAAATATTTATCACTTGGTTACAAAACAATACGTTGACAATAAAGTTGGAGCAGTCAGAATTCCAACTTCCGAAAAACTTTTCTTCACTGGCAATAGCTTGCTGAAAAACACATTCGGATTTATAAGTAGATATGGAGAACTTGCCACTATGTATGTCAGAGGAGATATTGAAAGCCTCTCGGGCTATGACAAAACTGCTTGGATTCAAATTGGAAAATTCACTGTATCTAATGCAAAAAGTTATTTGTCTCCGCCATATACAGATGGATCTCACTACGTATTCAGCATAACAGTTAGATGTGGTGATGGTTATGACAATTATTGTTCATGTTCTGTTCGAATCAAATATGATGGAGTATCTTACATAACTGTGGAAATAAAATCTCAACAAGTGGTGTATTACAATAAGGGAAGTATTGAGTTCAACATAACATATCCAGTTAGTGTTCCATTTAATTAAGCTATAATAAAAAATACAATTTATTTTTATCAATATATAAATGAGTTCATCATTAAAATCAATCAACGCTAATATAGCTCTGATGATCCATCAACATAAACAGCAACAACAGATGAAAAATGAATCATTAGAGAATTTCAATAATGTTGACAAAAATATGAAAGAAATAAATAATGCATTAGAGAATATCGATAAAGTGAAAGAAAGTATAAAAGAAAGCATAAAAGATATTAATGTTTCAATAACAGCAAATCAAGACTTGAATCGATATATGTTTGATGAACTGAATGCTAAAGTTGGATATAAAGCAAGAGTGTTTGACAGTTATGAAGATATGTGTCAATGGCTTACCGTTCAAGATAATGTCAATACATTACAAACTGGACAAACGTTTTATATTAAAGAGACAAATGTTCCTGATTACTGGTGGGATGGAACAGAATTATTAGAAATCGAGAAAGAACAAATATCATTAGATAATTATTATAACAAATCAGAAATTGATGCAAAACAGATATCTTTAACAACAATTGTTGATGCAATTTATCCTATAAACAGTGTAATAATTAAATATGATGCTTCGGATCCATCAAAAACATATCCAGGAACATCGTGGAAAATGATGACAAATGGAAGATTTATAAGAGCTGCATCTTCTGCAGATATGATAGGCTCGACATCTGGATCAGCAACTTCTGGTGCAACGACATTAACAACTTCTCAAATACCAAGTCATACTCACAGCATCACAATAAATAACAGTGGAGAACACACACATGCTTTATATCACCCATTACAGAGTATCGGATCACCTGGAAATATTCTTGGTATGGAATATAATTGGGATTCATCAGGTGAAACCCATTTTTACACAGCAGTTGGAGGAAGCCATAACCATTCCGCAAGTATCAGCACAACAGGAGGCAGTAATAGTCATACACACTCGATTGATCCTCCTGCAATTTATTTAGCATTTTGGAGACGCACAGCTTAAAATTTATATTATAATTTTTTTGATACTTCTCATCTTGAGACTAGAAGTATTCTATTATCAACGTTGCTTTTCACTCTTATTTTTCCTTTGTCATATCCGATTACTATAAACGTTTCAGGAAGAATTTTCATTCTTCTCTTGTCTAATCTTTCATAATAAGCTTTCAAGATGACAATAGTGTTCATTGGAAGCTTGTAATCAAGAGAATTAATAATATTATAATTCAACTGATGCATTCGACGAATGATCTCATTTTCCAATTCTTCATTATCGTACACTTGCTGAGGACTGATATCGAAGTTCATTATTTTTGAAAGACTATAATGAGGAGCATTATTATAATAATACACCAGTTGCTTCATTCTGACTGGATTAATAAACTCACTATGAGGATTTGATGTATAATTCATGTCTCTAATAGTTCTGACAACTCTATCAAGTGGAGCCATTTGTGTGTGAGAAGATCCTGTACTTACAAGAGATTGAAAAGAAATGTTGTGAGTTTTAAAATATTTGTGAGCCAAAGTGCTATTGAATGCACGTTCGCTATCTCCTCTCAAGTATTTAACTTTCATTCCTTTTAAAATCATTCTGTTTAAAGCTTCAACAACAGCAGAAGCTGAACGCTGTGAATGAGTGACTTTTCCACTGCTTGATTCATCTTTCGAAGAAAAATTAGTAGGCTCCACAAACAGATATCTATTATTTAGTCCTATTGCAACAAGATAACATAAATTATCAGAAAACATAAGATCTATCAGAAATGTGTATTTTTGTCCTACATGATGTAAATAGTATTGCTTATTTTCTTTTTCTGGAAAACTATTCTTGAGATATTTCGAATGAACAGCAGGAAGAGTACTGTATTTTTGAAAGAAAAGTGATTCTTGTTTCTTTTTTAATTTATATCCTGTGTCTTGCAGAAATTTATTTTGCTCAGGTGTTTGCTCATCAATTATGAGTTCATAATTATTTCTAAGCTGTTTCTTGTACTGTTTTGGATTATATTTCTTTAAATACTCCAGTTTATATCTATTGTATAACTCTTCAATAGTGATATCAAATATGAGATCTGTTTTGTGAGCTTCATAATATGCTTTGAACACTCGAGTTTTTGTGGGAATCTTTTTTATTTTCTTGTACACTTCTATTTCTGTGAGCAGGGTATCAGAAGCAGCTAATAAACTCTTTATGAGTGAATTTATTTTCTTTAATGTCATTTGAATTTATTATTATTGATTATTTCCTAATTATTAAAATAATATTTGATTATTATATGAATTTCATAAAAGGTTTTTCTGTATTTGTGCTCTTATTTGAGCACTTGCTTGTGATATTGATTTGAAAAATCTCTATCCCTTCGGGGGTATTCCTTTTTCTAATGATGTTTTAATGCGTCTTTTAAAAGTATCAAGAGATGCAACAGTAAAATCTTTTTCAAATTCAAAGCAAGGAGATCCATTTGTGAGATCAAATTCAACTGTTTTTCCTTTATAAATGTACTTGTATAGCTTCATCAGAGAATCGTTGCTATTATCTGAGTCCTTAGCTTTTGCTTCAACAGCTGACTGCTTAATTCCTTTCATGCGAAACATGTTTGATGTTTTATTTTCAGGAAGAACTAGTTTATCTATATACATCTTTTTTCCTAAGAAATAAGATTCACTAGCATATAATGCATTAAGAGGAAAATCAGAGTGAAAATTTCCTAATTGAGTTCCTTTCAAATCACGATTGTATTTAATTTTGAAAGCTTCTTCTAGTCTTGGAAGATCATCAATTCTAATGTGCATAGAGTCTGTATCTTGATAATAGATTTGACAGTTGAGATCATGTGCAAGACACATCACTTCATTCATAATTCGTTTGGACATGCTTAAAATATGAATTCCAAATAGATTAAATGTGAAATGAGTGTCGATCTGCTTCTGTGTTTTTACTACATGAGTTTTATTTCTTGAATCTGCTATTTTTGATGATTCAATAATTTTATTATAATTTTTGCTCCAATATTTTCCTATATCATTTTCATTTATGTATTTTATCTCATAATCAACAGGCTTCTGAATTGTTTTTCCATTGAGAGAATTCATGATTAGTTTATATATAACTTCTAAAGGATTCTTTTCTTTCTTGTATGCAGCTCGTTTATTAAATATATCTCCGATGACTTTCTGAATTGAGTAATCACGATTGCCTGTCCAGAAATATCCTTTAATTATTGTGAATTCTATTTTCTGAAATTCTATCAAATCTTCCAAATATATGTTATCAACTGCTGTTCTCACTGGTTTATCTATCACATCATTATTAAAATTATTTCCTTCATCATCTTCAAATACAAGTAAAGGAAAAGCAAAATGCTTGTTCACTTTTGTAATCTCAATTTCGACTACATATGCACTCTGATTCTGAAAAAACTCATAAGAGCGTTGTTCATCTGTTTCAATTACACTTGGAGTTCCTTCAACCATATATAATCTGTGCATAGCAGAAGCATATAAAGACACAGCATCATAATCCACAATAGGAGTTGTTGAGTGCCACTTTTTATTATATGCAGTCATGCATCTTCCTCCGTGAACAGCTTGCTGCATAAACTCTCTGATGATTCCTCCTAGTTTATATAAATTCTTGTTCTTCGAATACACTTGTTTTGTCAGTGTGGCATCTGCAAGAGAGCTTATTGAACAGTAATCGTGAATATCAATATCGAAATCATTCATGAATCCTTCTCGAAATTTGAGAAATCCTTCTCTTAATATTTTTGTATCTTGCTCACAATAGAATCCACAATATTTATACATATCGAATGTGTTGTCACTTAACCTGCATCCTGGAATAGTGTTAATATTTTTATTAAAAAGCTCATAATCTTCCAAGTTCCACTTTTTAGCTTCATACTCTCCTGCTTCACTAATAATTCCAGTATTATTTTTCAGTCTCTCTAATGTGTAGTAATTATATGGAAACAATTCTTTTTGTGTATTTTTTAAATTAAACATCTTTGGGAATTGCTTTAATGCACTTGGAATAATCGAAAAGGAATCTTTAAACACAATCGTTTTCTTATTATATTTCACTGTGATTCTCATTAATCTGTTGTCTTTAGCGATTTGATTTGAAAGTTCATCTACATGTTTAGCAATCATACAGAAATCATATTTCAGATTATGAAAATACACACAAGAGTTATCAGGAATATATTTTAGAAGTTCAATTGCACAGTCTTCTCCTTTGAAGTGTTTTATTTCATTTTCATTTGTTATGCAACAGTAAAAAGCACGATGTATTCCTGTAGTATCTGCTTCGAAATCTGCATAATAATAGTCTGAAATAGTTTTGCTTTTATAACGTATCGAATTAAATTCTTTTTCTTTTGCAATTTGCTCAAACGATTTCAAGCAGAATTTTGGATTATAATGCAAATCATTTATCTGTTTGACACTAGGCTTGGTGATGTCGCTTATCTTTAGATATTCACTATAAGTTATTGGTCTGAAAAGCTGTTTTGCAAACATCTTCTTTACTAAATTCCTTGATGTAAGTGCTTCTTTTGTTCTCTTTCCTTTTGCTCTACACTTGTGCGATCCTTCATAAAATACATTATATTCTGTTTCATTAAGTGTGTTCATATGATCTAAATAATATTCTGTGATTGGAGATCTTTCTTCTATGAAATAATGCTTTTGATAAAGATTTAACTCTAATATATATTTCGCTTCTTTTTTATCTACTCCAAGATATGTTTTACGTTTTAGTGCTTTTTGAGGAGCTGACAGTCTGCACTTATTATGTCCAACTACTTCATCATCGAGCTCATGGATAATGCAGTGTATATAAAACTCTTCACATATTGCATCTATTTTTGTTGACGATAAATATTTATTTTTCACTCGTAATCTTATCTTGTCAAGTGTTTCATCATCGAATAGTCCTGATGATTTTAAGGCATATATCCAGCAGCAATCATATAATTCTTTTCGAGTTCTATTATTAATGTCTGTCAATTTATCAAAAATTTGAAGTCTATTAAGATAATCAATCACAGGCTTTTTGACTGATTCAACAGTCACATAATCGAAGAAGTGTCCTCCTTTATCTTTATAAATCTGTTTCTCAATTTTAGATGAAGGATGAAGTTTTATGAAATCTTCAAGCTTCATAATGTGGATAGCAGAATATAAGCTCCAAGAAGGAATATCACTCTCTTCAGGATCAGAAAAATTGATATTCAGATTATCAACATACAAGTCTATCATAAAATTCTTTTCAGAAAAATTTGACAGTAACTGTTTGTACAATTCAGGAGTCAGTTTTTTGGATTTCCACTTGTTTCCGATTTTAAATGTGAACACATATTTATCTTCTTTCGTAATTTTATCAACAAGTGACTCAAGATATTTTTTCAATTCAGGAAACAGTTTAGCACGTGTTTCGTTATTCAACATTTCGAAATCAATTTTATTATTTGTTCTGAGCTCATGTAGCTGTTCATCCAATAATTTAGTTTGTTCAGTATCTGTGTTCATTTCCAAGAATTCTTTAAAGTCCTTACAAGCTTCACGAGCTTGCTCATCTCCAGTGCTAACGAATTCACCTCCATAAGTATCTTTTTTATTAATCTGATGATATCTCATCATTTTTTCTGCTAGTACTGGAATATCACTTAATAATTTTGCTTTTTCTTTTTTGAGAACTGCAATTTGATCATCTAGCTCTTTTGCTCTTTCACGTCTCAATTTGAAAGTGTTTGCAGCTTCAATAATAGAATTAAGTTTCTGTTTTCTCAATTCTTTTCGTTCGTCATGTGTTTTAGATAGTTGTACATCGTCATATATATTTTCGTCAATTGCATTTAAAAACTCTTGTTCTTGAATCTGTTGTTTTCCATAATCTTTCAAAAGTTTCTTATTTTTTTGATAAGATCCCCTTCCAAAAGCAGGAATAACGTTAATTCGAAATAATGTTTTTGCAAGTATTTCTGACGGCTTCAATTTCTTATTCTTAAAATTTGGTTTGCTCATAATTCCTTATTTTATAGAAATTAAAAAATTTCGATTTTAAAAAATCTCTGTCATTTTTTCCCCACAAAAATAGATCATGTTTAATTTTAAAAATAAATACGAAAAAGGGTCCTATTTAATTTTTTAGTAGAATTGAAAGTTTTGGAAATTTTTCAATATTTGGGATTTTCTTTTGTGATTGATTTGATTTCAATAATTATTATTATTGATTGATTGATTTTAATTATCGATATCGATTAATTATTTATTGTTTAATTTTGATTGTCATTAAGCACTTTTCATTAAGCACTTTTCATTTATTATTGTGAATTAGATTTTGATTTTGAGTTCTAAATTCACTGCGAATTTGACTGCAGCGCAGCTATGAGAAACTCTGTCTCATATATCGCAAAGAGGCATGATTTATTTGATTTGACAAATGTTTGAAAATTTGTCGCCTCTAACGGGTATTGAACCCTTGACCTTAATTATGAAAGGCCATGGTATTACCCTTAAGTTATGAAAGCTTAATATGAACATGCATATTTCAAATTTGCTTTTATTTCAAAAAGAAAAAACATGAACTGACAATTTTATTATGAATTAAAAAAATGAACTGAAATAATTTAAAACAGTAAATATTTTAGATCGCACTAAAGTATGTGAAAAAACACCTCATTTTTCAAATATTTATGCTTTATTTAAGTTGAAATTTATGAATTTTCTTGTTTGATGTTATTTGGAGCCGTAATGTGAGTAATTTGGGCCACATTTTTAAATGTGGGTTTAATTACTCGCATTATATAGTAGTAAGTCATTGGGTTGTGATTTTGTATTCCAATGTTGAAAATTTCGCAACCACTTCAAAAACTAATGCTTAAGTTCAAATAAAGTTAAGAAGTTTCTTATTGTCATTTTCACTTTTCAGTATTCATTTGTTGATGTTTAATAGAAATTTTCGAACCGAGATTTTTGAATGAAATATTTTGATATAAATAATAATCACCCATTTTGTGAATAAAACAAGATAAGATTCATTTTTGATTGTTTATTTTTATTGTTTTGAATAAGAAAAAAAAAAATTCATATTTCAACTGAAAATTATTTCTGTTTGGTTTGCAAATGAACAGAAATATAATTATCAAAAAGAACAACAGAATTTGTTTCTTGAAAATGCATCATTTTTCATATTTCAATAAACGATGTTTCTGATTTTTAATAACTTTTGAATTGAAAAGTCACACAAAATAATTTGTTCATTTCATTAGTGAAAATGTTTCTTATTTCGTAATTGAATGAATTTTTACAACTATTGTCAGTCAAAAAAACAAAATTATTATAATTTGAAATTTGATGTTCAAATAATGTTATCCAAAAGAATCATATATTAAAAAGAAATGAAAAAAACTTCATTAGATCTCTGAATTTTTTTGAAAGGGAAATTCCATTCGTAAATCACTCTGAAATCATATACAAAATGGAACATGTTCAAACAATTTTATTTATTCTCTTTTTTTGTGTGTTATTTTGTAACTTCCGTAACATATGAGTGATTGTATTCGAAACTACATTTCTTTTGTCAAATTTTTCAGCTTGAATATTTGTTGTGAATATTCATATAGGAACCTTGAAATTTGATGGGTCTATTTAATGATGTCTCTTCTATTTTTTCAAGTCAAACTTTGGATTCAGAAACAATATGTCCGATCCTTTTTGAAATCAAACTTTCGTTCGAGTTTTGATCGAATTTTTTATTTCAATGGGATTATGTAAAAAATGAACTTCAACAGAAAATACATACATCTTATGATAATGAAATTAGATAGAAATTTTTTTTTATAATAAATCCCATTGAGTTTAAATTTTTGATCAAAATTCGAAGGAAATTGTGATTTCAAAAAGGATCAGCCAAATGAAAACAATTTTAATTTGATTGAGAATTTTTTTTGCAAATGACAATGAATTTTCAAAATCATGAACACTCAGAAAAAAAGTTATAATTTTCATTATAATCACACAAATTCAAAAAGCAATAAATATCACCTCATTTTTAAGAAAACAAAATTATTATAATGGGTAAGATCTTAGAAGAAAACGTAATTAAAGGAAATAACGTCTTTTCTGCTTTATGGCATTTATTAAATCAGAATACGAAGATATATTTCGTATTCTTCAACGGTCTCCTCGAGTCAAACTCCAGCAAGGACTTAGCGAACAGGGTTTGTTATTGTATTTAAAAATTTGTTAAACCTTTTCTTCTTCAGAGCTCCTGGACGTTCAAAAATTTTTTGGTGTTATATTTCCACCAGATCTCGCCAACTTTTTTCGATTTTATCTTCCAACAGGTTTGCTTATTAAAAATGCTATTATTTGATTTTATCTCTTTTTGCTGTTTAGGAAATGGATGGGTCAATTGGTATGATCATTGTTCTGATAAATTGCTTAATTTATGACTTTTTGAATTTGTATTTTATCTATTTGTTTAGGCGTTCGCTAAAAATATTTTCATATGAATCAGAGAAAGATGAAGTGATCAACAATTTCCTGCCAACACCAACATCTTGCCATGAAGTTGATATGATTCATTATACACTTCTACAACAAATACTCAAAGACGTTCAAATGGGATTATTTTGGACATCGGCTTTTGGAGAGAAGCCTTTCAATATGATCGATTCATTAGAAAAAGCGAGAAATGTTCTTTTATCATCCGAAGTTCCACCACTTATTCCTTTATTTAATAATCTTTATATTCCAAGCTTTCCAAGTGAGCAAGGAAATCCTATTTTCCGTTGCCAACGAAGTTCTGTCGAAATAGTTGGCGAAAATTTATTTGATGGAATAAGGAATGTTTTAGCAGAAAACTCAACAGACAAAAGAGAGATATTACAATCCAGCAAATTTATTCCTTTTTGGTCAATTGTTGCCGAAGAGCGGATGCTTGTTGAAGATATGGATAATGGCAGAGTGAATAATCTGAAAAATTCTCAATTTGAAGGAGGACAATCCAAATCTTTATTTAGCCATCCGAATTATTCACATTCAATGACAGGGATACCAGAAATGAGAACAGGAGTAGGAAGAGGATACGGAAGAGGGAGCGCTGCTGTTGTGGATTATCAAGGAAGAGGAGGTTCTTTCAGCAGATTTGGGCAAGAAATATATGACAACCACTCTTATTCAGGCTATGGAAGAGGCGCAGGAGTTGGAAGGGGAAGAGGAATTGGAGGAGCAGCGTCAGGATACAGATACAACTTGGAGGAAGGGGCAGAGAGGGGATACGGCGGAAGCTATGCCTCTAGCTACAGAAATGGCAGTGTTGAGGGAGGAACAGCAGATGACTTGTATATCGATGCAGAGGAGTATGCAGACGAGGAAGGCGGTGCTTACACGACAGGACCGCAGATGATGGAAGGAATGGGGATTGACTCAGAAGGGTATGATGAGGAGGGAATCGAAGACGAATATGGAACACTTGATGGAGCTGGGGTCGGAGCTGGAGGTGAAGTTTACAGAGCAGGGATGATGAATGGGATGAGAAGCAGCAGAGCAAATGCGATAGCGAAGGATAGAGAAAGTTTATTTGAAAAACAAACTTCATTTCCTTCATATGCATCTGCATCTGCCTCTGCTTCAGTTCCATCTTCAGCTTCGGCTTCATCTTCAATGTATGCGGGGAATTCTGGTTATAATCCATCAAATTCTGCCTCACCGATAGATGCAACAGCACCTGCGATGCACTTTATATCACCTGCACCAGCATCAAGCTCCACAAAACTGCCAATGAATTCTTCGTCTTCATATCCATACAACACCAACATAGCTGCTAACACGCTATCACCATCTGGAGTTTACAACCAAAATTTCAAAGAATCCTCTCAAATGAACAGAGCACCAATGATGACTCAGAGGATGAGAATGGCTGGAGAGCAGAGAGATGCATTGATGGAGCCAACTGATGATATTGTTGCTGCTGATGTTGAAGACGGATATGATTATGCTGAGATGGAAGCAGCAGAAGCAGAAGAAGAAGCAGATGGGCAGTTGATCGATGACGTTGCAGCACAGAGCAAGGCATTCAATTTCAGAGGGAAGCCAATTGGATATCAGCAGCAGTATTTAGGCGCGCAACAAGAGTACAATGAAGACCTCTCACCAGAAGACATGGGAGAACAATACTACAACCCAGAGGACGAAGAAGAGCTGGATGATGATGAACTGCTGATGAGTGGAGATGACCAAGTGGAAGAGATGGAGGAAGGGGTTGTTGGAATGGCAGATGTGGCTGAAGGCGGAGTGATGCCGCTGGCGATGAAGCAGAGGAGGATGGAGATGATGCTGTTGAACAGAAGAAGACAACAACAGCAGCAGCAGCAGCAGATGGCATTGCTCCGACAAACACAGAGAAGCAGAGCAGGATTGAATGGAATGAATGAGATGTATGGAATGACCGATGCAGAAGCAGATGAAGAGGGTTTGTATGATGATGATGTTATTGAAGGCAATGATGGAGTGGAGGAAGAGGAAGACGAAATGGATGGCATGATTGAAGGAGCCGAAGGAGAAAACATGCTAACAGATGAAATTTATGCAGATGAGATGGGCGAGGGGATGGAAGAAGGAGAAGGAGAAGAAAGAGGAGGTGGGGGTGAAGAATATATCGTTTCTGAGATACCAACTGTGAATGTGCGGGCGAATATCGAGACACTGAAACATGTTGTACATGCGAAGGAATTCAAGCCAGTGAAGAAAGTACTCGAGAAGATTGCACTGAAAGAGGTGGATTTTGTTCCGAAGAAAAAAAAGAAGATTTTGTCGCAATCAAAGGAAGATGCACAAAGTGATGTGAAAGTCAGTCAAACAGATGAAGTTTCAAAGGAGAAAACGAATGTGAATGAGAAGGCAGATGAGAAGACAAATGAAAAAGTGAGTGAGAAAGAGAAGGAGACAGAGCAAACAACAACAGCTTCTGATTCAGCAAATGGAGAAAGCGAGAAAAAAGCAGCTGCAATTAAGGCATCGCTAACATTGAACTCTCCTGTTTGGACGCCTTCATCATTATCATCCTCTTCCTCTGCATCTGCTTCTGCCTCTTCTTCCTCTGCCTCTTCATCCTCCTCTTATCTCTCGTTTACCAGTTCAAGCAGCTCTCCACTTTCTCTTTCGTCCAAACAGAATGAATTCGACTCAGAACATTCAAAAACTGATGCAAACACAAAAGAATGTTCCAATACTTCTGAAAAAGTGAATGAAAATTCAGAAGCTTCTTCAAAAAATGCAACTGAAACCAAGCTGTTATCTAGTTCTTCTTTGGATTCTTCGCAATCTGCTTCTTCTTCTTCTTCTTCGTCTTCGTCTTCGTCTTCTTCTTCCACTTCGTCTCTTCCATCTCTTTCTTCTCTTGTGTCATCAACTGTTCTCGATCCATTAACAGCGACTTCTTTCATTCCAAAGAAGAAATCACTTCGAACTTCGAACTCTGCCTCAGCTTCAGCTTCTTCTTCTTCTTCTTCGTCTTCTCCCTCCATTTTATCCGCTTCCTCCTCCTCTTCTTCCTCATCACCCTCATCACCCTCATCATCATCATCATCATCATCTTCTTCTTCTTCTTCTTCTTCCTCCTCCTCCTCTTCTGCATTCACTTCTTCTCCATCTTCTCTGTCCATTTCATTTACTGCCTTTGATCTCTCCTCTCAACCTTATCACCCAAAGAACAAGAAGTCAACACCATCTCAGCTTTCTTCATCTCATCCAGTTAATACTCCCACATTCACTTCTTCTTCTACTTCTGCCTCTTCTTCTGCCTCTTCTTCTGCTTCTGTTTCTTCTTCATATTTATTTGCTTCATCATCATCTGCTTCTTCTTCTTCCAACAATCTTTCTGAGTCTCCTTCAAACACAAATTCGCTCTTTCTCACCCCTCCTTCTCTTTCTCTCTCATCGTCTCGTTTTTCAAAGGAAAATACGAATCAACTGCTTCCTTCGTCATCATCATCTTCTTCTGCTTCCATTTCATCAATCTTTCGTTCCCCTAAAACAACCATTCAACAGATATTGGCCAATACTCAATCAGCTTCTTCAAACAATTCATCATCATCATCATCATCATCATCATCTTCTTCTTCATCTCAATTCAACAATGATGCATCTTCAGACATTCATCCAGGTTTTCTTCTTCCTGCCGCTCCTCCTCCATCTTCATACACTTCATCATTTTCATCTTCTTCATCTTCTTCATCTTCATCATCTTCCTCCTCTTCTTCTCTTTCTCCTTCATCATCATCTTCTTCTTCTTCAGACACAGCCATTTCACCATCATTCAACAAATCTTCATTTCATCACCCCATATCTTCTCATTCATCTTCCTCTCCCTCATCATCATCATCATCATCATCATCATCCTCTTCTTCCTCTTCCTCTTCCTCCTCCTTCTCTTCTCCCTCTTTTCCTCCTCCTGATTTTTCATTCAGCGTCGATAAACTCAACAGCAATGGATACTCCAAGCAGCTCATCCTCAACCCATCTCTCTCTCCCAACGACATTCTTTCTCCTTCCATTCTGCTTCCTCTCCCACACATCCAACAGACAGCCATTGCTAAGCCCATTTCTGTCTCTTCTTCTCTGCCTCTTTCTGTCTTTGCTCGCTCTGCTGACACGAAAAATCACACAAACTCTTCTGATTCTTCTTCTTCTTCTCCTTTCCTTTCTTCTTCCTCCTCTTCCTCCTCTTTCCCTTTGTCTTCTTCTTCTGTTCAAATCAAACAACCAGCTGCTATCCATCCTCTTCCAGACTCCCCTTTAACCTTCAAGCTTCTCTCCACTCCTCCTCTCTTCGCCAATCAACTTCAGCACAGCCCTCAAATGTCTTCTCCTTATTCTCTCGCACCTCATTTATCTGCATCTTCATCAATTTCTTCTTCTTCTTCTTCTTCTTCTTCTTCTTCTTTTCCTTCTTCTTCTTCTTCTTCTTCCTCTTCCTCTTCCTCCAACATTTACTCCTCTGTCACTTCATCCCCTCAGCTCTCTACTTCTTCTCCTTCTTCTGTTTATTATCAGTTATCCCCCAATCCTCGTCTTTACCCTCCTCAAAAGCAGACATTCTCTTCTCAATCGAATTCTTCCTATCCTTCGCCCAACAGTCTGCTTCAGTCAAGAAGAAGACAGCAACAATATCCACACTCAAAAAGAGAAGGAGAAGAGAATTCGGGAAATGCCTCAAAACAAGAGAATAGTAATAGCAATAATAATAATAACAGTATTTTCAATAATTCCTATTCAAATGGAGCTGCTAATAGCAACATTGCTGATAACAGCAGTCAATACAGCCATCGTGCAAGCAACGCCAGCACCCCCGCCACACTTTATGTCTCTGAATTCTCTTCCTTCTCAAGATTCAAGAGAAATGACCCATCGTTTAGTAATGCAGCAACTTCTTCATCTGCTTCATCATCATCTTCTTCTGCTTCTTCTTCTTCTTCCTCCTCTTCTTTTTCTTACTCCTCATACGATGAGCAGAACTTCGACCATCTCCAAACATTCCCCATTCAGCCACTCAAACTCAAATTAACACCCGAAAACGAAGGCAAACCAAATAAAACAACAAAAAAAGATCGAAGCAAAAGACATTCTCTTTTCATCCAACAGAATTCTCCCCCATCTCCTCATCGTCCAAACCTCATTCCTTCTCATCTGCAGCATCTTCGTGTTCGCTCCTCTGAAACTGTTCCAGTTTCCTCTTCTACTCAAAATACTAAAACAAATGAAACATCAGAAATTTCAGTGGAAAAAAGCCAAAAAGTTGAAACTGGATCGTTTTCCTCAGAATCCAGCCAAGTTGGCAGCATTCTTCAGTCTTTACCTCCTCTCCCTGCATTCAACCCTCCTTCCTCTCTGAATTCTCCTCTTCCTTTGCCTCTCCCTCTTCCACAAACTGAGCCTGATGATGTGTTTCAACCGCCTTCACTGCCTCCTTCGCCTTCTCTGAATTCATTTGAATTCTCTCCCAGACAAATAGCGGAAAGAGAAAGAGAAGGTGGAAGAGAAGGAAGAGGAGGAAGAGAAAGAGGAAGAAAGAATAATAATAATAATAATAACAATGCAATATCCAATGATTCCATTCACAAGAGAAGCAAACATCAAACAAGGAATAAAAAAGATAAACGCGCTGTTCGTTCAGCGCTTTCTTCGATTTCTCCATCTGTTTCGCCTTCTCTTTCTCCATCTTCTGTTCCCACTCCGCTTTCTTCTCTTTCTTCCTCTTTTTCTGCTTCTTTCTCTGCTTCTGTTTCTGGCTCATTTGAATCAGATATTTCATCATATTCTTCAGATCCCTCTCTCCTTATGCATTCATCGAATGCTTCTTCCAACCAAAATGAGAAGAAAGTGAAAGCGAAGGCAAAAGAGAAAGAAGGAGAAGGAGAAAGAGAAGGAAAAGAAAGTAGCAATAGCGGAAGAAGAAGAACACACGAACTGAACAAAGAAAGAGCAAAGAAAATTGAAAAGAGGGAAAGAATTTTCGAAGAGAACGAGACAAAATTCAATGAAAAATCTGATTCTGCTGAGAAGGTTAAAAGAGGAAGGAGAACATCTGTGATGAGGAAGGAGAAGGAGAAGGAGAAGGAGAGAGAAAGAGAGAGAGAAAAGGAAAGGGAAGAAGAGAAGAAGAAGAGAGAAGCGGAAGAAAAGCAGAAAGCGAGAGAGAAGAAAGAGAGAGAAGAGATGGAGATTGAAGATGAAATGTCATTTATTGTTCGGTTGGAGATGATAAACATGATGAAGGCGATGAAGAAGAAGCAGAAAGAAGAAGAGAAGAAGAGGAAGGAGAAAGAAAGAGAAGAAAGAAGAAAAGCGAAGGAGCTGGAGAAGCAGAGGAAGAGAGAGGAAGAGAGGAAGAGGAAGTTGGAGGAAGAGGAAGCAGAACGAAAGAGATTGGAAGAACTAAACAGAAGAAGAGAAGAAGAAGAAAGGATGAGAAGAATCAAGGAAGAGGAGGAAAGGAAGAGAAGAGAGGAAGAGAGGAGAAGATTGAGGGAAGAAGAGAGAAGGAGACAGATGGAGGAAGAAGAAGAGCGAAAGAGAAGAGAAGAAATACGAATGATGAGGAAGGAAGAGGAACAGCAGAGAAGAAGAGAAATTGAGGCGATTCGAAAGAAGAAAGAAAGAATGGAGCTGGAGAGAATGAATGATGCTGAAGCAATGCAGTTGACGAATGCTAACATCAGATATCAAAGGGAACTGAGAAGGAAAGAGAAGAGAGAGAGAGAAGCGAAGCTGATGATGGAGGCTGAGGAGCAAGTGAATGAAAGAAAGAGGATTTTGAAGAAGAGAGAGGAGAAAAGAAGTGCGCTCGAGAGGAAGAGAATGAGTATGGAAGATACAAGATGCACCAAATGGAGAGAAGAGGAAGAGAAGAGAGAAAGAGAAAAGAAGGAGAAAGAAGAAGAAGAGAACAGAAGAAAAAAGGAAGAAGAGGAGAGGCAGAAGAGGTTGGAGCAGAGAAGAAGAGACAAAGAAAGAGAGATGGAGAAGAAGAGGAAGAAAGAGGAGGAGTTCCGAAAGAGAAAAGAAGAGGAGAAAAGAAGAATGATCGAAGATATTCGAAGGAAAGAAGAGGCAGCGAGGAAGAAAGTGGAAGATGAGATTAGACAATTTAGACAGATGGAGAAGGAAGAGAAGGAGAAACAAGAAAGAATAAAGAGAGAAAAAGATCAGAAACTGAAGATGGAGAAAGAGGCGAAAGAGAGGAAGGAAAGAGAAGAGAGAGAAAGAAGAGAAAAGGAAGAGAGAGAGAGAAGAGAGAAGAGAGAGAGAGAAGAAAGAGAGAAGAAACAGAAATTGGAGGAAGAGAGGAAGAGGTTGGAGATGTTGGAAGAGGAAAGAGAAAGACAGCTGATGAAGATGGAGGAGGAATTATTGAAGTTTGTCAGAAGAGTTGAAGAAGAGGAGGCGAGAAAGAAGAAAGAAGCAGAAGAAAGAAAGAGGAGGGAAGAAGAAGAGAAGAGGAAGAAAGAAGAGGAAGAAGCAAAGAGAAAGCAGAAGTTGGCAGAGATGGAAAGGCAAAGGAAAATTGAGGAGGAGAAAAGGAGGCAGAAGGAAGAGAGAGAAAGGAAAGAGAGAGAAGAGAGAGAGAAGAAGGAGAGGGAAGAAAAAGAAAAGATGGAAAAAGAGAGAAAGGAAAGAGAAGAGAAGGAAAGAATCGCAAAAATGGAAGCAGAGAAAAAGGAGAAGGAAGAGAGGAGGATTAAACGGCTGATGGATGAAATAGAAAAGAAGAAGAAAGAAGAAGAGAGAAGAAAGAAAGAGGAAGAAGACAAAAAGAGAAAAGAGAAAGAGAAAGAGAGAAAGGAAAGAGAAAGAAGAGAGAGAGAAGAGAGAGAGAGGAAAGAAAGAGAAGACAGAAGAAGAGCAGAAGAAGCAGAAAGAAGGAGGATTGCGCAAGAGGCGAGGGAGAAAGCGGAGAGAGAGAGAGAAAAGATAGAAGAAGAAGAAAGAGCGAAGCTGTGGCAGGAGACGAGGGACAGAATCGAAAGAGAAGAGAGAGAGAAGATGGAGAATGAGATCAAAGAGAGGGTGAAGAAGGAGCTGACAGAAAAGATAGAGAAGGAAGAGAGAGAAAAATTGAGAAGGATGATTGAGGAAGAAGAGAATAAAAGAATGGAAGAGGAGAAGAAGAGGAGGCAAGAAGCAGCGGAGTTGAGAGAGAAAGAGGAGGAAGAGAAAAGAAGGAAGGAAAGAGAAGAAGAGAAGAAGAGAAGAGAAGAAGAGGAAGAACGAGAGAGAGAGAGAGAAGAAGAAGAAAGAAGAAAGAAAGAAGAAGAAGAAAGAAAGAGGAAGGAAGCAGAGGAAGAAGAGAAAAGATTGAGAAAGCAGAAAAAGAAAGAAGAAGAAAAAAGAAAGAAAGAAGAGGAGAAGAAGAGGAAAGAAGAGGAAAGAAAACAAAAGGAAGAGGAGGAGAGGAAAAGGAAGATAAAAGAAGAAGAAGAAGAGAAAGAAAGGATTAGATTGAAGAAAGAAGAGGAGGAGAGAAAAAGAAAGGAAGAAGAAGAGAAGAAGAAGAAACTGGAGGAAGAAAGAAGAAGAAAAGAATTGGAAGAAAAGAAGAGGAAAGATGAAGAAAAGAAAAAGAAGGAAGAGGAAAGAAAGAGAAAGGAAGAAGAGAAAAAGAAGGAAGAAGAAGAAAGGAAGAAGAAAGAAGAAGAAGAAAGAATTAAAAGAAAAGAGGCTGAAAGAAAGAGAAAAGAAGAAGAGGAAAAGAAAAGAAAAGAAGAGGAAGAAGAACGATTGAGAATTATGGAAGAGAAGAGAAAGAAAGAAGAGGAAGAAAGAAAGAGAAGAGAAGAAGAAGAAGAAAGGAAGAAGAGAGAAGAAGATGAGGAAAGGAAGAGGAAGGAAGAAGAGGAAGAAGAGGAAGCAGAGAGAAGAAGAAAAGAAGCAGAAGAAAAGAAGGAAGAGGAAGAGAGAATAAAAAGAGAAGAGGAAGAAAGAGAGCTAATGAAACAAGAAGAAGATATGATTAGAGAGAGGAAGAGGCAACTTTTATTGAAGTTTATTGAAGAGGCAGAAGAAGAAGACAGATTAGAGATGGAGAGGGAAGAGAAGGAGAAGAGAGAGAAAGAAGAAAGAGAAGCAAGAGAAGCAAAGGAGAGGAAAGAAAAAGCGGAGAAAGAGAAGAAAGAGAAAGAAGAAAGAGAAGAAAGAGAAGAAAGAGAAAAAGAGGAAAAGAGGAGAAAGGAAGAAGAAGAGAGAATTAAGAGGGAAGAATTAGAAGAGAGAAAAAGGAAGGAAGAGGAAGAAGAGAAGAAGAAAAAGGAAGAAGAAAGAAGGAAAGAAGAAGAGAAGAAGAAGAATAAGCAAACCGAACAAAAGGAAAGCAAAAAGAATCAAAAAGAACAGAAAACGAAGAAAGAAGAAGAGAAGAGGAAGAAGAAAGAAGAGGAAGAAAGGATTTTGAGAGAGAAAGAAGAAGCGGAGAAGAAGAAAGAGAAGAAGGAAGAAGGAGAAATTTTGAATGAAGAAGAAGAAGAAGACGATTGGGAGAAGACAGTTGAAGAAGAAGTGAAGAAGAAGCAAGCAGATGAAGAAGAGAAGAAGAGGAAAGAAGAAGAAAAAGAAGAAAGAAGAAAAAGAGAAGAAGAAGAAAGAGAGCTGATGAAACAAGAGGAAGATATGATAAGAGAGAGGAAGAGGCAACTTCTTCTGAAGTTTCTTGAGGAAGCAGAAGAAGAAGACAGATTAGAGATGGAGAGAGAAGAGAAGGAGAAGAGAGAGAAAGAAGAGAGAGAGGCAAAAGAAGCAGAAGAAGCTAAAGCAGCGAAGGAGAGGAAAGAAAAAGCAGAGAAAGAGAAGAAAGAGAAGAAAGAGGAAGAAATAAAAACAAAGAAGGAGAAAGATCTTGAAAAACCTGAAGATGAAGCAAAAGAATTGAAAGTTGATCAAACAATTTCAGAAACAGAAGAAAATACTTTGAAAAGCGAAGAAATCGAGAAATTGGACACAAGTTCTTCTATTTCATCATCTTCTGCTTCATCTTCATCTTCATCATCATCTTCATCTTCATCATCATCATCAACTTCTTCTTCTTCTTCTTCTTCTTCTTCTCTTTCTTCTCTCTCTGCTTCATCTTCCACTTCTTCCTTCGTTGATTCCTTCATCAAAGAAGAGAGAAGCGAATCTCCAGCCATTTCAACACCCATCTCTTCGTTCACAAATGTAACCACACCTTCTTCAATGATGGTTGATAATGCTGCTTCTCCTTTATCTTCAGATTCTTGTTCTTCCACATCAATTGTACCATCATCATCATCATCATCTTCTTCTTCTTCTTCCTCTTCCTCTTCCTCTTCCTCCTTCTCTTTATCTTCCTCCCCCTCTTCCTTCGCCTCCTGCTCCAAATCCTTCCTCCTTTCTCCTTCCCTCTTCTCCCTCACACCCAAACAGATTCTCGACAAAAGCACCAGAAAAGACGGAACGCTTGCCATCAACACGTATTCCTCCTTTTTCTCTCTCGTTGGCTCTCTTCTCCCGCCGATTATGGACTTGTTTGACGAAGAAGCAGAAATCTGTGTGAATGACTTGATTCCAGTGGCTGATGAAGAGTATGTGGATGCTCTGTGCTCAAAGATATTCAACGACCACATCGCGAACAATGGGAATGAGGTGAATGCAGAAGGAAACTTAGCTTCTTCTTCCGCTTCTTCTTCTTCTTCTCTTCTTATTCCAGATGAAGAGATGAACGAAGAGATGGCGATTAAGAACAGAACGTATTCTGTGACTGATATGCTTCGGATTGGATCGAAGATTGAAGAAAGCAGCACAGAACAAAAAGAGGAAGAGGAAGAGGAAGAAAATGAAGACGGAGAAGAAGAAGAAGAAGAAGAAGAGGGCGATGAAGGAGAAGAAGAGGAAAGTGATGAAGAAAGCGAAGAATCAGAAGTGTTTGGAAGAGATGCAGAAAACTATGAGGATGAAGATGATGCTGAAGAAGAGCAGAACAAGAAAGGAAATAAAAAATCATTAATTTCAAAACAATCGACTAATAACAAGAACAAAAAGAACAATGATGATTTAGACGATGACATGGCATTACTTGCGTATTTTGACAACAAAGGCAAGCAGAGTCAACAAGGCAATTCAAATGGGAAAGGAAATGGGAAAGGAAAAGCTCAAGTGAAAGCAAAAGCCAAAGTGAATGTTAAAGCTAAAGCAAAAACAAATGCTTCTGGAAAGAACAAGAATAATTCTGTTTCATCTTCATCATCATCATCATCTTCTTCTTCTTCAAAGGGAAATAAAAACAACAAAAACAAACCAGAAGAATCAGAAGATAACTCCATCATTTCTGTGAAGGGAAACAAAAAGAGCAAAAAACCTTCAAAGGGAATTCCTCTTTCAAAACCTCTGCCAAATTTCTCTTCTTTGCTTTCTTTCACATCTCGCTTCAAAGTTAATGCGAACTTCTTCTGTGTTCCAGTTAGATCAATACACATTTTCTCCTCATTGAAGTCTTCTTCTTCTTCTTCTTCTGATGCTGATGCTCCTCTTGATGCTTCTGAATGGGAAAGAAAAGGAAATCCTTCTTCTCCTTCCTCTTCTTCTTCTTCAAGATATGATTATCAGATGGAAATGTATCAGAAGAAGAACAAGAACAACAGCATGAGAGGAGGAAATCAGTCAAAAGAGAACAAGCCCTCAACTCCGCTTCCGAACAGAGCGGAGAAGGCGTGGAAGACAAAAAGAGAGAAAGAGATGGAGAAGAAGATGAAGAGGAGAGAAGGGACGAGGAATGGAAGATTTGATGGCGATGATGGAAATGAATTTGAAGGAGAAGGAGAAGGAGATGAAGAAAATGTTAATGATGAGAGAGAGAAAGAGGAGAAGAAAGAAAATAAGAAGAAGAAGACGAAGTTGGATCTTCTGAAGGAAGCGAAAGTGAATGAGATGAAAGCAGAGAACGAAACGCTCATTGACAAAATTCGCTCTGCCCTCAACAAAATCTCTCCAGCCACTTTTGATGAGCTTGCAAACGATATCGAAGCAGCACTGCAGACGTATGAGAAAAGACTTGACTTCAGAATGAGGCTGAAGATGCGGAAGATGGAAAAGGAGAGGGGGAAAGGTGATGTTGAAGACGATGTTGAAGCAAGTTCATCATCATCATCTTCTTCTTCTTCCTTAATTTCAGACAATTCATCCTCAGACACTGCACATTTAGACGAAGAGACATTGCTTGAGCTTGAGAAGGAGGCGGAACGGGAGCTGGTGAAGCTGACAGTAGAGGAGATAACAGAGAAAGCTGTGTTTGAGTCAAAGTATGTGGCAATCTATGCACAGCTGGCGACACGATTGATGGTCAGTGCGTATGATGGAGAGAAGGAAGGAGAGAATTCTTCTTCTGCTTCTTCTGCTTCATCTTCATCATCATCATCTTCTTCTTCTCCTCCTTCTCCTGCTTCTGCTTCTTCTTCAAGCTCACAATCGAATGCTGATAAAGCAGAGACAACTTCTTCAGGGAAGGAGAAGTTTGTATCACGTTCTGCAAAGTTCTTCAAGGAATATCTACATGAATATGTGGATGAAGAGTTCAGGACAGCCAGGGAAAAGAACAACGAGAAGAAAGAGAAAGAAGCAAAAGGAGAAGGAGAAGACAAAAAGACAGAGCAATCATCATCATCATCCAACAGCATGCTCACCGAAGAAGAGAAAGAAGTGATCCAGCGTCTGCGCTTGAAGGGAAACATCAACTTTGTTGGCTGTCTCATCAACTCAAATGCCATGCCGATTGAAAAAGGGCAGACGTGCATGCAGATCTTGTGGAGCAGAACAACGCCTTCCTCGCCCAATGAAGATGACATGATGCAATTAGCCACATTTCTCACGCAGATCGGGCAGCGCATCAAGGAAGAGGACGAATATGCGTTCAACCGAAACATGAAAGCGCTCAAAATGACCATCGATGCGAACAAACTCACAAAGCGCACGAAGTTTATGCTGATGGATGTGCTCGACTTGTTTGACTGGAAGGACGCAGCTGCTCCAGTCAAAAGGGTGATTCCAAAACAGACGGTGATGGATATTCCACCTGAACTGAGGGCGCCCTGGGCGGTTGTGACAGAGACAGCACACAAACAACCAGAGATTCCGCTGCCGGAACTGCCGGGGGAGGCGAAGAGAGGAAGTTCTGTGAATGTGAAAGCGAATGAGAGTGTGAATGCAAGTGCTCCTGTGAATGCGATGAAAAGGAATGCTAATTTGACAATTTCTCCTTCTCCTTCGTCATCATCTTCCTCTTCCTCATCTTCCAAATCTTCTGTCTTCACACTTTCTGAGTCTGCCATGAATGCTCTGATGCCTCCACCCGTGCCTTCTTCGTCTGAAGCAGGTCTCTCCTCTTTCCTCCACTCCCACGCCTATCCTTCCTCTCAGCGGGGTTTTGGAAGGAGAAGAGAAGACAAAGGAGAAGGGAACCCTGCTGCTATGCCTTCACTCGGTGCAATTTCTGGTTCATTGGCAAGCAAAACAGACAAATCGAACCCGTTTCCTATGTCAGCTAACTCATTGGCGATGAAGACGTTTAATGCTCAGCCTGCTTCTTCTTCTTCTTCTTCTTCTTCTTCTTCTTCTTCCTCTGTTTCTGCTTCTCATTCTTCGTTAACATCATCATCATCACCTTCTTCTTCTTCTTCCGCACAATCAAAGCAAAATGCAGCCAATGATAAATCGGTCAGAATATTGAAGAATTCACAGAAGAAAGTGAGTGAATTGGATATGTTTATGGAAGAGCAAAGGAAAGCAGAGAGAGAAAAGGCAAAAGCAGCTGAAATTGAGAAGGAGAAGGAGAAGGAGAAAGAAAGAGAAAGGAAAAGGAAAGAAGAAGAAGAAAAGAAGAAGAAAGAAGAAGAAGAGAAAAGAAAACAGAAAGAAAGAGAAGAAAAACTAAGAAAAGAAATAGAAGAGAAAAAGAAGAAAGAGAAAGAGGAGGAAGAGAGAAAGAGGAAAGAAGAAGAAGAAGAAGAGAACAAAAAGAAGAAGAATGTTGAAAAGACTCAAAAATCTGACTCTCAGCCAGTGTGGATGCAGAAGGCATTGAACAGGGCGAAAAAAGAGAAAAACAATGAAAAATCAGAAAAATCAGAAAAAACAGAAAAATCACAAGAGAAGAAGCAAACAAAAGTGATGAATGAATTGCAGAGTTTTCCTTCTCTTCCTTCAAGTCCTTCTTCTCTTTCTTCTTCTTCTTCTTATTCTTCTTCTTCTTCCTCTTCCTCTTCCTCTTCCTCTTCCTCTTCCTCTTCTTCTTATCCATCTCTTTCAAACACCAAAACAAAGAAGCAAGCTCAGCTTCAATTAGACAGCATTGCAACTCCTTCTCTGCCTTCCACTCCACCTCAACAGAACTCTTCTTCTTCTCTTTCTTCTTCCTCTTCTTCCTCTTCTTCTTCTTCTTCTGCCTTTTCGAAAGACTCTGATTATCCTTCTCTTCCTCTTCTTCCTTCATCATCTTCATCATCCTCTTCTCCTGCCTTGCCTTCAACACCAACTGGAAGAGAACTGACAAAGAAACAAAAGAAAGTTCTTTTTGCTGCTGCTTCACAGAAATACTCTTTATCATCATCATCTTCTTTATCTTCTTCTTCATCTTCAAAGCAGAATATTTCATTTCCTCCTCTTCCTTCCACTCATTTGACCACAAACAGCATTGAGACTTCTTCTACACCTTCGCTTTTGAAACTTACCCCTTCTTCTTCATCTGCTTCATCTACTTCATCTGCTTCTCCTTCTTCTCCTCCTCTCATTCTGAATCAAATGAACAAACATCAAAAGACTTCTCAATCAGCAAAATCATCATCATCATCTTCTTCTTCTTCGTCTTCCACTTCTTCACCTTCTTCTCTTCAGCAGTTCTCTTATTCCACTCCTGTATCTTCACCATCAATGCAAACAATCAATCCATCTTCTTCTTCTTCTTCTTCTTCTGTTTCTTCTGCTTCATCAACCCCAACCTCTTCCAATCATCCAGATACCCCATCTTCTCTTTCCTCATCAAACTCATTTTCTTATTCCTCTTCTCACTTTTTGTATTCTCCTTCTCGTTCTCATTCAACTGCATCTTCTTCTTCATCATCTTCTTCCTCTTCTTCCATCTCCACTCCTCTTATCGCACCATCTCCAGCCTCCCCAGGCTTATTCCAAAGCTCTTCTTTGATTTCTTCCTCAAATCCTCTTCTTCTTCCTCCAAACTCTCAACATCCATTCCATTCCACTTTATCTGCTGGTTTTTCTCCTCTGATGGCTTCTACGGAACCTCTTTTGCCTGCAATCCCTTCTTCTTCGATTTCTCCGTCTTTTCCTTCTGTTCCTTCTGTTCCTGCTATTTCTCCGCTTTCTTCTTCTTCTTCTTCCTCTTCTTCTCCTCCAACTGTTGCTACTTCAACAGAACCAATTCTACCTCAGCCTTCTCACATTATTTCTAATCATTACTCAACAAATTCATCATCATCATCATCATCTTCTTCTTCTTTGCACATTTCTTCTGACTTCCTTCTCCCCACACCTCCTCAAAAACCTTCAAAATCATCAAAACCTTCAAAGACCAATCAAAACATACCATCACAGACTTCAGATTCTCTTCTTTCTTTGCCTTTAACAAAGACAAAAGCAAAGACAAAGGCTTCTCCTTCTGCTCTTTCTCCTTCTCTTTCTTCTTCTTCTGCTTCTTCTTCTTCTTCTTCTTCCTCTTCGTATTCTTCTCCAAAATTGGCAAGAATCAGTTTTGCCTCAGCTGCCAGCAGAGCAGCCATGTTCAGAGCAGCAGGTGCTTCATCTCCTTCTCTCTCGTCTCCTTCTTCATTGTTATCTTCTTCTTCTTCTTCTTCTTCTGTTTCTTCCTCTTCCTCTTCCTCTTCATCATCTTCTTCTTCTTCAGGATTACTAGAAGATCCATCTATTCCATTCCAGTTCTCGTACTCTTCTTTATCTTCTGCGCCTTCTTCTTCTTCTTCTTCCTCTCCTTCTCCTTCTCTTTCAGAAATGACTTCAACAACACCATTGCTTAACTTGCCACAAAAGAAAATAGCACCTTATCCTTTATCCCCATCTTCATCTTCTCCTTCTCCTTCTTCTTTGTCATCCTCTTCTCCTTCTCAGGACTCATCAAACAGCAACAAGAAGAACAAGAACAAGAAGAATTCAAGAGATTCTGCTTCTTCTCCTTCTCCTTCTCTTTCCTCTTCTCAATCTCCTTCTCTTCCCAAGTCAAAGCCAAATGAAAAATTCAATGAGAAAGAGAAAGAAGATAACAAACCAAAAACAAAAGGCAATGCGAAGACAAAAGAGCAATCGAAACAAGAACTGAAAGGAAAACAGCAAATGATAACTTCAACAGCTTCAACATCAACGCCAACATCATATTCTTCTTCCACTTCTTCTTCTTCTGGTAATCGATCAGCAAGTTCTCAAAAGGGGAAGCAAAAGAAAGAAGGGAAAGAAGGGAAAGATAAGAAGAATGCAACAGATGCTAATGAGATACAATCTTCAAATGCAAAGAAGGATAAAAAATCAAAGAAGAATTCAGCAGAAGGAAAAGGAGATGCAAAATCAAAGAATTTCAATGAAGAAGAAAGGAAGAAAACCCAATTGTCTCAAAGCCAACCCACAAAAACAGAAAGAAAAAAAGAAGAAGAAGAAGAAGCAAAACGTGATAGAAAAAGAAGTTCTGAGAATGATACATACAGTTCAATGACATTACCGTTGCAAACACACTCCATTAACATTGAAGCAAGTGATGTTTCAGAAGCAGCAGAGCATTCAGTTCGAGTGAAATCTCCTCTTCACACTCATTTGGAGAGGGAAGATGTGAAGGAGAATGAAATGTTTGGGTTTGAGGTGGATGAGGAAGACGAGGTTGCAATTGAAGAAGGGAAACTGAATCAGAACCAAAACCAGAACAAGAAGCAGAATGAGAGGAAGAGGGAAGAGATAGAAGAAGGAATTGAATTCGAAGAGGTGGAAGAGGAAGAGATCGAAGAGATTGAAGAAACTGAAGAAGAAGAAGAAGAAGAAGAAGAAGGAGAGGAGAAAGATGAATATTCAAAGGATGAAGTTTCAGATGATTCGAATGTGGAATATGAAGAGATCATTGAAGAGATCATTGATGACTCAGAAGACGAAGATTATGAAAACGACAACGGCAAAGAGAATGAGGAAGAGGAAGAGGAAGAGGAAGAAGGAGAAGAGGAAATAGAAGAAATAGAAGAAGAAATTATAGAAGACGATGAAGAGGAAGAGGAGGAAGAGGAGGAAGATCAAGAAAACACATTTGGCAATGAACCATCTCCTCCAGAAACACAAAGCTCTTCTTCTTCTTCTTCAACTCAGAAACAAACATCTTTCTTTGGGAGATTGAGGAACATGTTCACAAGGACTCCTTCACAACAGACGCTTTCCCCGGCTGTGGAAAAAGAAGAAGGAGAGGGAGAAGATGATGATGAAGAAGAAAAATCCAAAGAAGATTCAGATAAAGAAGATGAGGATGAAGAAGTGGAAGTGGAAGAGGAGGTTGAAGAAGAAGAGGAAGAAGAATACAAAGAAGAAGAGGAGATAAAAGGAAAAGACAAAGATAAAGGCAAAGGAGAAGAGGAAAGGGAGGAAGATGATGAAGACTCAGTGTATTTTGGAGAGGAGATGGAAGAAGATGTGGAAGAGGAGATAATAGAAGAAGTTGTGTATGAAGATGACTTTGAGGAAGGAGAAGAGAATGAAGAAGAGAATGAATAAAATATTTCATTATTATTATTATTATTATTATTATCAATCAGAGCTTTAAAGAAGAAAGAAAGAAAGAAAGAGAAGATTTTTTTGAAGAGTTTATTTTAGCACTGCGAAATGATGATGATCACCACATTCGCACAATGGAAAAGGTTGCTCAAAACAATCTTTTTTTTTTCTATGTTGCTGCAATTGAGTTTTGATTTCTTTGTTAAAAGAGAAGGGAAAAATATTCTTTCTTTCTTTCTTTCTTTCTTATTTTATATCTTTCTTTTCTTTTTTTGTTATTTTATGTTTTCTTTTATCTTTTTTTGTTATATTTTTCCTCTTCACCAGGAGCATTGTTCAATGAATTGTTTGATGTTGAACAAAAATTGTTGAATATTTCTCATTTTTTTCCTTCTTTTCTTTTCTTTTCTTTTCTTTTCTTTTCTTTTCTTTTCTTTTCATTTGTTTTAAAAATGTCTTATTAAAATAAAAGTTGTTGTTGTGCATTCCAGTCTTCATTAATTTACAATATTGTGTATTGTTCTATATCTCTTATTGGCTTTTTATTTTATTTTATTTTATTTTGCTTCATTTTTTTTCATTTTATAATTCCTAATTGATATCCTTCACTTGAAAAAATATAGCTTTTTCTAATTGTTATTCTTTTTTTTCTTGAAATTTCTTACTTTTTTCCGCTAAAAGATGATGCTTGATTATTCATTTTTCTTAAAGTGTTCAATGCGATTCTGTTTTATTTCAGTTTTCTTTTTCTTTTTCTTTCTTTTTTTTTTTAAATGTGCGCATTAGTACTTGTTATATTATATTTCCTTCAATTTATTTTCATTGTTAAATAAAAATATTTTATTTTTTTCATTTCCTTTTTATTTAATTTAACCAGATATTTTTGTTCCCGGTAATTTTTACACTCTCCCACATTGCATCAGCACCTGTGTTTTCCACAAAATATTCTTTCTTTCTTTTTTCTTTTCTTTTCCTTTTTTATTTTTTATTAAGCTGACTGCATTTGCGTTCAAATTCATCATTGCTGTTGATTTCTATTCGTCATCCTTATATTCCCCCACACAATCCATTTGCACATATATATATATTTCCACACGCATATTGTTCCTTTTATTGAAAGCACATTTGATTTTTCAATAAGTTCACCAATTCACAATTACATAATGTTATTCACTATCATACCAGTCATTGCTGTGCGTTATAAAAATTATTCTATTCTTAGACATTTAACTATTGCGTTTTTTAACTAACTTATGTTCAACTCATATTTTTATTTATCCAACTCTTTTTTTTTTTTTTTTTATTAAAACTGATATAAATATTTCATTGCATTCTTTTCAAAAAGTTAAATAAAAAAATAAAATTCATTCTACACTAATAAAAAAAATTGAAACAAAGTTTAGTGCAAAAAATACTTCATTTCATTTCCTAATAGGAAAAAGAATTCATTGATCAAAGAATCAAAATGAATTATTAAGACAATAATTTTTTCTCAACTTTTTTGATACCCATACTTGACCGTTGCTGGTCTAAGTTCCGAAAAAAATATCTTTTTCTGGGGACTCAGCAGCTTTTAACGGTATTACCTCCGTGCTCCGTTAATATTTGATGGATGCTGCTGCATCTAGCCAGGATTCATCAACTCAGAATGCAATTCAAACGAACAATCAATGGATTATTGGAAGCATTTTCCATGTGGATGTCGAGAAGAAAGTTGGGTCTGGCTCTTTTGGAGAGATCTACAAAGGTAAAAATATTTTGAATGGCCTCGAAGTGGCAGTAAAAATCGAAAAGAAAGGAACATCTCTTCCTCAACTTCGACAAGAGGCTGCTTTGTATCGTTCTCTTTCATCAGCTGCTGGAATACCAAAAATATACTTTTGTGGAGAATATAAAAATTTTTATTGCATGGTTATGGATTTGTTTGGACCAAGTCTAGACAAACTTTTTTCGATGTGCAATCATTATTTTTGTTTGAAAACTGTTGTAAATCTTGCTCATCAAATCCTAACACGATTGCAAACCCTTCATACAAGAAATTTTATACACAGAGACATAAAACCAGATAATTTTGTGATTGGTCGTGGCTCATCAGAATCAGTTATCTATCTTATTGATCTTGGTCTTGCTCACAGATACAGAAACTCAAAAACAAAGAAACACATTCCTTTTAGAGAGCAAGTTGGAATCACTGGAACGCTCCGATATGTGAGTATTAACACTCATCGAGGCTTTGAGCAATCAAGAAGAGATGATCTGGAGTCATTAGGCTATTTACTTGTCTATTTCCTTAAAGGAGCGTTGCCTTGGCAAGGTCTTCGTACTGCCAATAAGAAAGAAAAGAGTGTTCGTGTTGGAGAGAAAAAGATAGAGACTCCTTTGGAAGAACTTTGCAAGAACGTTCCTTGGGAGTTTATGAGATTCATTCAATACGCAAGAGGTTTGAAAATTTTCATTTATTTCATTCTTTAAAAGAGTATTGCTTTCACATATAAATTCTCTTTATTTCATTTTCCAATTAAACTTGATTTGATATTTATTTGGTTTTGTTTTTCAAACATATTCATTCCATTTCTTTATTTTTGCTTATTTTTTTTGACGTATCCATTCAGAATTACCATTCGATGCCAAGCCTGATTACGAGTATCTTCATTCCCTTTTTTCCTGCCTCGCTCTGAAAGAAGGGTTTGTCTGCGATGAAATCTTTGAATGGAACGGAGGCGGCTGTTTGTCTGTCAACCCACCTCCTCTCATTGCCTCTTCCATTGACCCTTCTTCCTTCGCATCATCAACTTCTGCTTTTCTTTCCCACTCTTTTTCGTCTCCTCCAATCTTCCGCCTCTACTCTGCTGCCTCGCCAGCCTCCACCCCTCTCCCTCGCCTCTCCTCTTTTCCCCTGGAGCCTCAGATTCGTGTGGAGCGCAATCGACATTTCCCTCTTCCAGAGTCAACTGTTCCTTCTTGGTTCTTCCGCCCGTATGTCCCCTCAGCCACTGAGCGATTGAGGATGGCGCTGAGAGAAGCAGAGAGAGAGGAGAGGAGGAGACAGGCAGAAGAAGAGAGAGAGAACGAGAGGAAAAGGCTGCAGGCGTATCTGAGAGTGCATCCGGACTCACAGGCAGTGAAGGAGGCGCTGGAGAAGCTGAAGCAGAGGGCAGAGAGGAGAAGGATGAAGTGTGCATTCCAGGGAAGAGAAGGAGAAAGAAATAGAAAGGAAGAAGAGAAGGAAAGGGAGAAGGAGAAGGAGAGAGAAAGAGAAAGAGAAAAGGAAAGAGAAAGAAACACTCAAAAAGAGGAAGGGAAATCAGACAAAAAAGCAGAAGAAGAGAAGATAAAGCCTCAAATCATTCAGCCGGTTGAACCAATGCCATATCTCGGCTTTCCTACGCTTGTGGGGGATGAGCATGTGACAGTTGCATTGAAGCAGCCTTCTTCAAAATCATACGAAGCGGAACAGCGAGAGAAAGAAGAGGAAGAAGTGAGGAAAATGAAAGAAGAGAAGGAAGAGAAGGATGTGATGAATGTTGAAGAAGTTAATAAATTTTGTAATGAAAGAAAAATGAATCCAGAGATGAGTGAAAGAGCAATGCCGAAGTGCGAGCAGACTCAGCAAACATTCAGCGAAGGACAAAAAGACATCTCCACAGTCAATTGCGCTGTTGGATTTCCAAGTCAATCGACAGAAGAAGCCAAATGCAACCAGCTTCCTTCAGAAAATGCCTTCTCTCCCAAGCGAATGCATCACTCACAGCGACCAACCTGCCGCCTGTTGCTCCGCAGGCAGAGCCGATCACGTGCTCATTCGTCTTCTCCAACGTGCCATCGCTCCTGCAGGCACTCAACAACCTCTGCCACAAAAACAACAACTTTCCAAACTTCTTCTTCCTCTTCTTCTTTTTCCTCTTTTCCAACAAAATCATTCACCCAAAGGTGTTCTAACACAGCAACGCAAAGCATATACACTTCTCAAACACAAACAACTACTCAGACACAAGAAAGCAGCCTCAACCACGATCCATCTCATTCTCCTTCACTTTCATCCACTTCATCAACTTCCTCTTCTTCTTCTTCTTCCTCCTCATCTTCCTCTTTCTCATTTTATAACCAAACGCCTTTAAACCCCGCTGTTTCAGTTATCCACACCGATCACCCGCTCATCGAAGCCTCGTCTTTCCAGCAGCCTTTTCCTCCCCCTCTCCACCTCGTTGGCAATCCTAACACAACACACTTCACTCACCACAATCTCCATCTCTTTGCTGCCCATGATGCATTCACCAGCGACCCTTACTCTTTAAATCCTCGTGCTTCGCTGACAGAACGGTTCCGAATCCCTCTTGCTGCAACCATCGAAAGCAGATGCAGCAATAGCACCATGTTCACTCGTCCACTTGTTACTGGGCAGGGAATTGGTGCTGGAGAGCTCGAAGAAGAGGCGCTGCTGAGGAGAGAAGGGGAGCTGCAAGAGCGAGAGAGGATGAGGAGGATGATGGAGAGGAGAGAGAAAGAGAGAGAGAAGGAGCTGAAGAGGATTATGGAGATGGAGTATCGCTATTCGGTGTACAAACCGTTTGGAAGTGCTGCTTGCAGTCCAACTTCTCCGATGATAACACAACACATCAAGAAAAACAGGCATTCACAAAAGATCAATTCGTATGATAGAAATGGCACATTCAACATGAGCACACTTTCATATACTCCGCCATCATGGCAGGAAAGCTCAATGATTATGTCACAGGGACTGTTGAGGAGGAGGGAGAGAGAAGAGGAAAGGATGCAAAAACTGAGGAGGATGTCATATTCTCCGATGAAGGCGAAGAGGAAGATGAAAGAGGCAGAGGAAAGAGGAAAGAAATCATCGAGCAGGAAAGAGAGAGGAGAAGAAAGAAGGTCAATTTTTGAAGGGCTGAAGATGGATGTGGAGAGGGTGCAGCTGATGAAGCGATGGATTGAGTTGAATTCGCAGAGCACAGATTTTATTGTGGAAGGAGGAAGTATTGAGAGAGGAAGAGGAGAAGAAGAAGAGGAGGAGGATGATGATGACTTGGGAAATGAAGATAGTGAAAACAATAGTGTTAACAATAATGTAATCAATGCAAATAAACACAAAATGAAAAGAATATCAAAAGATGTGTCAAGTGATCAAATGCTGCTTCTTTCCTCTAATCATTCCAGTAAAAGCGATGAAAATCAAACAATTTCAAAGTCAGCTACTTCAGAAGCAAGAGAAGATTTTACCGACAATAAAGAAAAAAGGAAGACCAAAACGAAGAAGATGAAGTTTGCTTGGAAGAAGAACAAAAAGAATGGGTTAAAACTGACAAAAGAGTTAACAATACGTCCAATGACGATAAACTTGACTGAAGAAAAGGGAAAGCAGCAAAGCAAGATTTCTGCATTGAAAAGACTTTTTTCGTGGGGAAAGACTTCAAACAACACAATGTCAAAGAAAGGTTTCAAAGAAAAATTGATTGCAGAAAGGTTAGCTCAAAGAGAGTTGCAAAGAGCATTTGTAACAAAAGGAATACGAAATGGATCTTATCAACATGCTTCTTCCTCTTCATCTTCCTCCTCATCTACATCATCATCTTCTTCTTCTTCCTCTTCCTCTTCAGCATTCAATTCTGCCCAAGGAAACTATTCCTCTCTTGAAAATGACTTCAAACTTTCCAGAGGTGACAGAAGAAGAAGGAGGAGGAAGTTCACCTCCTTCGACAATTCAATTCTCACTGCTGATTCTGACTCGTATTCCACTGATCCTTCCATTCTAACAGAAAACGAGTCGCCGGAAACGATTTTGCGGACGCATCGGATGGTCTGCGACCTTCAAGACCGCATTTCAAAGCCAGAAACGCAGAGGCTGTTTGACGATGTGGTGCTTGTTGATGTGCTGGAAGTGGCCAATGGGAAAGCGCAGGAAAAGAAGATGATGCAGAAGAAGAAGAAGTGGGAGAACCAAATTATGAATGGAGTGGAAGATCGGAGAAATAACCCAATTTGTATTTCTCCGAGCCAGTTGTATCCATCTTGTGATATCAAAGATAAATTCAAGAATTGGCAGTTGATGCAGTTGAAGAGGAGGCAGCAAGGAATAAGAGATTTTGTGGCTTCGAGAATGAATGTGGTTCGAACCGGAGAAATGAGCAGCATCAATCTTTCAGACGGAGAATTTGAGGAGGAATTTGACAAGTGGTTTGACAAGTACTACAAGGAAAAAAGCAAAAGGAACAAAAGGAACAGAAAAAGAGGACGACTGCCAAATATGTGGAGGAAAGAGGAAGGAGGAGAAGGAGAAGGAGAAAGCGCTTTGAATGGATTGAGCTCAATGAAAGAGAAGAATTCTAATTCAGATGCAGAAAGTGAGTTTATGCTGTTTGAAGATGAAGCCAGTTTATATGAAAGCGTCGAATCTTTCGCACTTTTGATGGAAAAGAAGATGAAAATTGGCAAGTCGCGCTTGTCGATCGATTCTGAAGCAGAAAGCGAAACAAACGAAGGCAGTGAGAAAGGAAGAGGGAAGAAGGAGAAAAACAGAAAAATTGAAAAAGAAAAGATTTCTGATAAAAAGCAAAAATGTGATTCTTCTGTTGATTTTGGTGATATTAGTCATGATTTATCAGAAGATCCGAATAAAAACATGTCCAAAGAACGCTATGCAGTTACAAGAGAACAAATAGAAGGCAAAGAAGAGGTTCAATGGATCAAAATAGATGATAAAGATGGATGTGATCAAGTTGATTATCAAAAGAATCGTTTCAGCAAACGATTTTTTGGAAGAAAAAATGAAAAGAGGAGTAAAGACTTGCAATCAACTTCAAACATTTCTGAACAAACCACAGAAAGTTCAGAATGTGGCATAGATAACAAAAAACAAAAACACAAATTTGAAGGGAAAAGGAAACACGATGAGTCGATTGATGATTTTGAGCTTTTACAAGATGACAGCATGTTCCACAAGGAATCAGAAGAAAGCAAAACGAAGAAGTCAGCCACAGAAAGAAGCTCCCAAAGACACAGCAGCAAATCCCACTCATTCGAAAACGAAGGCAAAAAACACAAACTTCCTCATCATCATCATCTGCAGCAGCAACTGAATCAGAAGGAATCTAATGCACCATCTCAATCTACCAATCAACCCGCTCAGCTTCAAACAGATCCTTTCTCAATCAGCTCAACGCCAACCTTTTTAAATGCCACACCCACTCAGCCTTTGCTCATCCACACGGCATCACCTGACAGCAGCAACCAGCAGAACAGCCTCTCTGGAAACTCAAACATCCACTCCCGCACTCAAACTGCTCCTCTTCCTGTGTTCACAAACACAAAGCCAGCGGTTCTCAGTGCTTCGTGCACTCCAACCTCGCTTTCCACACCTTCTCCTTGTCTTCTGCCTCCGCTTTCGCACTCGACGCCTGTATATGGCACATCTCCTGCTTTCTTTGTGGGCTCCTCTGGTTCTTCTGCTTCTTCTGCCTCATCCACTTCTTCGAATGCTTTGTCCATTTCCAATTCATTGGAGATTCCTGTGTATAAACTGATGAAGCAACAGCACCAACATCCTTTTGACCCATCCCCGTTCAATATGAACATGCTGAAAGATTTTACTTCTTCATCGTCTTCATCATCATCTTCTTCTGTGATTTTTGCATCTGAACCTCCATTTTCTCACACAGCTCCTCCAAATGGAGTATTTTCGTCATCTTCTGTTCTTTCCTCGTGTGCCTTTTCGCTTTCTTCTTCAACTCCTCCGCCTCCTTCATTTCTGCAATCAACAACTTTGTCTTATTTCTATGCACATTCAGACAATTCTGCAAATGAAGCTATTTCTTTGCAGTTGGGAAAACAGAAAAGTGGCTCAATCAAAGAAGCAGATGAAGGAGAATACGGTTGTCACGAACAAAATGACAAGCAATTGACATTAGCATCATCATCTTCTTCTTCTTCTCTTTCATCAGCCTCATCCAACACAGCAACTGCTTCTTCGAATGCTGTGTCTGGCTCCTTTGGACCTGCCATGCGCCGCACCTCCTCCATCGCTCTTTCTCCTGCCACAAACATTCTTTCTGCCTCGTCTGCCTCTCAAACACCCCCACTCGTCCACTCCACCTCCACAAACTATCCTTCCTCTTTCTCTTCTCCACAGCAGCCTCAGTCTCATTCCCAGCCTCTTCAGACGTCTCAGAGCCCAACTGTCTCGCAGATGCATCCGATTTACGAACCAACTTCGTCCAGAACATCGCAAATCCTTTCTCCAATTCTCAATCCACTCGCTGCATCTTCGTTGGCATCGCTTCCCATCTCTTCTTATCAGTCCTCTTTTTCCTCCTCTCAAACGCCCATCCCTTCTCCTCTTTCTCCACAGATTGCTCAGTCCTTCACTCCTCCCACGCCTCGCATGAGCTACCAGCCTTCTCCAGGTGCAATGGCCACTTCTCTTTTAATGTCTCCTTACCCTTCCTCGTCTCCTTCCTCTTCTCCTCTTCCTTCTCCTTCCCCCACATTCTCCTATGCCTCTTCCCAATTTCCCTCACAAACCTCTTATCCAAACTCTTCTGCTTTGATTCCTGTTCAAAGCATTCCTTATCAACAGTCTCTGCAATGTGCTTCATTCAGTGATATTTCAACTTCTTTTTCTCCAACAATGAATATGCCAAATGGAGTGCTGATGCAACAAACTGACAAGCAAGCTGCTTCACAAGGATTTATCTTCCAAACTCTTATTCCTTCTTCTTATATTGTTCCTCCTTGTAAATCTCCCTTGTGCTCTTCTTCTTCTTCTTCTTCACCCTCCTCCTCATCTTCGTCATCATCATCATCTTCTTCTTCTTTTTCAGCTCCATCTTCATCTGCTTTATCTCCTTCACAAGAAGCTGAAGCAACCATTAATTCTCTTCAATTGCAGCAAAGAGCATCAGACAACCAACTGGATGATCAATTCGGTGGAAACCTCCAAAAAATCAAAATGAAGACGAAGAAATCCAAAAATAGCAGAAAATCGCAGCATAATCACAATCACAGCCACAGCTACAGCCTCAGTCAAAATAACAATCATAGCCATAATCATAAGCATAAGCATGATCCTAATCAATATCGCAAGCAAAGCCAGAATCCGAAGCAAAAACATGCACATCGCAAAGCCAAGCGGCGCCGAGATACACGCGGCGTTTCAGGGCTTGTGAGCATATCGTTGATGCCTTATTGTCCTCCTTCTGATATTTTGGGGGGAGGAGAGAGAAGAAAGAAGGAAAAGGAGAGGAGGAGGAGGGCTGAGCAGGACTGGTTAAAGGAAATGGAAGAAGCAATAGATGAGGAGATAAGTGAGTTGGAGGTGGGAAAGGAAGAGAAGATGGATAAAAAGAACAAGAAAAACAAAAAGGACAAAATGAATAAGACGAAGAAAACAAAGAAGAGAAACGACAAACGATACGATTTCGAAAACAAAGAGGAAGAGTTTGGCAGTTTGTGTTTGAGAAGGAAAGCGAATTATGTCGAGTCTGAAATGAAAGACAAGCCAGGCATTGTGAAAGCACAGCATCCGACTTCTGTTTCTGTTGATGCAGCATTCAAATGTGAATCTGAAGAAAGCAGAGGGGAAAGTTCTGAGGAAGATGATGATGAAGATGAGGATAGAGACAGAGATAGAGATAGAGATGCAATTAAAGAAGAAGATAGAGAAAGTGAAAGAGATGAAATGAACAGACTGAATGGACTTCTTCTGCCTGTTGCGAAGGAGCCAATTGATTTCAGAGATGCCCGCGGAGCAGCAAGAGATGCGAGGCTCAGATATATGGAGACGATTGAAGAGAAAGCAGCATTCAAAGAAAGAGAATGGGAAAGGAATGATACAAAGGGGAAGATGAATTCAGGATCTGGTGCGAAAGTGAAAGAAGGTTATGTTCAACCAAAAGAAAGAAGGGAGAAAGAGAAGAAGAAACAAAATCATAGAGAAAGAAGTGAAGATGAATTGCCTTTGTTGCAAGAGCAACAGCTTCCTCAGAAGTATGTTCAGATTCAGATGCTTCAGTTTTACGGGATTGATCATACTCCGATTGAAGACTTAGACAAATCCAAAGGCAAACAAAGCAAAAATATGAGAAACTGGAACAAGAATGGCTCAATTATCGATGATGACGACGATGTTGTGATTGTCAGCTTTGATGATGATGACAATGATGAATTCAGTGAAGTTTTGGACTACAACCGAATCAGATTCAAAAAGTTGAATGAACTTGTGAAAGAGACAGAAAGAAATCTGAATGGAAGAGAGGATTTTGAAGCAGAAAATGAGTTGAAATTGAAAGGGGAAAGAAAAAAATGTGGACATTCGACTTTGCAACGTCAAGATAGAAGCAGCAAAAATGAAACTTCTACAGAAACAATGAATTATGATCAATATTTGCAAAATTCATTTGTTCCATCTTCAATTCCGTTGAGTTATGCCATTTCTCCTACTGTTTCTCACCTTGAGACAACGCAGAAAAAACAGACATTTTCGAAGAAAGCTACAAAAGAACAAGAAAACAGTGTTATTTCACAGTGGCAGACAGCACATTTCACAAAAGACAAAACATCACAAATCGATTTTAGCAGAAATTCACCTCTCAATTTGCCTAACAATAACAAGAAATCTGATTCATTGCATCCTCATCCGTCGTCTTCTTCATCGTCGTCTTCATCTTCATCTTCATCTTCCAATTCTCATCGGACTCTGCCTGATCTCTCAAGATTTCCAGATGTTTACCGCTTTCATCTGTCTCCTCCGCCTTATTGTCATCACCTACCACTTCTTCCTGTGTTCTCTTCCACATCTTCTTCTGATCACTCATCAACAACAACCAAAGCAATAGCAATGTCAATAGGCAAGAACTGCTCAAAAAAGCTTGTCAAGTCTCGTTCTCATTCTATTTCTTATTCGCATTCGCATTCTCATTCTCATTCCAACTCTCATTCAGAAACAAGTTCGAATGCAAATTCGTCACAAACCACAAATTCCTCAAAGAAAGGCTCAGCTTCTGTACAAACGCCAATTTCAGATTCACATTTGTCAGCTTCATCAGCTTCTGTCCCTTCCTCTTCATCATCTTCTTCTTCTTCGGCAAATGTTTCGTCTTATATGCAAACAGAATCTACTGGCTTTACAACGTCTACTGCTTCATTGAATGTTGCTGGAAAGGAGATGTCATTGATTGCTCAGGTGAACGAAGAGGATTTGGTGGAGAAAGCAATGAAGGATATCCAAAATCGGAAAGAAGATAGAATCGCTGAAAGAACTTCGAAAGAAGCAAACCGAAGAGCAGAAGAAAGCAATTTAATGAGTAAAGATAGCATTGCACAAAAAATGATTGATGAACGAAAGAACGTTGCAAAAGAAGGAGTGATGAAGAAGAGCAAAGAGAGAGAAACTGTTATTGACGAAGAAGATGGAAAAAGTGGATTTGTGTGGAATCAGCTGGATAACACATTATTTGAAGATGAACCAAGAGATACGAAAGAAAACAGCAGAATTAGTGAAAAGAAAGGAATCTCATTGAAAAGAACTGTGACATGGAGAGAGAAAAGTGAGAAAAAGAAAGGCTTTGTTCGATTGAATGATAGTGAAGAAGAATATGGCAATCTTTCTTTGATGGATGAAGGAGATGATAAATGCAAAGAACAGAGATGTGAAGCTGTTGATGAAAACAAAAATGTTAAAGAAAAAGTTGAAAGCGAAGTATCCAAAAGAAATGATCATATTTCATTGCTTTCGTCGTCTTTAACACACAACAACGAACATCAATTTGCAGATTCGCTTTACAAAGCTCCTTCTCTTCTTCCAAATTCTGTTTCAATTCCATCTTCCAAGCACAATTTCATTAACAACAACAGAAGCACCCACTCTCCTTCTCAACTCTCTCCTTCCACTTCATCTTTTCCTTCTGATTTGTCTGATTATAAGCTTCCTCCCTCCATATCATCAAACACAATCCCTCCTTTTAATTATCCAAATCTCCTCTCTCAAACAACAGTTGATTTGCAGCAACCAATTTCTTCAAGCAATCCTATGCCTGTTAAAACAATAGCATCATCTTCTTCTCAACATTCTTCTCTGCCAATGAATTTGGTCTCTTCCGTTGCTCAAACTCAGCAGCTTTTGACTTCAGAGCCATCATTGGATTCTCCCTGTGCTTCTTTGACACCTGCTCCTTCTCCTCTGAAATCTGATGGCGCACCTGTATTCTCTCCTTCTGTGCTTTCTTCTTCTTATTCTTCTTCTCTATCTGAATGTATGTCATCTCCTTCCTCTGTCAATTCATCGGAGAAATTGGATATTTCTCCGTCTTTCACACCTCAGCAACAAAAGCCGCGTCTTTTGCACAGCTCAACACTTCAGCCAACTTCTCTTCATTCTCCTCATCATTTTACTGCACACTTCGATATGCTTAAACCAATTAGCAATGCTTCTGGATCCTTGCCTTCTTCTTCCAATCAGCAATCATCGTCTTCTTCTTCTTCTTCTTCTTCAATTCTATCGGAAACAGCAACTTCTCAAATATCTTCAATCAATCTTTCTTCTCCTTTGCTTTCTCCACCTCTCATCTGTAATACATCAACTTCATTGTCTATTGTTTCAAATTCATCTTCTTCCTCGTCTTCATCTTCACCCTCTTCTTCTCCCTCCTTCGTCTCATCATCTTCAACAGCATCATCAATATCAGCATCAGCATCAGCTTCTTCTTATTCCACATCTCATCCGCCTTCCACCCCTGCGCTGACAAAAAATCCTACTTCCTCCACTCTTTCGTCTGCATGTTCTCTCGTATCTTCTTCTGGAGCCTCTTTCAATGTTCAGTCTTCTCCTTCAACTTCTCAGCCAATGAATGTGTTTTCTCCCTCGCAACGAAGCATTTTACTGGATAGTTCAAATAAAAAGTTAAACAGTACTCAGTTTGAAGAGGATATCAAAAGAAAAGAAGCATATAAAAATACATCAGAATTACTATTTCATCAAACTTTTCCTTCAAGTGCCTCGCCAACAAACTCTTCCTCTTTGCCCTTCTCAGAGACTAACTCCACACTCACTGCTTTCTTCAACACTTTAATGTCGAATCAGAAAAAGGAGCCTTTAGTTGACTGTCACACAAATGTGATGTCTTCAAATGATTCTTTTGACAACAGAAAAGAAAACTTGATCAGAGGTGATAATAGAAAGAATAAAGCAATTGCAAACTTTATTGTTTCTGCTGATGAAAATATGAATATCAATCATTCTCATGAAGCAAATGAAAAAGATTTGGAGGGTGAAATTGACATTTTTGCAAAAGTTGCGAAAAAAGGACAAAATGTGTGCAAAGTCAAAGAATGGATGGAGAATTCCAACAAAGAAGAAAGTTGCGAACAGTCTGATGATTCGGAAACTGTGATTGCGGTTGACGATGAAGACGAAGATGCAGAGAGAGAAAGAGAAGGAGAAGATTGTGTTGGTGCAAAAATGAACGAATCTCTTTTGGGAGATAAACTGAGATTCTGGAATATTTATGAGCGCTCTGATAGTTCCAAAGGGAATATGAAAAAATGAAATTATGCATTTGAAACAGAAAGAAAAAAACAGAAAGATTCGAATTAGCTTCTTTAACTTAGATTTTAAGTGTTTGAAAATTTTGTTGAGCAAAGTATGTGTGAAGTAACTCATAAGTGAATTAGAATGAAAAAACTTCACATTCTTTGAGAAATGACATCAAACATATTTGAGTGAATGTCAGCGGAATTCAATCCTTATTTACATATAAATGATACAGTTTGTATATGATGGCTGTATTTATGTTGAGCTACAACTCTCATTTTTGGTTATCGCTTCCACAATGATTGTGTGAAAGTGTGGAGATAATAACGACTTTATATTCTTTCGAAGCTAACATTAAAAGTTGGCCTGTCATCTGAATTTGTTTTATTCATTTTCTTCGAGTTTTTATTTTTTTTTTCCCCTATATTTTACAAATTTTTGTTGAGATGGTTCTCTCTTCTAATGAAAGAGCTTTTGAAAGGAAAGAGAGAGAGAGAGAGAGAGAGAGAGAGAGAGAGAGAGAGAGAGAGAGAGAGAGAGAGAGAGAGAGAGAGAGAGAGAGAGAGAGAGAGAGAGAGAGAGAGAGAGAGAGAGAGAGAGAGAGAGAGAGAGAGAGAGAAATAAAGAAAGAGAGAGAAAGAGAGAGATAGAGAGATAGATAGACAGACAGACAGACAGACAGATAGATAGATAGATAGATAGATAGATAGAGAGAGAGGGAGAGGGAGAGGGAGAGGGAGAGGGAGAGGGAGAGAGAGAGAGAGAGAGAGAGAGAGAGAGAATGTGATTTGTTGCTAAATCGAGTTATTTTGATTATAATTTATTTGATTGTCGTTGCTTGCATTTGTGCGTCATATTCTTCTGTCGATAATTTTGTAATTGAATGTTTAATGCCATTTTCAATTTTTTACTGTTTTAAACCGTTTTTATTCAGTCTTTTCAAAGATCAGAATTTTTCCAAATTTCGATAAACTTGTTTGCTCGCTTTTTTATTTTTATTGTTATTTCTTTTTCTTTTTCTTTTATTTTATTTTTTGGATATGTCTGGAATTAATTTTGAGTTTGCATTTGGACAGTTTTTTTCTCTTTCTATTGTTTATGTGTCTTTTACTGAATTGACGGAATTCTTTGCATTTTTGGTCAATTGGTTATTTTATTGTTAGTTTTCTATCAAAAAGAAACAAATAAATATATTTTTCTAAATAATTTCATTTTTTGTATATTACCTTGTTTTTCGGTTGTTCATCCTTCACTTAGACTCTCATTGTTTAATATTGTGTTATTCTTTATATACTTTGAAAGTGTTTCATTTTATCTTTCACCCTTTTTATTCCATTTTTTTGAACAAAAAGTCTTAACTTGAATAATAAACTTTGCAATTTCAAAATAAGCGCATTCTTAAATCATAAATTCAAAAATATAATGATGATGTGCTTTTGAAGTTTGTTTGTATTCTCATGCTTCAAGACATTGAACTTTCACATTATCAGTATTTACAAGCATTAAAAAAAATGTCCACGCTTTTGGGAGATAGTTGTTGGAAAAAAGCAGGGTTTCATTTTTAATTTCATAACTTCTCTTTAAAATTGATTCTGGTTTTGGGAGTAAAAAGATAATGCTCATTTAAAAGAAAAAGATTTCAATATTGTTTAACTGTGTTCATTTTCAACAAAATGAACAAAAAAATAAAAAAACACAGGTAAGCAAAATGCTGATTCGAAAAAAGTTTTATTTTCACAATAATCATCCGGAATGCTTCAAAGAAAACAGCCAATTATTCATTAAATAAAATGGAAGTAATTCAAAATCAGGAAAAAAAATCAGGAAAAACAATAAAAATTAAATTTTGCATTAAAAATTAATTTTAACAATAAAAAATGCTAAACAATAAACTTCAAACAGATATGATGAAATTTTTAAGAATTCAATAATTTCATAAAAAAATGAAAACAAATTTTTAACAGTTTCATGTTCGAAAACTCAAAAAGTTTTTTTCATCAGATCCTTCTTCCATTGCAAAGCAGCATCAAACTCTCTTCTTGAAATATATGTATCCCATTTCAGAATGTCGAGCACAAACAGCTCCGATTCATTCACAAACTTCAGCGGAATTCCAAATATCTGAGAAAAAACTTTATTTGTGAAGGGCTTGTCTGTCAATATCTTATGAACAATAATAATGGCTACAATCAACGAAAGTGAGGAATTCGACTTGGTCAAGCAAAACAAAAGCTGGGGTCGCTTCAATTTATGAGGGGAAATCGAAGAAGATGTTGTTGAAGTATCGCTTTCCTTTTCGTGTTCTTTTTCATTTTTCACTTCATAAGTTTTTTCGCTTCGAAATATTGTCCTCTCAAGTAAAATTAGTCCCATCAAAAATTCTTCCTCTCTTATATGAAATCTGCTTTTCATAACATGCAAAATGTATTTTGTTGCTGTATATATTGAATCCTTCGCTTTCGTTTCTATGTCTCTAGTCGGATACCATTTCGAAAACATTTCCATTTCATTCTGAATATGATCTGAGCAGCCTTGTAATGACATCTCATTATGATTTGCTAAATTTGGAGTGCTTTTCAATTTTGAACCAATAAAGTTCAATGAGTCGGGGACTTTCGAAAAATGCAAATATTGTGTGAAGAATCCTGTACCAAAGGCTCTTAAATTTATTTTCGAATTGCTATCCTTTTCGCGCAGCAGAAAGTAAGAATTACAAAGTGTATACACAATAGAGTTTGCGTAATATTGCGAGAATGAATCTATAAAACTTTCTTCGCACTCAGCATTCGAAAAGATTGGCTGGATAATATGTTGAAAGTTGAAGTCGCAATCGTCATCGATAATCTTTTGTAGGAGTCGTTGATCAAGCTTCTCTGAAGTTAGATAAAGAAGAAACTCGATTTTTTTGGACTTTGAAATTTCTATTGTCGAATCTACTGATAAATTTTTGCCTTTCCTTTCAGAGTCGCAATCATAAAAATTGAATAGATGTTCTTCAGTTAATGAATGCACGCAATTTTGATCAGCAAATTGATATGGTTTCTGAAATATTTCTCTATCTCCATCAGAGTGTTTATATTTTCCATCTAGAGTAATTTCAATTGGAAAACAACCCAAAGTTGGCAACTGCAATTTGTAAACATTGCAATGCTTTGCAAGCTCTGTTTCATTTGAATATATTCGATTCTGAATCATGCTTTGTTTTGAAAGCAAGAATAGTTTTCAAAAAATTAATATAAATTTTTCTTTTTTTCATAAAAATATTTATTATGGTTAGCCAGTAAGTTGAAATTTTTCATTCAAATTATTCATTCAAAAGAATAATGAAAAATGTCTATCTTCGGCATAATGCTACATTAAGGGTACCGAAAATATCAAAAACAAGCATTATGAAAAGGCTAAATGTTTCCAATTGAACTTTCATCAACACTCTTTGGTGTTGGCAATATGTTTTATTAATCATCGAACTTTTTTAGGGTTTTCGTTCTCAAAAACAACTGACCCCTAATTGAAATTTTGAATAACTTTTTTGTTAAATTCAATAAATAACAATAAAAAGACATTTTTAGGTTAATTAATTTGAATATTTGTTCTATTTGCAATTGTTAGGGTTGAAAGAAACTCAATTAAAGAGTTTTTATGAAGTTTGAAAAAAGTCTCGAAAAACTTCAGATTTGAATAAAAAAATCACTCAGTCATTTTTTGTTTTGATCAATTGGTTATTAAAAACCAAATGAATTTATAATATCTTAACATTGAAATTTTTTGCTATTTATTCATGGATCAAACGAAAAAAACGGGTACCCTTAAAGAAGCATCTTGCCCTATCTTCAATTCAAAAAAATAAATAAATAAATAAATTGTTAGAACATGTTCCATTTGAAATATGATTTCAGAGTGATTTACGAATGGAATTTCCGTTACAAAAAAATTCAGAGATCTAATGAAGTTTTTTTCATTTCTTTTTGATATTTTATTCTTTTTGATAACATTATTTGAATTGCCAAATTTCAAATTATAATAATTAAGTTTTTTTGACGACAACAGTTGTAAATATAATTCAATTTCGAAATAAGAAACATTTTCACTAATGAAATGAACTAATTATTTTGTGTGATTTTTATATTCTCAAGTTATTTAAAATCAGAAACATCGTTTATTGAAATATGAAAAATGATGCATTTTCTTGAAACAAATTCTGTTGTTCTTTTTGATAATTATATTTCTGTTCATTTGCAAACCAAACAAAATAAATTTTCTGTTAAAATGGGGGAAAATACGGACTTTCAAGCTTTTTTTGCACAAAGCACGAAAAAATTGTTTTTCTCATAACATTATAAAACTCACTTGGATTTCAAAACAAATTTGATTTTCATATCTGAAAACAAGCATCGTTGACATAACTATTAATTGTTTTGGGATCTCACATGTGTTTCAATAAAGAAACCCATTTTTTTCTGGCTTTTTTGACAACAAAAAGTTCATCAAAGATGCATTATTTTTCTATGTTTTAAAAGTGGTTGCGAAAATTTTCAACATTTGAATACAAAATCACAGCCCAATGACTAAATAATTTTGAAAAATCAACGACCCGAATAATATTATGATTTCAAAAACAATAACACAAATGAAATCAAATATTTTGCTTTTTTTGTGAGATTATTCGAAACGAAATATATTTCTCTATTTTTAATCATGAGAGTGATGATTTGAGTCACAAAAATAATTGATTTTTTATTTTTCAATGGAATAAGACTAACTTGGAATTATAATGCACAATAATTTTTAGAAAACTTTTTTTTGTTGTTTTTTCAAACGAAATACGAATTTCATATTTTGATCAAATTTCTGTTCCTCCTTCGAAACTTCACTGAAATAGAAATAAAAACTCAGTTTAGGTTTTGTTTCCATTTTATTGAAGTTAAAAAGATAATAATGGAAGGGAATCGTTCTTTTATCTTAAATGAATCAGATTTTGGACTTTCTTTGAATTATGTTTGCGAATATTTTATGTTCCGTTTTTCTGAATATAATTAACCCTAATCAAATAAATAATAATCTTTCAAATAATGTTATAATTTTTATCGAAAAATTCAAATGCACCCAAAAGATACTCCGAAAGATTTGATTTTCTAATATCTGTGTGTCAATTGTTGCCTTGCAATATTTCTTTTTTTGAGTACCGTTGACACAGAAGAAACAAAAATCAACATCAAGAATCTCTCAGAATCAACTGTTTTGCTTTGAATCTGTTTGAAATAAGACAAAAACAAACGAACGAAATACCAACAATTACAAAAAATAAATAATTTAACAAATACATTTGAACATTTTACGCAATTTCTCTCTGTCTTTTCTTTCTTTCACATATTCGCCATTTTCCATCAATGTTTTAACTTTTCCAAACAAAAAAATTTCCCTTTCTCTGTCAGACTCCACCGTTCAATTCTTCTTTGAGATTTATGGATTATTGCATGCACAACAGTTTTTGCAACAGCAAGCCTATTAAGCTGTCATCTCCTTCAACAAACGCTCCGCCTCCTCACGAGCACGTGAGTTTATCTCGACTGTGCTCCTTTTCTCCTCGTTTTCCGACTCCTCGAGGCTTATGGCGTCTGATGCAGTGAACATCACAGCTCCTGCAGGCATGTGCCCCAGCAGCTCTCTCTTCACCCCCTCCAGCGATGGCCGCTTCTGCCAGTCGTACCACAGCAGCGATTCCACAAACTCTTCATAGTCTGAGTCTCTCACCAGCTTCAGATTCGGCCTCTCCCCACTCGCTATCTTCTTCCCTGCCACTTCCCCTTCATACTCCCCAAACGGGATCTCCAGCGTCAGACACTCCCACAGCATCATACCGATAGAGAACACAACCGACTCCTTTGTTGCTTCCTTGTTCTTGTTCATCAGCAGCTCCGGCGCCTTCCACCGCATGCACTCATATCGATTGTCCTCGTCATCCTCAAAAGCCGATGAAGGCAGAGAATCTTCATCATCACTTGCAGATGTCACAATTGTCAATGAAGAGATCGACGATGAATCTGAACTATCATCAGAAGAACAGTCTGAGTGCATCGCAATGCAGATCACCATATGCTCTGAGAACAGCACGATGTGAGGACTGAGGTTGGCAAGTGAAGAAAGAGGATTTTCCATTTCATCAAATGAATGAAGAGCTCCGTTTGCCACCCAGAACAAGATTTGGGCAGCTGTCACTTCTCTCTCCTGGAGAGTGCCTATTGCCATCTCTTTCTTCTCATTCCTTCCATGCAGGAGCATGAACAATGAATCCCTCAAATCCACGATCAACTTCTCATGTGGAGACGAGCAGGCCATTGCATCCACAAGATTTGACATTGAAGAGGTGGTTGGGCAAAGATCCTCTCCTCGAACAAATGTTGAATCTGTGTCTGTTGTGGATGTGGAAGAAATGGATGGTGAGGGAGTTCTCTTTCTTGTCTCTTCTTCTTCCTTCTCATCAACCTTCTCCAGCATCCATTGAGGTATTTTGTCTGAGTCTTTCCCCAAGATATATTCAGTCGATCCATTCTCAGCCAGCAAATACTCTTCAGATTCTGAATGCACCATCTCCTTTCCATTTATTCTTTTCTTTATCCTTTCTTCGTTTTTCTTCTCTGCTTCCTTCTCCGCTCTCCTCCACTGCTCTTCAGGTGACATCTCCATTGTCACCATCTCAATCAGTTTCGGATCCTTTTTCACAGAGTCATTCACAATCTCTCTCAGATCTTTATTCTCATTCTTTGCTCTTCTCCATCGAATTGTAACAACAATGGAGATTATCATCGCAATCAAGAACAACACAGCCAACATAACAACAATTAGAGGCCATATCGATTTTCCTTCTTTTCCTCCTTCAACAATTCTTTCATCTCCTTTTGGCTCAATCTCACTTCTGTTCTTCAGAATGAATGAATTTGTTGATGAAGGCGATTCTGCATCCCCAAACACAATGTACACACTCACTTCTATTTCATTTTCACAATTGCTGATGAGATCTTTTCCCACACTTCCCTCAACTTCTCTTTCTGATAAAAACCCATTTGAATCAAAATCATGTTTTTCAATCTCTTTCTCTTCTCCTTTCCTCTTCACAACTGAGAATGACAGATTGCATGGAATAAGAAGCATTCCTTTGAATATCAGCTTCATTCTATTTGCCTCTTCTTTTGCTTCCACGCTTTCCAACATAGGAATGAAGAATGATGAATCCCTTTCTGTAACAATTCCTTCAAAACTGCACCCTTCATTCAACATCCAAAGTGATGTGTTATCCTTCCATCCATCTCCTCCCTTCAAACTCATCACATTCAATGTTCCTGAATCTGAACAGATGATATTTCTTCTCGGTGATGGATACCCTTCAATAGTTGGATTATTGTTTTCAAATAACCCCATTTCTATTTTCACACTTCCTCCACTCATTGTAATTCCACCTTCTGGAGAATTTGATAATGTTGTATCTTTCATCAAAACAGAACTCTTCACAACATCCACAAGAGATCCATCCCATCTGCACATCTCTTCTTCCTCATTTGAATTCTTTTCATTTCTTTCATTTGAACTTCCATCAAAAATGCAACTGTCCATTTTCACATCCAAACTATTCTCCAATTTCATCAATTTCCCTTTTGTTGCCTGTGAACAGACTCCACCAATTGTGCAATTTGTCAATTGCATCGTCTTTTTCATTGAAAAGCAAGATATCAATGATTCTTCATTTTCTTCTGTATTCATATTTTCAACAAATAATCTATCCATATTCAATTGCCCGCATTCATTAATCTCAATCAGAGATGTATTAATTGTTGAATTGCAAATCGTTAATGAATCAATCACTGATGGAAGCGGTGATGAAAGATACAAAACTGATTCACGAAGTATTAGATTTGTCACTTTGCATTCCATAAGTTGTGATTCTCCTTTATCCATATTGATAATGTGAAATGGAATGTTTGCAAATACTGCATTTCTTTCTTCTGCTGATTGTTTTGTAGTGAATGAACAATTCATTGTCTCAAGAATTCCTCCTTCTGGTGATATCAGTGATTCATGTGAAGAAATGAAATTTGAATCAAACACAAAACTCATTCTCATCAATGAAACTGTTCCATTTGTCGTCACCAAAGCATCTCTTGTTTTTCCAATATTTGATTTCACTTCAACTTTGCACATCTCTCTGCTCTTCGAACTTAGGCTCATCTCCTCCAAATTTATCTCTTCCTCAATCACACTCTCTTTCACAATTAACATTTGACTAATCAGCTCGAAAGTCAGATGCATCAACCCATAATCAATTGAACCACATGGAAGTGTGTTTGTTCCACATTGTTTGTTATTCGATCCAACCACACTGCTTACAACAATTGTGTCACTCTGATGGATAGTCACAAATTCAATCAGATCTGTATCTTCTTTGTGTTCACAACAATCAATTCCATATATCGCATTCATCCGCGAATAATGTCCCTCTCGAAGATCAAACTGAAATTGCCTTTCATTGATCTGAGATGTGATGTTGAAGCATTCAATGAAAATATCATTTCCAACTTTTGCTGTGTTCGCACTGAATTTCATTCCCACAAATGTGAAATTAAGAAACCCTGTTTCCTTTGTTGCCAGATACACCCCTCCTCCTTTCCCATTGGTGCAGCTGCATTGACTGATGATCGTTTCTATCATCTTCATTGATCCAGATACACTCAATGTGAAGAATATTGCCCCTCCTTTTTCACTTGATTCTGCTTTGTCTTCTGTGATGTTGCTCTCATTCACAATCAAACAAATCTTTTTCTCGTTGTTTGACTCCAAAATGCTTGCTCCATTGTCACTTCTCTTCACTCCTGAAAATGATGATTTGTCAATTTGAAGGTTTATCCCTCCTTCACCTCCTTCATTTATCTTCAACCCTGCTTCAGATTTCTTGATTGATAAAATGCATCCTCCACTTTCATTCAACGATTCCACGCTGACATTCATCAAATTGCAAGTAATTCCAGCATCATGAATAACAAATATGCTGTTTCCAACATTGCATGATTCCATCGACAAATCATTCACTTCCACGCTTCCTCCAATCGCATCCACAAATAAACAATCAAATCCATTGTTCATCCCTGCTTCTGAATGGAATGAACATCCAGTTATCACCAATTCTCCATTTTTGTTTGAAATAATCGTTTTGGCTGAGTTGTCAAATCCCGATACAAGTTGAAGTTTGATGTTGGACAATTCAAGATGAATTTCATTCACCATGAAATATTCCAATTGACTTCCAATTGCCTTTTCAAAATTCAAAGTTGCTTTTGTATCTTCTTCTCCCATCTTTACACTCTTTTTGATCTGATAATTTGAAACATTGAAAGAATCTCGAATGAAAGTTGATACTTCAATTTGAATTGTTTTATTTCCAATCTCCTTTTTCATGTTTTCCATCCCTTTCCACATCGTTTGACATGGCTCTTCCTCACTTCCACATCGTGCAACATCAAATCCACTCGATGAGATAAATATCTCAGTTGAGCTGTATTGAATCAGAAACAAGAACAAATCCTTTTCTTGATGAAAATTATCACTTCCAACAAACAGAGTCATATCATCCTTCATTGAAGAATAATCGAACTTGAATGAATCATTTGTTACAGAAGAATTAAAATCTTTTCCCAAAATAAACACATTCTTTCCAATGGCTGCATTGTTGTTCTCAAAAGTAATTCCTACATCAAAAGCAAATGGCTTCTCATTCAAACAATTCTGACAATCCAAAAACAAAAACCCACCTTTTCCATTGTTCTTTAAAAGCGAACAAGATGATGCATTTGTTGATTTCATCACCAATTCTTCATTCCCTTGCAATATCACTTTTGCAACACCTCCTTCTTCGCTGCCCTTATTTTCAATATTCGAAAAATTGCTGTTTTCAAACAAAACGGAAGAAGATATCATCAATGGAGATTCACCAAATGAGGAATCATCCAAACTGCATCCTTCCATTGTGCAATTCAACAGTTTCACTCTGAATTCGTCTTCATTCACAGTTTCTGATGAAGGAGAAATTGAAAACAGTGCGACTGATGATTTCACATCTGAAATCGTGACAAACTCCAGCTCAACCATCTTTCCTGTTGATCTGATCAAGGAAAATCCAATTGTGCTTCCCTTCCCTCCAACCACACTGATCGCACAGTTCTTCATGTGCAACTCTCCATTTTGAGTGGTTGATTCAATCACCGATGTGATTGTTCTGATAAAACTTGATGGAACAATAATCCCGATGAACTGAATTTCTGTCGCCAATGTTGATTTCAGAATACAGTCTTCAGAGCCACTAACTTCCCTTTTGCATTCAACACCCACAATTGTCTCGGATTTTGCTTTCATATCCATTCCTCCAACATCCAAGCATCCTGTTAAAGACGATTTTGAACACACAATAATCTCCTGTTTAATATTCTGCGTTCTCTTCAAATGCCCCATCCCATAATTCACATTCAAACATGGAGCCTTTTCCAACCCACAATACACTTCCTCCACTCCAGATGTTCCATCCACATATATCGTGTCAGAAGAATACCCATCCAGGAACACAAACAGGTTCACATCCCAATCGCTAAACATTTGAGTTCTGTCATGCCCAACAACCGAGTTGTCTTTTTCAGTGATGCTTCTCATGAAGGCGAACAAGGGCTCTTTCACAGAAGCGACAAGGGATTCGCACACAAAATACACATCTTTTCCGACTCTCGCCTTGTTCTCTGAAAACACAACATTCATCATGGAAAAGGAGGTGGATGACACTTGTAAGCCTTCATTGAACTCGATCATGAGTGCACCGCCTTTTCCTCCAGAACTTGTCTCCTCACTCACGCAGCAGCTGGAGAAGGTGGAATCACTCACTGAAAATGTGTTGGCAGGGGCAGATGAGGCGAATGAGATGCACCCTCCATTGGTGGCAGTCTGTTGGTTTTGTGGAGCTGAGTTGATACTGGTGATGGTGCAGTTGGTGAGGGAGAGGGAGAGGGCAGGGGAGGTGGCAGAGGAGAGGACACAGCTGGTGGGAGTGGCGGTGGAGGTGATGTGGGTGATGTTGGAGGAGTTGAGGGTGAGGGGGTTTGTGAGGGAGGTGAGGTGGAAGATGCTCTGGCTGTTGAGGGAGAGTTGTGTGATTGCTGTGTGGTTGAGGGCGAGGGAGCCAGTAGTGAGGAAGAAGAGGGGAGTTTTTATTGTTATGGAGGTTGTTCCGGTGATGGTGGTTGTGTTGAGATTGAGGGAAGGGGAGTTACCGGAGAGGTGGAAGAGGATGGGAGTGATGGTATTTGTGGAGTTGTGGGCGATGGCGAGGGCAGAGACTGTGAGGGAGCCCTGGGTCTGTTGGAAGAGGGCAGAAGTGGCAGATGGATCTGGTGAAGAAGATATTGATGTTGATGATGAAGATAATGAAAATGAAAATGATGATGTTGATTGTGATGATTGCGAATGTGAGTTTGGTGGTTGAGGAATGCCGCTTGAGGCGATGGTGGTGGTGGTTATACCATTTCCGATGATTTTTGTATTTGGAGCACGGAATGTGAGAGTCTTTGCGGGAGTGAAAGCGGAGACGAGAAGAGAGAGGGAGGCAACACTGAAGGGAGCAATGCATCCGAGGGCATACTCCACTGTGGCACATGGGCTTTGCTGTGTTTTGCCACAGGCATCGACATCACTTCCACCATTTGCAACGATTTTGTTCTGGTTGATGATTGGAAGCCAGCCATTATATACATCGCTGTCAGCTGTATTGCTGTTCCACACTCTTTGTGTTGGAGTTGTTGAACCGCATTGCTGGAATGGAGATTTGGTGATGCTGCTTCCGTAAAAGAACACATCATTGCCCCTTCCATTTGTTGCGGTGTTGCCATCGAAGAAACAAAATGTGATGAATTTTATTCCATTCATCCAAGAATAAGTTGAATTGAAGAAAATTGCAGCACCTCCCCATGAAGTTGAGGTTGATGTCAATTTGTTGTAGATGAACTGACATTCATTTACCAAAAATTTCTCTGGTTTGTTTCCTGGGGGATTATTGAATGTCAAAGAACCAGCAGAACTACCACCAGAATTTGAAATGCACTTGCATTTGTTGAACAAGAACTGACCGTTTGATGAAAAATTGCCGATATAAAAATACCAACCAGTTCCGCACCAATTTGTTATTGAGCAATTTTCAACTGTGTTTTCTGAATGGTAATAAGCAGAATTTTGCTGTGGATTTGTTGTATGGACTGCTCCTCCAAATGACGCAGAGCAATTTGTGAAATTGGATTTTGTGATATCAAGTTTTAACAAACAATCGCAATATAATGCTCCACCATGATTTGTATTTGAACAATTATCGAATGAGCAAGAAGTGATTGTGAGATTTGCATTAGTGCAATTAACTTTTAGTGCTCCACCACAATCGCTTCCACCATTTGAATCGTTCCATTCGCACCATTCGAAGCGATGACTGTTCACATCGAATGAAGTCAGTCTTCCAGGCGTTTTTCTTTGAGATTCTGTTCCAACATGCACCTCAGCAGCATTTGGTGAAGAGCGTGTTTGACTGAGAAAAGAAGCGTTGAAGGCAGAGAGAGAAGCGGATGGACCGTTGAGGGAAGGGAGAATGGTTCCATCGATGGGGTTGTGGGTGTGTTGGAAGATGGTCGAGTGAATAAAGAGAGAGGAATGAAGAGAGAAGGAAGGGGTTGTGTTTGTGGTGTTTGTGTTTGTGGTGGTGGTGGTGAATGAGTTGTGTGTGTGTGTGGGTTTGGCAGGAATGGTGTGTGTGGATTGTGGTGCAGTGGTGATGTTTGTGAAGAGTGTGTCCGAGAGATGGAGATCGAGGTGGATTTGGAGATGGCGATGGAGAAGGGAAGAAGAAGAGGATGATAAAGGAGAAAAAAGGAAGGGATTGTGGAGGGAGATGAACGAGGAGAAAGAGGAATCGGAGATGGAGAAGGAGGCGGGGATTGGAGAGTGTGCATCTGGGAGGAGATTGTTTGGGATGGAGAAGAGGGGGAAGGAGAGGATGGCTGGTTGAGGGATGAAGAGGGAGAAGTTGGTGAGAGAAAGGGAGCTGTGGGAAGAGAGGAAAAGTGTGTGGCTGGCATCTGCGTGGATTTGGCAAGTGGAGGAGAAAATGGTGCATGACGAGTGATGTTGTGCAGCGAGGAATGCACAGCCACCAACAGGTTCCATGACGAGATCGCTCACACACAACGAGGCGTTGACGATATTCACATTTGTTCGAGCACAACTGACACGATCACCTGGTGAGAATATGACTTTTGCTGCACCTATGCCTTTTTTATTGTAGTATTTGTTGCTGCTGTTCTTAATGCTGATCGTGCTTTCTGGCATCTTCCAATTCATTTCTTGTTGATTTTGTTTTTCAGCAATGCCTCTTTCATTGCAGCAATTGACAACAACCAACATCAGAGCAACAATATTTATTACAACTTTTGCGCTGGTGGAGAACCTCGCCATGGAAGAAGATGAAAGAAAAAACTGAAAATAAAAATTCCTGCGCCCAATATATTTGTATTTTCCATTTATATATATATATTTTTTTTGATACATCTGAAAATGAATCTGATATATTCTCAAATATATCTTTGAAAAATTTTGATTATTGAATAATTATTATTTTTAAAATTAATCACTTTTGAAGAGAGAAATTTGTGAATAATTGACAAAAAATGACAAATAATAATTTATTGTATTATGTTTTATTCGAGGAATAAAAAATGTTTACAGATTTGTTTTGTTTTCATTGTGTAAGTTGGGTTGAAATCAAATTGCAACAATATTTGTCTTTTGTCTTGAAAGTTCATTTTCGAAAATCATTAACAACAATCCTCCTGAAAAACAATTGAATGGCATTATTATCTTTTTTTTTTTTTTTTCATTTTTTCTACACATCAATCAATCATAATACATAACCGTTTTTGAAACCTGTGATTTGATAAACTCTGTTGATTTCTCAAACAGATGAAGACAGCATAAAAATGATGATAAGGAATTTTCGAAATGAAAAATGAAAAGAAATCTGTTGTTCTCATCAGCAGAGGATATAATATGGAACATTGTCAGCTTTATTGAAAGACTTCAATGAAAGGTCTTCATCAATGAAGTTGTTTGATGGATTAAGCAACTTCCAATAGCAATCGATCCATCAAATTCAACAGCTGTGACTGTGAAAGATGATGTTTGAGTGACAGAAGAAATGGATGCCAACAAGGCACTTGTTCATTTCGGCTCAGATGGTGAGAAGCAAAAGAATTTGCATTTTCTGAACACAGATAAAAAAAGATAAAATTGATGAGAAATCCAACATTCAAAAGTTGCATTGTTTTCATGGAATGAAAACGATTACAAAAGAAGGATTTCAGTGCTGCTCAACTTCTATAATTTCTTTCCATATAATGCAATAATGAATGGATCATATTGTTTGTGACTTTCTTCATTCACTTTGCATTGAAACTGTTTCTTCATGTGTGTATCTTAGTTGGTCTGCCTCCATTCCTCCAGATGCAAAAAGCAGTGAAGTTATCTTTTATCTTGATAGAACGCAGTGAGACAGGTTTTGCTCCGAAATAATGAGTTTGATCTTAAATTATGGGTGGTTTGAGTGAAAAACTTCACCCTCCCCTATGACGTGGAAAAAGGGCGAGATGAAAAAACAAAACAATAACATTAAGAATTAATAATAATAATAAAATAATGCATTGTCCGCTTCACTTCACCACCGACTTCGCCTTTTGCCATGGTCTCGAAGACCAGAGGGCAGGGGGCATTGCCCCTCGGAGCTCCCTCCTGCAGGCTGTGCAGGGATCCGGTGAGGCGAAAATTAAAAACGGAGCAGAAAGAAAAACCACTGTCGCTTTCGCGAGACGTGGAAAAGAAAACTGCATGTGATGTGTACTGCCTCCCGCTCTTCTGCTGATCCAGCAGAGCAACACCCAAACATCGCACACTGCATATTTAAAATTTAATTCGTCTCAGTAAAATCCATAATAACGAAACAAAGGAGTAGGATCTTGATTAAAACTCAACATTCGTCACATGTTTCTCTATCCAAATTCTAGGTGTTCATAAATATCTTCGGGCGGTTGATCTTTTCCTCTATCCTTCTATATCTCGCCCTTTTTCTCGTCATATTCCTCCAAATATGTTTCTCTCTGACGCATCCAGCCGCTCTGAGTCTCTCCATCCGCGTTAGTATTATTTCGGAGCAAATCCTGCTCACTGCGTTCTATCAATTCGCAATAGAGCGAATATACGAACGCAAGGAGCAGGTTTGCTCCTCAATAATGAGTTTTGAAATCCCTCGTTCTCTTCTCTCCTCTGATCTTAAACCCTCCTGCCTAGCACCTTGTCGTGCGGCGGATGAATAGAGGGACTGCAGATGAAGGTGCAGCCCCTGTCTCTCCTCCCTCCCTCTCTTGGAATGTTTTCGGGGTGTTCTCGATCGGGTCTTCTGCGCCTGAACAGTCATGGCAATTCACACTATGCTTCTCTCTCCGCGTTTCCTCCGATCGGTTTCGAGCTTCTTCTGCAAGGCAGTTTGTCTACCCTCCGTAAGCTCCATAATGTTGCGGGGAATTATGGAGGGTGTCTCATCACCCTTGGGGAGTTGTGCTATATCGTTCTCATGATGTGAACTCTTCTCTCGACTCGATCCTCGTTTCTTCAAATTCTTTCTCTTGCTCATCTCCGCTTCTCCCCCTGCTTGAGCCCTTTCTTCTGTGTTCTCCTTTGTTCCTGATTCTGTATTCTCATTTGAGATCTCTTTTCATTTGCTGTCCTTCTCCGACTTTTCTCCCTTTTCAGCAAGGGGTACTGGGCCACCGATTGTCTCCAGGATCCATCTCGTGTCCTGAACTGGTAACACGGTATAATACTCCTGGGCTACTCTAGAGCCTGGCGCCCATCTCGCGTACGCATTGATTGCTTTCCAATCTGCAGCTTGTTGTCTTGCTAAGTGCGTTATCACAGCGTATCTAATCGAGTACGCGGTAAATGTGTCGGGTATTCCGTTCTCTCTCAAGACAGCCACTTATTCTTCTTTAATCCTCTGCAAGTTTGCAGGTTGCCTCTCTCTGATATCGAACCACACATGTTCGTCTCTAAAGGTTGTCTTTGTATAATTCATCCAGCGTTGGAGCGCTGCAACAGCATCGATTCTTGAGTTTGGATGTTTATTTATAATCACCTTAACGGTCTCTCCCCCTGATATTTTTGTTTGTACTTGTGTCTGGACCAACTCGTCTTTAAATATCGTTGTCCCTCTTCTCATCCTCTCCAGCTCTGCTGGTCTTAACGCACCAAATATCATAGTTAAAATAAGAGCCCTCCTTTGGAGGGTCTGTGGGTCTTTCGTATCGTGAGTGGCTTCAGCCCATTTCGTAATGATTGTCAAGTCCCACATCGATTTGTATCGATTGCCTCTTCTTGGTTTCTCCCCCACATAGGTTTTTAGAAATATCTCTATGTCTTTCACTTCAACCTTAGTCTTTCTGAAGAGGTTAATAGCATCCAGCACCTTCCGTACTGTCTGATTTATTACTCCGCTTGAGAGGTTTGTATTCGAGAGTGTTTCGATGAACTCTGCCATAATCCATTTTGCATCTTTTGTTGTGAGGGGGTCAGTGTCATCCATGCTCTCTCTATCAAGGAATTGCTTGAATCTTCGCAGCGCTCTCCACGTATCTCTCTCACTCTTCTGATTTCTAAGGATTGCTGCTACTATGTCTTTTGCTCCAACGTGTTCTCCCCATGTTAAGAAGAGGTCTCTCCCTTGAATATTCTCTTCTCCAGTATAACGCTTATTACCTCTCCTGGGGGTAATTTCCAGCCTTCCCTTCTCATCTTCGTTCCCGGTATCATGCACTCCTGAAAGGTCCCCAGGGTCTTTGTCAAAAGCCCAGGCTGCAGTAGCGGGGTCCAGGTCTGCCCCCGCCAGGCTGGCAGAATCAGAATCGTCAGATCCCTCTGAGCTTCGTTCATCTTCTCTTTCATCACTCGTCCAATGTTTCTCAGGAACGGGTGGACTAGCACTATGTCGTCTTCTGGTGTTCCTTTCTCTCTCTTCCTTCTCATGGAGGATAGTCTCCAAGTACTTCCGCAGGGCACCGGCGCAATCTGTTCTGAAATTGTATCTAGTGTTCTCGGTCCGATTGTCTGTAATATCTCTGCGACTTTCTACCCCCTCAGTGCATAGTCCGGCTTTTTCGCCATCCGGCTGAGTGCATCTGCTTCCGTGTTCTGCTCTCCCGGGAGGTGTTCCATCTGTATTGTCAAGTCCAGGCTGTTCAGTTTCTTCTCCAATGCTCTCAGTGTTGGGATGAGCGATGGCGCTCCTCTTTTCTTCTGGATTGTCCATCTCGTGGACATGTTGTCTGTCTTCAGACGAATATGATCTATCTTCTGATCTTTCAGCCATGCTCCTTTCCTTTCCAAAGTCCTCAACACTGCTCTGGACTCCTTTTCGTTTATCGCTAATGCGCTCTCTTGGAGGGTCCAACTCCCGTGGACATATATCTTCTCCTCTTTGTTCTCTGTTGGTATTGTTAATACTGCACCCCATCCCAGCTCTGAAGCGTCCGTTGTTAGCTCTGCTGGTGTGTTCCTTCTCTTCAGACTACTTGGTCTGTTCTCTCTCAGAGTTTTCCTCCAATGTGTTAATTCTCCTAACATCATTGGGTTGGGTATCACTGTCCCGTTCCAGCCTCCGCGGGCTATTGCATGCCTCAGCACGTATTGCATGCGCTTCATCCACAAGCTCGCTGGTGGGTGTTGTAACCTCACAAAATTTTGCCTCCCGAGGAGTGCTGCTAAGTCCCTCGTCTTTTGCCTCCTCCTCTTCTTTGCATGTGCTATCCACTTTCGCACATCCTCCAGGAGCAGCACTCTCTTTCTCTCTTGGAGCGTCACTTCCATCTTCTCTGAGTTCCACAGCCATCCCAGAAACTCCACGCTCCTTGCGGGTTCTAGCTTCAGCTTCTCCTCCGACAGTATCCAGCCCAGATTTCTCAGGAACTGGGCTATCTCCTGTGAGATCGATCTCAAAGCATCCCTGTCTGGGTGCATGAGGAGGATGTCGTCCAGATATATCACCAGCTTTACCTTCCAATGTTCTCTGATATATGACGCTGCCCGTCTCATTATCTTCGTGAATACTCTGGGCGCGTCCTTTGCTCCAAATGGCATCCCCACGTAAGTATAACATTGCTTTTGAAAGCTGAAGCACAGAAAGGGACTGAACTGCTCGTCCACTTTGACATGTTGATAAGCACTCGATATGTCGAGCGTAGTCATCCAATCGTTCTCCTCCAGGAGTTCCACAACTGTCTCCTGGGAATCCATCTTGAAGTGTTTCCCTAGCACTTCCTCGTTTGAAATTCTGCAATCCAGAATCTTCCTCCACTTTCCGTTCTTCTTCCGGACCATGAATGTCGGGTTGAACCACTTCACCTCCGACTCCTGTATGAGCTTCACCACTCCTTCCCTCAATTCCTCCTGCAAGAGGGATAAATAATTGTTTGTCATCTCTGTTGTTCCCCGAAACTCTTGTCTGTGTTTTTTCTCCTCGAGTGAGATTGGGGACTGGGGACTCATCCATCGAGCTCTTATACCACGGCTCACTAGTTTGTCTCCCCCAATCTTCCTCCACTCGCTCAGCCTGTTCACCAGTCTCCCAGGAAGTGGCTCCTTCGGTGGTCCCACTGCTGCGCAACTCCTCACTTCTGGACTCTTGTTGCAAAACTGTATCTGTGTATTCCCCTCTCCTTCGAGAGTGTCTGCAATAGCTGTCCTCGAGCTCACCTCCAGGGCGTTCCCAATTGGGGACTCGATAACAGTCCCATAAGTTCTCCAGACTCTCTTCACTACCTCCCTCTCGGGCTCCTGATCGTTCTTCTGTTTTGTCTTGCGGGGATATACGGAGTCTTCCTCTGTGTTCTCTCTCCCTATTCCCATCTCGCAATCTATCGAGCTTTCTATCTCTATCCTCTTCTTTTGGTCGGAAGGGCTCAATGCCTCTTCGTTGCTCTCGCAGACTTCCGAGGGTTCCTCCCCTGTGCTTGTCTGTCGATTGATTGGGATCTCTCGTAGTACTGTCATTCCCATGAACTCTGACAGCGTCATGTCCGTCCCTGTCTCGCGGTGAAGCGCGGCTCTCTCTTCTCTCTCTGTCTCGCGGCGAAGCGCGTCTCTCTCTTCTCTCTCTGTCTCGCGGCGAAGCGCGTCTCTCTCTTCTCTCTCTGTCTCGCGGTGAAGCGCGGCTCTCTCTTCTCTCTCTGTCTCGCGGCGAAGCGCGTCTCTCTCTTCTCTCTCTGTCTCGCGGCGAAGCGCGGCTCTCTCTTCTCTCTCTGTCTCGCGAAAAAGCGCGGATATCTCTAAGCCCACTGGCTCGTTCCAGTAGCTGTTTCTGCTGCTGATTCTCCCTGTATCCTCGGGGGAGCTGGAGGAAGGGGGACTGTGAACGAGGGAGCTCTCCCAGCTGTTGCTGGGGCCTGTTGTGGTCGAGCTTGTGTTGACCTCCTTCTCTGTTTGAAATTTGAGAAGCCCCCTTCGAACCCTTGCTTCTGGAATTGTCTGTAGGCAAAGCCTTGAGCGTTTCTGCCTGTGCTGTACTTCCCTGGGCGCACGCCCCTGACTGGGGCGAGGCCGAAGGTTGTGGGAGAAACGGGGGATGCTCCATACCCTGGAGCGTCCCCCCCTGGACGAAAAAAGCTGGTGCTATCCACCAGTCTCCTGAAACTCTCTGGGATGTCCTTGGACATTCCCCCGTCCAGAAAACACTTCACATTCTCCCAGCTTGATTGAGGGATAACTTTCAGCAAGTTTATGCGGCTGATACAGTCTGCTATTAGGGCGTACGCGCAAAAGAGCCCCCTCAGTCGCTCTTTCTCTTCTTCCTCTAAGCGCGTCCTTTTCAATTCTCTTGTAGTGAGGGCTGCAATCGCCTTCGCGGCTTCAAACCCCGATTCCAGGGCGGGTTGAAGCAGCTCGATAACCCGAGCGGCTTCTGGGGAGTCTTTTCTTCCCTCAGCAGTGACCCCCGTCACTGCTAAGGCGTTCAAACTGATGTCAGTGTGTCTTGTAAAAAAGTTCTTCTCCGTCTCCGAGATAAAAGTGTTCAGAATGTCGTCATTTATTCTGATAGATCCGGCTTTGCAAAAGTCCATGAATCTCTTCAGTTCTCCTGCTTGTCTCCTAGGCGTTAACCATTCGTCTGGGAAAATTCCCAAAAAATCTTCGGATCTATCTTGCTCCTCTTCCCGCTTTTCTGTGTTTCCGGAATCGCTCTCGCTGGTTTCTGCATCGTCCCATTTCTTCGTCTGGTTACGTCCGCGACTGCCCCTCAATCGCTGTCTGTGTCTTTTCTTTGCGATCATCTCTGTGTCATCAGATTCGGACTCAGATTCGCTTGATCTCGATAGAGATCTTCCTCTTGGTCGTTCCCTCTTCGTCTTTCTCATTGGTAATATTCCTACTGCTCCCGAGCGGCTCGGAACTACTCGGCTTCTCGCCATTTCCTCAATCAAATTTTCTGCTCTTGAAAGTCTAATTGCAAGATCAATTCCTCTGTCCTCGCTGTCACTGGTTTCCATTCTAACAGGATCTTGTGTCATTATTACTGCGGACAATGGTGTGTAAGAAAGGTTTATTTGTTAGCGAAGTTTGATCTTAAACCACCCATAATTTAAGATCAAACTCATTATTGAGGAGCAAACCTGCTCCTTGCGTTCGGATATTCGCTCTATTGCGAATATTTCAGAAGAAACATTCCCTTGTTTGTCTTCTTTGTTAAATTAGTATTTTTCATTTCTGAAACAATGGATTTCACTGTTGGGCAACTTCAACAAGTTGATTGGAATTAACGTTCCATCTCAAATGTGTGGCTTTGTACTTTGAAAAAAAGCTCAACTTCTCAAATTGTTTTTGTTCTCAGCAAAAAAGATATTTCTCACCTCTTGATGAAAGATAATAAATATGTAATTGTCTCATTCAACAACTTTTTTCTTCCATTCATCTCATGAAAGGCTCTTCTTCTTATCTGTTCATTTTCCAATATATTTTTTTTAATAATTCAAAGTTTTCCTTCCATTGTTCATTTCTTTCCTTTCAACCTTTTTAACTGAAGTGAATAGTATTAAAAAAGAGTTCTATTATCATTTATCATTGAACCTTGATTGAATATATCGAGAAGAAACAAACAGTCGTTTTTCTTTTTCGACAATGTTGTTTTCTTGTTTTCCGATTCTCTTCAGACAAATTTAATTGTTAAATCAGGTTGTGCATACTCTTCAAAGAATAAGAAATTCCTCGTTGATCAATTCAAAACAACCTCTTTTTGAATTATTGTTGATTTGATACGAAATGAACAATTGTGCATCTTTTCTGGTCTTTTTCAGCTGAGTCATTTCATTTCACTCTGCTCTCTTTTCCATTGTTTTTCACAAATCAAATCAATTGGAATTGAAATTGTCACCCTTTCATTTTGTCAAACAATCAACAACGTTTTGGATTCAGATCTCTCAATTTGATTAACAAACTATTATTTGACAAGCATGAATTCCACCTTGCATCATTCTGAATGAAATGGTGTGAAGACAGTCAATCTGAAAGCAGAGCTGTGGAAATGACTTCAAAGGACATGTTTTCAAATCTTGAAAATGATTGCCATTCTTTTCAATTCCTTTAATGATTGTTCTTCTTTTTTGATGAGATTTTCTCTGAATTGGAGAATTACACAGAAATAGGACTGAAGGAAAGAATTGAAGAGATAAATGTGATGGCAAACAAAATGGAAGAAAAAGAGATTGCCTTTGTTTTTCACAAAGAATTGTTCAATTCAATTGACAAATCGATTGGAGAAAAGAAATTGATGGTGAAAAATGCCATTCTGATACTGAAGCATGATGGATATTCACAGTGATGAGATGAATCCAGAGTGCTTGTTTTTTCATTGTTCTTCATTGTGCAGAAGATTTGAAAGGATGAATGTTGTTGGAGAAAAGAGCGAAGAATTTCTTCTTGATCTTCGTGAATGCCCTCTTCTGCTGGACAACATGTGATCATCTTTCTTCCATGAAATCGTCATGTCTTGTCTTCCGAAAGCTTGACTGAGCAAAGAAGAAAGAGAAGCAATTCAAAAAGAAGTGGAAATGGAATTGTTGACTTTGAATCGTTTTGGAGTGTTTGAATGGTGAAATTGTGCTGTCTTTGTTGGTGTGGGAAACACGTTGGATAATTCATCAAATTGGACAAAGAAAAGAGAAAAAGAGCTGTTTTTTGAGGAGATGAGAGAAATCATTTCATATGAAGAAGAACACAGAAATCTGACAAAACAAACATTTGAATGTTCATGGCAGTTTCAGTTCATCAGAGGTTCTGAAAAGGGGGGTTGCAGAAGAGCTGATTTTTGTGAGAGAGGTTTCAAGAAAACTGGATGAGGCGATGAGGTTGGTGGATTTGAAGATGAAAGTTGAGGTGTAAGGAGGAAAAGAAAAGGAACTGTGATGCGATCAATTCGAAACTTCTTTTTCTCTTGATGAAAATGAAAGATGAAGGAAGTGTTGAATTGACAACAAGCATGAAAAGCAGGAGTGAATAAAAGTGAATCATAAGACAAGTTTCTCACTTTTTTTAATGGTAACTGCAAAAATTAGAGACTTAAGCATTGAGGCTTTGTTGAAAGGCAACGTTGCGGACTGGATATCATAGGAAATGCAAAAATCACGACTGAATGACAAAGAAGTTTGTTGTTGTTGTGAACATTATTCGGAATTCTTTCAATCTTCTTAATTGAAAATGCAGATAATGCAGCAGATGAAGCAAAAAGAAATTATGCATAAAAAAGAAACGATTGAAAAGCTGATAGAAGAAGGATTTCAAGATTTCATAATAAGATGACTCTTTTGACAGATTAAAAGGATATTTTGATTCAATGGTTTCATGCAAAATAACTTGTGTGTCTTTTTCAAGCCTTTGTGTAGAGAATGTTTGATGAAAAGTTCGTTCATCACACAAACAACTTGGAAAAGATGAAAGAAAGAAAAAGAGATAATGATAGAGATAGATAGAGCAAAATTTGATTTGAAAATTTTAACAGATCCGTTTTTAATGTGAGACTTTTTTCTCACTATCAATTATTTGAAATTTCCCAGTGTTTCCAATTGAAAATAAATTCGATACATCAATCAGTGAAGTGCTTTTTCCTGCAAATCGAAATTTTTTATAAACAAAGAATTGCAATTTTCATATTGCTTTCAACATATTTATATATCAGTTCCATACAAACTGTCAATTAGTGTGGAAATATCAACGTTCGCAGAGAACAGCAAAGAAAAAAAATTACAAAACGCAATAATTATTTCAGAGAACATGCCGCAGAAGGAAATGAAGTGCAGAGGTTTGAATAAGCAAACGGAAAAAATAAAAAATAAAAATATAAGCATTATTTTAAAAAATCAAAAATTCGATGGGTCGCCATTTCAAATACAACAATTTGAACTGAAAAAAAAAAAGTAAATTTATGGCATAGGAAAACAAGATTTTTAAAATTCAAAAAATCTTCTTTTGAAATTGGGTCTCTATAAATCTAAAATAAAGATGCAGGAAAGGAAATTTTAAACGGTTCACACGAATATGGACAACGACTAACAATGAATATCAAATAAATAAAATCAAATCAAGTTTTTTAAAAGAAATGGAAAGAAACATTAGAATACAATGAAAAGATAAAATAAATAAATGACAAATATTAAACTTGAAAAGAATATCTAAATTCAAAACAATAAAAAATCAAAATCCATTTTCGGGAGAAAAAAATTCACATATTACGAACTATGCACGTTTTAATGTGAATAATTTCGAATCAATATTTTCCTCATCTTACAGAAATAACTCTGGTATTGTGAAAAGTCAACGAACAATAATGAAAGTGCCTTTATCAAAAATGCTGATGAATGAATTTAGGCAGTTGAAAAGCAAAACAAAATTTGAAAAAGTATTCCTTTGGACTTTTTTACACACACACAAACATAAATAAAAAGGGACAGTTATCAACAAATAAAATATCCTGCAACAAAAAGCTTGTAAAGTGAAAAAAATATCAACGGCAAATTCAATAAGACTTGGAAATAAAATATTCTTTTAATTAACGAACAGAAAAATCAATGCCATCAAATGTAATGATTTTAGAACAAAGGTGATACAAACTCAAAAATTGAACTGAAATACTTAATTTAATTTGAGAACAGGCATGAACAAATAGAATTGCAACATTGTTCACCACAATCACCACGAAACAGAAAAAGGTTAAAAGAAGGAAGTAATCTTCAAATACAACGAAAAGATAAAATAAAAAGGATTAATTCACCAAAACAAAACAACCACAGAATAAATAAAAAGAACAATCATTTCATATTTTATATTATTTGGATTTGTCTAAACTATTAAATTGTTATTTCAAACATCGATAATCTGCATAGGCATTGAATAAAGAAAGGATGATTGTAAGCAGCATAAAAGAATAAAACGGAAGTTAAGCTGTAAGAATTTCCACAACACAAAAAGCACTTTTTTAAAAAAAAAATGAAAAAGAGAGGTTATAAGGGAAAATCCTTCTATAAAAAAAAAAAAAATAAATAAATAAATAAAAAAGATTTTTGAAAATGATAAAAATTGATGCAACATGGGGTCATTGCCGATGACAATAAAAAGTCAGAAAAAAACAGTAAAGAAAAATAAGAATGAAATACATTTAAAAAAACTTCCACAAGAAGACCAAAATAGAAATGAAAACGGGAAAACTCTTTCTTCTTAATATCCGTTCAGTATGCATATACACTTTATAATAATTATAATTAAAAATATTGCAGTTAAAAACAAAAACAAAAAAAGAAAGCCACATTGATTCATGAATACATGGAAAGATTATAAACGATCATGGAACAGTTGTTGTAATACATACAAAAGACATAATCCTGATTGGCAATAAATACCAATGGTGAGATACCTAAATGAACAGAAACTTGATGTTTTCTTTTTTGCTATTCAGATCAATTCAACAATACAGACACAATTTCCATTTTGGCTTTTATATTCATTTCATGTCAAATATTCACATAACTTTTATTTCCTTTAACTTTTCATTTCTTTCTTTCTTTTCCTTTCTTTTCTTTTTGAACTGCAATGCAATCAGAGAATAATACAGCAGCCATCTCCTTTGCCACTCAGATAATCCGCCGCCGAGTTTTTGACAAGCCTTTGATTTTTAGCAGGCTTTGAGGGACTTTTCTCTTCCACTTGATTTTTAACTTCGAAATTGCCAGCCGAAGAAGAAGATGATGATGATGAATTCTTTGCAACAGAGTCAGAAACAGTAAAGTTGGCAGATGGAGAAGATTTGTTTTGCTCCATATGCTTTGCTCCTTCTTCCTCTTTCACTGAAGAAGAAGTGACTGACGATGAAGATGAAGATGAAGTTGCAGAAGCAGAAGCAGAAGATGAAGATGAATAAGAATTCACTTGAGCTGGAGTCTGCCCTGTATAGCTCAATGCACTTGATGTTCCAGAAGCGAATGACAGTACAGGCGACATGTTCTTCCTCTCGCATTGGTGCTGATGGAGCTGTGGAGACTGTGCTGTGTGTGTGATATTCCCCGACGATGCATAAGACATCAAAGTGGGCGAGAAGGAATTCTCCGACAGAACATTCGTGGACAAGTTGCGTGGAAGGTTTATTGCGTTTTTTTCTTGTTTATTACACGGCGTCTCATTCATCATCGTAATTGGGTTATCCTTTGGTGATTCATCAGACCAGGCGTCGCTCACTGCCTGCTTGTGCTTGGCTGGCTGCTCGTTCTCTGTGAACTCTGTCTCTATCAGCCCTTGTGTGGAGAGAGGGGAATTTGAGGTGGTAGAGGTCTGATTGATGGGAGTGGTTAGAGGTTGAAGTGCGTTTGTGAAGGAAGAGTATGTGAATGAGGAAGAGGAAGAGGAAGAGGAAGAAGAAGATGATGATGAGGAAGTGGATGAAGAAGCAGATAAAGAAGTAGAAGTCGATGATGATGTAGTGGCAGTTGTTGTCGTTGAAGACGAGGAAGCAACAGTTGGTGTTAATGAAGAGGGCGTAGGAAGAGTTGGAGATGCGCAGGTTGGGGTGGCAAAGTATGGCCTCATTGAGCTCTGTGGCTGCGAAGCTTGCGAAGTGGAGCGAGAAAGCGACGGAGAAACGGAGAAACCGGATGAGTGGTGAAGTGAAGGAGAGACAGAAGATATCAGCGTGAAGGCTCCTGTTTGTGTCTGACCGAGCATGGGGGAGTTGTTAACAGATGAGGAAGATGTTGAGGAAGAGGAAGAAGAGGCAGCAGTAGCAGAAGAAGAAGAAATATTTTGTGTGTCAAGCAGATGTGACAGAGGAGATCGAGGCCTCTGAGAAGCGAAATGAGCAGTTTTAGTGTCGATGTTAGTGTTGAAAGGGGTGGAGAAGGCAGTGGAGAGAGAGGAAGGCGGGGAAGCAGGCCTTGAAATGAAGGTAGGCGTTAGCGTCGCTTCAGCCGCATGTGAATTGTCTGCGCTTTGCTCGTTCTCAAACTCCCATCTCATTTGCCCATCGCTCTCTTCAATTAGCTTCAAAGCCGGTTTTTTGCGTGACTTGTGGTATTTTGTGTTTTCTTTCGCATTCGCGTTCGTGTTTGTATTCGTTTCGTGTTCTGTTCTTCGCCTCAAAAAATCCAAAATATCACTTGCACCTGCATATCCCCCTATTCCATCCGCATACACATCCGCAGCCACCACCTCACCTGCCCCTTTTCCTTGTCCACTCATCATTTTATTCTGCCTGCAGAACTCTTCAAACGCCGCATTGTCCTTCTCACTCAAGCTGCTGTCGCTGTCGCTGTCGCTGCAGCTGCTTGTGCTGTTACTGGCTGTGCTGCTGTTGTCACTTTCAGGAGCTTCTCTGCTGTTTCCTGATGATGATGATGATGATACTGCTGATGCTGCTGATGATGATGCTGTTGTTGAAGGGTGCCTGTGATGTGATGCTGATGATTGAACGGTGAAGGAGGCAGAGAGCGGAGATAAGGAGGAGTTGAGGTTATGTGTCTGTTGAGAGAAGGAAGAGGAAGAGGAAGAAGATGACGATGAAGCAGAAGAAGCAAAGGAAGAAGAAGAAATCGTGTTCAGATTAGAAGAAGGAAACGAAGGCTGAGTGAATGGAGGAGCAGCTTGAGTGTAAGCTGTTGCTTCAATCGGAGGAGATGTGCGAGAAGAGGATGAAGTGAAGGAAGAGAAAGTGCCACTGAAGGATGGCTGAAGCGAGTTGTTGTGAAATCCAGAGGAAGACAGAGAAGACGAAGGAGAAGATGGGACGTAGGATGCGCCTGAGGCAAAAGCCGATGTTGATGCTGTCACTGACATTGAGATTGATGCATTCCCAGAGATATAAGCAGAAGCTGCGGAGGAGGCGTAGGCCGACGGCTGGTAACCAGAAGGGATGATGATTGACGAGGCAGAAGTTGAGCGCATTTTGGCAGGCGTGGCAAGCGCGCTGGTGGAAGGCATTTCGAAGGAGGAGTGCTTTGTACCGTTGAGAGGCGCTGGGTGAGTGGTGAATGAGCTCGACGGAGAGATAGAAGAGGAGCGAGTCACTGAAGCAGGAGCAAAGTAGGAAGAAGAAGAAGAAGATGATGATGATGATGATGATCCAGAAGAAGAGGCAGACGGAATGACAGTGAGAGATGACGCAGCACGTATTGCTGTTGGCGATACTTCTCTCTTCTGCGACTGAATTTCCTGTCGATTTGCAAAGAGACTCGAGTTCGAGTGGCAGCGTCCGGGGGAAGGTGGTGAGTCCGGAACAGACAATGTCAACTTCTGACTGAATGAGCCAGTCCCAGTTCCTGAGCCAAATCCTGTGCCAGAACCAGAGCCAGATCCAGAGCTATCTTTCCTTACAACCCCACCACTGGCTGAGCTGCTGCCAGAGATAAACCCAGACGCAGAAACAGAGTTCAAACTGCCAAAAAGCGAGCTTGCAGACGGGACTGTCACAACAGAAGCAGCGTCTGCCTGCATGTCTCGCTCTCCATATATCGGCAGCAGATGGCTGAAGCTGCTGTTCCCGCTGGCATTTCCCATGCCCATACCACCTCCACTGCTGCTTCCACTGCTAAAACCAGAATATTCATTTGGTGTTGTTGAGCTTGAGTGTCTTCGCTTGCTGATCGCATTCAGCGGGGCAGTCGATGTCGCCATGGGAAGCTGCAGCGAGCGACGGTGGCGATGCAGATGTTGAGAGAACTCGGTCTGTGGAAGTTGCATTTGCTGTTGACTCTGTTGATTCTGCTGCTGCTTCTGCTGATGATGATTGTGCTGCTGTTGTTGACTCTGTTGTTGTTGTTGTTGTTGTGTTGGGCTGTTCAACAATGAAGACTGAGTCTGCGCCTGTGACTGTGCCTGTGAAAGAGCAAGTGACTGCATCCTCAGCTGGTTGGGAAGCTGGGCAAAGCGATCGGAAGAGGAAGACGTGGGAGAAGCAGGTAGCACATCTGGGAGTGTGGACACAGAAACTGAATGGGCAGAGGCGATGGATGAGGTTGAGGGAGACACACTGGAAGGCAATCGTGCATCGCTCATAGAAGAGCGCAGATGCATCGGTGTCTGTCCAAAGGGAGAAGCAGACGAGACATATGAACTAGCTGAAGATAGCATTGAGTTGCTTCCACTTGAGCCAGATCTGCTCTTGGGGCTTCGTCCCATCTGAACATTTGAAATATTCTGCATGTTCTGAATATTTTGCAGTTGTTGACTGTTTCCTGAATGTGCCTGTTGACTTGCAGATGTGAACACAAACACGTCATTCACTGGTGATGTTCTTCGTGACTGCTCCGACAGCTGTGCCGCATTTCTGGCCATTCTGTGCACCTCATCTGATGCCATGTCTTCATCGATGTCATACCAATCCCCGTTCCCATACCCTCCTCCTCCACCTCCGCCACCGCTTTGCCCTCTCCCACTCTCGTTCACGCTCCCAAAAGCATTGATGATATTGTTATTGTTATTGCTATAATTGTTACTGCTGCTCGTTCCGGATGAATTCGACCCCACAGACGCTGTCGACAGCTTCCTCCTCATTCCCCTCTCAAAGTACTGCAGACTATTGCTCGAGTTGCATTTCGCCGGCTGCCTCTGCAAAAGCTGAGGCTTCTCGCTTCTCACGTTGGCAGACAAGGAATCTCCAATGGGCGTGTTGGTGGCTGAGCTGAAAGGAGATGAGTGCCCTGCCTCGCCAATGGTGCTGTAGTCAATTTGCCCTGAAGTGCTGTTGTATCTCTCTCGTCTGGAAGCAAACACATTCCTCTCTCTTTCTCCTTCTCTCTCCCTTTCTTTATCTTTATCTTTATCCTTTTCTTTATCCCTCTCTTTCTCTTTCTCCTTCTCCCTTTCTGCAACGGACGACGCAGCTAAAATAGGCTGCAGCTGAGACAAAGAGATCATGTGACTGTTGCGGTGGAGATGCTGCGAGGCTTCTCTGTCGTTCTGCTCCACAATGCCGTATCTGATGGAAGGGTCACCCAGAGAGGCAGGCAGACGGGGCATAGACGCACCGCCAGTGAGGGATGTGTGTGCGGAAGAGAGAGACGTGCGGAGCTGGGCTGTGCTTTGGGTGAGGATAGAGGAGGAGGAACTGGAGGTGGGAGAGTATGGTAGGAGTGATGTGGGTGGAGATGTGGTTCCAGTAGAAGAAGAGGAAGAGGAAGATGAAGGAATAACCTGAAGTTCGCTCGCAGCAGGAATAGAAAGAGCATTGGAATGATGATAGTTTGTTGCATCATGTCCATTCTGCCTGTTCATTCTCTCCGGCTGGTTGTAAAAAAGCGTTGGAGATGAGATGCTGTCTTGCTTGTCTGAGCACACAGGAGTGAGTGGAATAGCAGGGGTGGCAGGAGTGAATGGGGTGAGAGGTGTGAGAGGGGTGAGCGGAGGAGCAGGCGCAGGCGTTGGTCCAGGAAGAGCAGAGATGGCGAAGCTGGAGTTTGACAGTGAATTCGCCACAAGTTGAAAGGAGTCAGCTGATGCTCGGGTTGAGGGAGAAAAGCACTCTTTGCTGTTGAAAGACTGAAGAGGGATGGAAGTATTCGACATTCGGCATGTGTTGTATTGCCCGTTCATCGTATTCGCCCTCGTTAGGAAAGGAGAGATTGAATGAGTCTCGTTCTCTTCGTTCTCGTCCCTCACTCCTCCAACTGAGTAGAACAACTGCCCTGACCCGCTATTTGCGTCTGTCACAGCTCCACCTGAGCCATCCCCTGAGATTTCATTGTGATTCCGCAGCAGCAGCGACAAAAGTGTCGTCGTGCGGTCTGTCTCAATGCTCCGCTCTGTCCCTTCGCCTTCAATCATTCCTCTTCCTTCGATTTCACCTTCTCCTTCTCCTCGTTCTCCTCCGCCGGCTGCTCTCCGCTGCTGCAAAGTGTGCAGAAAGAGAGATTTCAGTGAAGGAGCCATTGTGAGTGAGTTCATATCTGCTGTCTCTGTTCGCATGGTGTGCTGTGAAAAGAGCCCCTGCGTGTCTCTCGAACGCAGCTCAGCCTCGTCAAACTTCTTTGTCGCAGAGGAGGCTGTTAAAGCAGTCTGCTGTGTGAACAGATTCTGGCTTTGGAGTTGATTTTGACTTTGAGTTTGAGTTTGATTTTGGTTTTGGTTTTGGTTTTGGTTTGAGTAAAAAGTCGGTGAAAGGAATGCAGACATTTGCTGTGACTGGAGCTGGCGAAGATGTGCATTCAGATTGAGTGCAGCCGAGGAAGTCGATGGAGAAATTGAAGGAGAACCCAAAGGAGAAACAGAAGGTGACACAGAAGCAGAAACAACAGCAGCTCCATGCTCTTTTATTGCTGCTGTTGCTGCGGTTGCCGGTGTTGCTTCTCCAACAGCCAAACCATCTTCTCCATATTCCTGCTCGTGTGCTGGTTTCTTTGAAGATGACTCGGAAAGCCCTTCAAAGCCGATCATGTTCGCTGAGTAATTTCTGGCTTCTTCTTCCGTCTTTCTGTTGTTATCTATATTATTATTGTTATTGTTATTGAACATATTATTCATTTCCTCTCCCTCATTCCCTTTCCTCTCTTTGCCTCTTCCCTCTCCCTCAATCTCCTCTGCAAACACTTTGTGTGCTCCTCCTGCGCCTTGTTCTCTCGCCACTGCAGGAGAAGAATAGAACGTCGTAGAGCGAGTAGCAGTAAGTGGAGAAAACGCATTGCTAACTCCAAGTCCTGTACTGCTGTTGGCAGACGGGCTTGAAGGAAGAGCACAATTGATTGCAGGCGACAAAGGAGGAGACAGATTGTGCTGATGAAGCTGCTGCGTTTGCTGTAATTGCTGTTGCTGCTGTTGCTGGAGTGTTCTTGACTGTGCCAATGTTCGTGTGCGCAGCTGAGGTGAGAGTGGCTGAGGCGTTGGAGCTTCGTTTGCCAGCCGCAGAATCTGCTCCAACGGTGGCTGAATTTGTGCTTGTGACTGTGACTGAGACTGAGACTGAGACTGAGACTGCATCACTAAATCTGTCTGTTTCTCATTCTGTGTCTGTATTTGTGACTGTGTCTGTGTCCGCTGTTGAAATGATTCTATGGAGTTTGTTGAAGTGTGGTGTAATGACTGAGTGGAAGAGGGAAGGCTGTGAGATGCAGAAGATTGAGGCGGAGATTGAGGCAGCGAAATGGTAAGAGTCTTTTGAGGTTGCTTTTGTGAATGTGACGGATGAGATGAAGCAGCTGGCATTGCTGGTGAAAGAGGGGCGTGTGTCATTGGTGTCATGAGCTGAGGATTCGCTGGAGTGGACAAAGCAGCAGTGCAATCAGCAGTGGCAGAGGCAGAGGCCGAGGCAGTAATTGGAGATGAAGGAAAAGCAAGAGGATGAAGAGCAGCATTGTTATCATTATTGTTGATGTTGTTGTGATTGTTGATTGGGTTATTCAATCTCTCCTGTGACTGAAGTGGCGTCTGGAGTTTTGCATGCATTTCCTCTGGTTTCGTTGTCACCCCTTGTCTGGAATCGAATGGTGTGTTTGGAGATGATTGCACAATGTGTTGTTGATGTGCATGTGGATAATAAGCAGGATTGTTGGCAATCCCATTTTGTGTCTTATTTGCGACTTCTGCAGTAAAACCTCTTCCTTCGTTCGTTGGTTCTTTAACAGCAGATGAAGGCATTGCAACAGAAGAAGCGGGAGGAACTGGAAACTCTTGTTTTGTAAGAAAAGTGTTGCCATTTGTTGGTTTCTGTTCAAATTTCTGTTGAAATCCAGTTTGTTCTTTTTCGTTCTTTGCTTCGTCCGCGTTCGCAGCATCTGACAGCATCTTTCGCTCCTGCTCGGCTGTGGCTATTTTCTCGTTTGGGTTGCTTTGCCTTTTTTCTCTTTCCTTTTCTCTTTCTCTTTCTTTCTCTTTTTCTATTTGATTTGCTTTCAGTTCTTCTTTTTTGTTCCAGTCGTCGATGAGCATCTGCGACCAATCAAAGCAACGGCTTTTACCTGAGAAAACCCATCGCATTCATTTTTTGGTTATATTTTGTTTGAAATGTATCATACAACGGTAACAGATCAAGAAAAGAATTGGTTCGAAATAAAATAATATTTTCCAAAATGAAATATTATTAAATTTGAAAAAAAAAAAGGAAATTTTTATGTTAAACTATCACAGCCCAAAAAATCACAAGTCAGACAAACCTGAATCTGCTCCAGAAGCAAGCGCTGACTGGCAGTTCCGCTCGACAGAGGCGAGAAGAGAAGACAAATAGCGATAGTCCGGAATGGAGTAGAAAGTCTGTTGCGACAAATACTGCAGAAACATAGAAAACTCCTTCGGCATCGCAGACACGAGATTGTCGCCCAGATATTCTTCTTTCGCTTTTGCAACGTCGTTCTGAAATGTTTGTGTGATAGTCAATGTGCAAATAAAAATTTAGAATTATGACAATTTTATAAATAAATTAATAAATAAAATTGAAATAAGAAAAGATTAGATAAAATTAAACCAGAAAAGAAGAAGAAATTCCAAAAGCTCTTTCACATTTTTTAAAAAAAAAAAAAACCGGTCTCATCTCATACTCTTTCTTTAATCTTTCCCCATGGCAATGAGCCTGTGTAAAACTCCACCATTATGTACAGCAAAGACCACAAATCGTCAACTCGGCTCAAGTCCTTCTTGTAATGAGCATTGATCGAAGCATAACGAATTGTGCCTCGAAATCCAACATACGGACGAGGCTAACATTTAAAAGGAGAAATAAAGAAAAATGAAAAATAATGTTTTTGTTTGATTTTATTAAAATAAAAACGATGCATTTTTCAACAGTCACAAGTTCAAAATTTTTAAGCAAGCAGACAACAAACACAAAAAAGAAAAGGAAAAAGACATTTTTTTGTAACCTCATTGAAAAAAATGAAAGATTTTTTCCTTTTTTAGAAAAAATTAAAACAAAATACAAAAAATTCAATAACCATCCACTCTCATTTATCAAACTGCAAAAGGTGTTCCGTTCTTGAAAACTGATCTCTTCATCAATCCAAAATCGATCAAATAAATTGTATCAAAATGCTGCGGATCTCTTCCGACAAGAAAATTACTCTGAAAAATTTTAGGTAATCAACAATTTCAACAAAATAATACAATTGGCAAACAGGCTTGATGTCTCGATGAACAAATCCCGCATTGTGGAAAAGTTCAAGCGCTTCTAAAGCTTGTATTCCAAAGCGAACAGTAGTTGTTAGGGAAAAGCGTTTTGTTGGCATTTGAATTAACAATTCTCTAAGCGAAAAAAATATTCATTAGACATATTGAAGAAAAAATAATTAGCAAACAAAAGACTTGGACCAAGAGCCTCCATAACCAAATAAGTCGCTGCACCGATATATCCATAGTAATAAGATTTTGCAAAATGGGGTTTGCCTTTTCAATATGGAAACAAAAAACGAATAAAACGATAATCTCTCATCAAATAAAAGTGAAAACTCAACCTTGAACTTGAACAAGCGCGTATGTCTCAAGATGCAAAACTTTTTTTGATGCGTCAGCGCGTTCAAACTTAACTGCAACATCTCCACAGATATGAGAAGAAATACTTTTTCCCAAAAATATATCACCAAATGAGCCAGAGCCAAGTTTTCTGACAAGTTTCCATGTTCCTTTTATAACAGTTCCTATGCCTATATCATCAAAACCCTGCACTTTGGCCATTTAGTGTGTTAAAAACCACCAAATTTCAACTTGACTCTGTGTAATGGGAATTTCGATTTTCAGAGAGAAAATATTAGATGAAAGATATTTTTCTTTCTTGATCTCTTTTGTAGCAGGAATAGAAATGTTGTTAATAATTGAAAGGATTTTCGTTGATTTCTTTCATTGAATGAAACATATTGTTAAATAAATATTTGCTTTACACACCCGTCGCACTCTGTCAAAATGTTTGTTTTGAATATTCTTAACTTTTTGTTATTTAATCCATTTTCTTGCATAAAAATGATTTTGAAATTATTAATATTTAACATTAATCACTTGCATGTTGTGTTTAATCAATTTTTCAATAAATTCATTACCTCATTTAGTGAAGTTCTTTCTTTGGGCTCATCAACCCACATCTTTTCCATCAGCTCAACCATGTCTTCCCCTTCAATCCCTTCTGTCAGCGGTCGCACCCCATCCCTCATCATCTCCCACGCTTCTTCTGCATCACACTCGCTCAATGGCACTTCCCCTGTTGTCATTTCATGAAGCATCAGTCCAAGCGTGAAAACAACTCTCTTTTCAATTCCATCTTCTTCATTTCCTTCTTCAGGTGCCTTCCATCGTTTCATTTCTTCCTTTTCCTTTTCATCTTCCAATTCCTCTGTCAAAACGAATATTTCATTGTTTCCTTCCTCAACAAAGATTGAATATGGACATAGCTGTTTCCCCATCATTTCCACCCTTTCATCATCAACCGAAATCAAATGCTCAAACAGTTCTGCCACTGCTTTTACCACTTCCTTCCCATCAATCACATCCATCGCTCTTGTTCCCAGTGTGAAGTCACCTTGCACATTATGAATTACCGAATGCAACGTTTTGATATTCTTTTTCTCCTTTTCTCGAAATGGCTTCTTTGCTGATATGACTTTGAATGAATGTAGTTGCAATGCCCCAAAAGGAGAATCATCCTCAGGAAATGGCAATGAAGTTTCCAAATCTGGAAGATCATTTTCATTCGGAATTTCATCGTTCATTGACGGGGGTTCTGGAAGATCTTTTTCATCATTGTCTATCAGAAGTGGAATTTGGCTCGTCATCCCTTCCAGCAATGTAGATGGTATCTCACTCATCTCAAAGCTTCTTCCATCGTTTTCCCTTCTCCTTTCTGTGTCTTCTGTGATAACCTCATTTTTCAATTTCTCTTGTTCAACTTTCTTTTCGGCTTCCCTCAATTTCTTTCGCAAAAGCACAATAACTGCAACAAACATGAATGCCAGAATAAAAAGAACGACAACGCAACAAATGAATGCAGTAACGCCCCATTCTGATTTTCCTGACCCTTCAGTAATATTCCCTTCTCCATTTGATGTGGATTTGCTCTTGTTCTTCAGAATAAAAGAATCAGTTGAAGATGGATTATTGGTACCCCCAAACAGAATGCATACACTCACTTCTGTCTCTTCTCCACAGCTGCTAATCAGCTCTTTCTCCACAATCCCTTTCACTTCAGCCTCTGACACATACCCTTCCTCCAGAAATGAATACTTCACAATCTCTTTCTCTTCCTTAATGCGCTTCTCAACCATGAATGACAGGTTGCATGGGAGAAGAAGAGTGCCTCTGAACACAATGTTCAATGTTCCTTCTTTCTCCTCTGTTTCAACTGATCGAAGTGTGGGGATGAACAACACTGATTCTCGCTCTGATCCAATCCCACTCATCGCACATCCATCATTCAGAATCCATAGAGAAGAACCATCTTTTATCCCGTCTCCGCCTTTCAGACTCTTCACATCCAGTGTGCCTGAACCAGAGCAAATAATGTTCCTTCTCACAGAAGGATATTTTGTTATTGATGGATTGTTGTTCAATAATTCTCCTTTCTCGATTGTCACTTCCCCACCAGAAACAGACAGTGCTCCATCATGTGCATTCCATATCGTTGTGTATCTCACTTTCCCTTCACTCTCAGATATGTCTGCAACAGATCCATTCCACCTGCATATCTCTTCAGCTGCATCTGCATTCACCTTCAAAGTGCTTTCTGTCTCATTCCCATCAATATTGCACCCATCCAGCACAAATTCCCTGCTCTTCCACGCCCCAATCACACTTCCCTTTTCTCTTGAGCTCTGGCACATCTCAAACGAACAGTTAGACAGCTCCAACTTTGCTCCCTCGCATCGGCTCGTCACTGCTGCTGCTCTCTCTCCAGCACTCGAAATGTTCACAAACACAGCTCGACTCATTTGCACAACATAAGCTTCATCTCCACCTGCTGCTTCCTCCACCACCACCGCTGACCCCTTCTCCATCCTCATCTCATCTGCCTTCAACTCGTCAATCACCATGTTCCCTTTTCTCACCACTATCCCTCCTCCTGTGCACTCAACATTCCCTATACTCAGCTGTCTCATAGACACAGCTCCTCCACACCTCAGCAAGCACTCTCCACACACATCATCTATATCACACCTACTCATCTCCAGTTTCCCACTTGCACACTCCATGAGAATAGGAGCTGATGCCTTGTATCCGTCTGTTTCCAATGAGTAAAATCTCACTCGATCAAACATCACATTTCCTTCTTCCATCCAGAATAGACTTGTGTGTGGTGTGGTGAAGATTCGCGGCATCTTGAACTCCACAAGCTCCACAGCAGTGCTCCCTCTGATACCAATCATATATTCCCGAGTGCAGCATATGCCTGACCCAATCTTCAGACTCGCCATCTCCCAGCTCTTCGACCTCACTACCATGCTCAAAATATCTATCTCCATCTCCACCTCACTCTCCCCATCCACTGCCAGCATCGAGTTGAACTCTGCCACCACATGATCCAGTCCATATCCCAATGTCAGACATGGCTGCTCCACTGTCCCGCACTTCCGCCAGTTCCTGCCGCCTTTCCCAAGCACACTCGACACCACAATCGTTGCTGCCTGATACACTGTGATCAGATCCATCAGGTTCACTGGCGTCTCGCTCCGCTTATCCATCCCATAGATTGCATTCCCTTGGATATACACCTCCTGCCTCAGATCCATCTTGAACTGGCTCTCGTTGATCTGCCGGCTGATGTTCACACACTCAACAAAGATGTCCCGCCCCACAAACGCGTCGTTTCCGCTCAACGACACCTTCTCAAATGCAAAGTTCAGATCTCCTCCAAGTTCTGTCCCCAAATACACTCCGCCTCCACGCCCTTGCGTTGTCGAGCAGCTGCTCTGCACAATCTTCCCTCCCTTCATCCGAAACTCTGCTCCCTCATTCAGCCGGAATTCCACCACTCCGCCTTTCTTGCTCTCTCCTGCCTTGCATGACTCGAATGCGCTCTCATTCACCACCACCTTCACACTTCCACCACACACACTCTTCACAACACACGGCCCATCATCCTCCCGCTCCGCCATCACAAATGTCGATCCATTCACTGTCACGCTCGTTCCACTCATCCCTCCTGCATTTCCCAATCTACCGATATCGTTCATACTGCTGCTCACAATACTGATTGCACAACCCTCGTGATACTCCTGCGAGCTCATCCGCACCTCCATCAGATTGCAGCTCACCCCTTCAAACACCATCATCACACAGCCCTTCACCTTCATCCGCTCAAATCTCACGTCCTTCACCACCAATTCCCCGGCTTCCACAACAACAACCGATCCACACAACTCCCCGCCAGATCCCACTCCTCCTACCACACATCTTTCCATTTGCAACAGCGTTCCTGATCCACTCAAAACCCCTTTCTTCTCCACTCCACCCGAACCCCCAACCACCATCTTCATCCTCCGAACACATAGCGTCCCAGCGAATGTGATGAATGGATCCTCGCTCAACACACTCTCCCCTCCTTTTTCACTGAATACAAGCTCATCCTTCACATCCTCCTCCTCTCCTCCTCCTCCCTCACCACTCACATCCATATTCTTCATTGTCCAATCATCCTCCACTCTCACCTCCCCTCCAACAACAATCTCTTTCATCTCCTCTGTCCTCTCCACTTGCTCCATCCCCTTCCACAGCGTCTCACACGGATCATCCGCATTTCCACACCGCATCACATCCTGCCCTTCTGAGCTTACATGTATCTTCCGGCTCTTGTATCCCACAACATATCTCAGGAGATCTGTCTCGTTCCTGCTTTCATCGCTCCCAACAAGTCCGTTCCCATTCTCTTTCATCCCCTGATAGTTAAACCCAAACGAAGTTGTTGTCACAGTTTTGTTCAGATCTCTTGCTAAAACAAACATATGCTCACCAACTTTTGCACTGTTTAATTTGAACGAAACCTCTTTCAGCTCAAACGACTGATCAGTCAACGACCCTGAGCAATCCACAAACAAAAACCCTCCTCTCCCAAATGCAACTGAGCACTCGCATTCTTCTGCTGTTGTGTTCTTCAGCATAAGAGTCTGCTCACCCTTCACAATCATTTTCATCCCTCCACCCTCTTTCTCTTCTGGTGCTTTCACCTTCTTCATTGTGCAATCTTCAATCATCACACTCGATCTGAACTCAAAGGCACTCCCACTGAATGTTGCCTTTTCTATCGAACATCCAACGAGCTCCACCCTTCCGCCTATTGCCTTCATCACTCCATATCCCATCACACTTCCACTCCCAAACTGGAATATGCAATCCTTCATGCTCAATGCCCCATCTTCTGTCTCCGAAAGCAGCACCACTTCCTGCCCACTCGCAAACATCTCCGGAAGCACAAACTCTACCCCTTCAAACCCTGCTCTCTCTCTATTCTCAAACGCACACTTCCCATCTCCTCCACTGATCTCCTCCCCAATCTCCATCACGCATCTTGTGACTGCTCCTGTTCCTACGCCATTGCATACCGTTCTTATCCCTGACACATCAAACCAATCTGCAACCCTCATCTTCCCTTTCACAAAGATCTTAGCTCCCTCAACTGTTTCACAATCTGCATTTTTCACTCCTCTCCAATATGTCTCACATGGCATTTTCTCATTTCCACATCCTATTATGTCACATCCGCCTTCTCTCACATGCACTTCTCCCCACTTATGCTCTACAAGAAATACCACAAGATCCACTGCCTCTTCAACAAATCTCACAAGATCCACTCCTTTCATATCCACAATCACCTCCCCTTCTCCGTTCTTCACTTCAAACCGAAATCGAGATCGAGTCGCTGTCTTGTTCAGATCCTCGCACTCAACAAATACATCTCTTCCACATGCTCCTGCGTTCTCTGCAAACTCAAGCCCATCAAAATTCATATCTCCCATTCTTGTGCTTGCAACATTCAAATATATTCCTCCCCCTCTTCCACTTTCACCATTCACACAACACCTCGTAAACACTCCATCTGTGATGCACAAGCTGCTTCCTTCACTCACTTTGCAGTGCATTCCTCCTCCATTCCCATGTGTCGATCGGCATCCATTGAATGTGCTGCCTTCTGAAATCTCCACACTTCTCACATTCTCCATCCACACCACTCCCCCATCTGCCACATCCACTTCCTCCACACATCCCTTGTGCATCCCAAACTCAGCCTCTCCACTCCCTTCAATCAACCCATTCCCCGTTCCTCCCACATTCGATATGTTCGTGTTGTTCATGATGAGCATTCCACCCTCCATCCTCACAAAGCCTCCATCCACTCCAAAATTCACATCTTTCACCGTCACTTGATTCATCCGAACCTCTCCTCCGGTTTCCCTCACTATCCTCATTCCCGTCTCCCACCTCGCATCAGCTCCTACTTCCTCTCCTCCAGCATCTGTTCCTGAACCTGCCCCAAACACACAGTTCATCACCAGCATCACACCCACACTCGCACTGATCAGCCCATCCACTTCCGCTGATGCCACCTTTGGCAGTCTGAAATCCAGGAGGCTGAGCGTCAGTGTTGTCTGCGAGTCTCCGATGCTCTGCCTGAAGCACCCATGTTCTCTGACCTCCAAGCTGCATCCAGCACTTTTCCCCCGCACAGCAAGCGATTTCCCTTTCCGATCAATCACATTATCCATCCAGTTCCCGTTGTTCATCTGGATCGTCGTCTTCTCATCTCCCATGTTCGTGAACCCATCAATGAACCTGTCACAAGGCGAGATCTCGCTTCCACACGAGTCTGCTGCTGTGCTTCTCCCTGCCTCCACATACACAATCGCCCCTTCCACAGGGAACAGATACTTCTTCACTGACAAGTTGATCACTGTGTCTGTCACAGAGTCCATCACCCACACATTCACCTCTGGCGTGCTCTCCTCATCCACTGTCCCCATCCACAGATCCTCCCGCAGCATCACCTCTGGCTCTCCGCACACAACAAACACATCCAGTCCCTTTGCTGCAGCATTCCCCTCAAATACATCCTCTCGAAGCGAGTACTTCGCCTCCCTGTCCTCCAGCTCCACAAACACCCCTCCTCCATATCCTGCTGTTCCCACCACCGCACACCTCTCCACCCTGTTCGAGTCAAACGCAAACTCCCCTTTCCCTGCAACACTCACAAACACACATCCTCCACAAGACGGATTCCCCATGCACATATCCTGAACAAATGTGCTCTCCTTCACTTCCACTTTCTGCCCTTCTCCCACTCTCCCTGCAAACACGCTTCCATTCCCGCTCTTTCGTGTCTTCCCCTCCACGCTGATGTTCTTCGCAACAACACTCGCCCTTTCTTCAAACACAACAACACTTCCATCATCCATCGTTGTTCCCTTCACTGTGCTGTTTTCCACCCTCAGTGCCGATCCCTCCCTCACGCCAATCAGCCCACTTTCTGCTTCACTAACAACATTCTCCATCTCCAATCCTCCAAATACCCCTTCTTCTCTGCACAGCTCAAACAACTCAAATCCCCCTGTGTTCATGTTTGCCATCTTCAACCCATCCACAACTACCTTTCCTCCACTTGCTTTTATCAATGAATACTTCATTTTTAACTGCCCATTCACTTGCTCCACCTGGCAGTTCTCCAGCTTCAGCTCCTCCCCCTTGCACGAAAACAGACACTCCCATCTGGCTGCCAAAAACTCGTTGGGAACAGCAAACGATATGTTTTTCACAAAAACACTCACTCTGGTTTCCAACAGCCCTTCTCCCTCCCCTGTTCCATCATCACGCACAAAAACACTTGTCTCTCCACCCTCAACAACACCCTTCAATTTCACTCCCTGCAACTCAAGCACCACATGGTCTTTCAGCTCAAACGATTCCATCGCCACCACTTCTCCACTTCCAACCACTCCTCCAAAACGCACTTTTAGCGCTTGTTCAATTGTTCGGCATGGAGCATATGCCATTCCACAACCTGAATGATCATATCCCCAGTCTGAATCTCCCCCAACATATGCTGCTCCTCCAAACTGATCAAGATATGCACCAAGTGGAATTCCAAAAGCACTACCTGTTGAACAACGCTCATATCCCATCAGATCCCCTATCTCCATCCCACCATTCTCGAAATTCAATGAGTCTCCACTCACAATAACACTCAAATTCCTCCCTTCCACAAATACATTCTTCCCCTTCCACGCTTTGCACCCCTCAAACTCCAGCCCTTTAAATTCAAACCCACTCACTCCATCCGAACACAACAAATACACACCTCCTCCCAATCCCCTTCCTTCTCCTCCTTCTCCTCCTTCTCCCTCAGGCACTTCACATCCTTCAAACATTGTCCCGTCAATCACCACCTCTGCTCCCTCTCCCTGCTTCACAATCATCCCTCCTCCTCGAAGCCCATTCACACCTCCACACTTTCCTTTGATCGTGCAATTCTCCACATGAACATCTCGCAATTGACCAGTTCCACTCTCCACTCCGATGCACCCTCCATCTCCTCCTCTGTGCCAAGCACAGCCAAAAACACTGTTGTTCACTTTCATCTTCCCGCCTCCTCCGATCTCAATTGGCACTCCCATAAACCCTATTTCCCCGTTTCCCTCAACCACAAACTCATCCAATGCCACTCCGCCTCCCTCAACTTTCAATAGCCCACCATTCACTCCATCCAACCCCTCTTCACAAGATAGTCTCATCACACACAACACCATCTCCAAATCACCTCCCACACACTCAATCAAACTCCCCACTCCTTCACTCTTCACCAACACACCAAATGTGCAGTTTGCCATCTGTGTTTCTGTTGTTGTGCAAATCATCCAATTTCCAACTCCCGCATCTCCCCACACCACATTCACATTCGTTCCTCTCTCCACACCCTTCAGTTCCCAGTTCTGTCCGCTCATCTCCACCTTCTCGCTCCAGCTGAACCCGTCATTCACAATTATCTTCTTCTCACTGTTCGCAAACCTTAATCCAACCAGCTTCACAATCGTCGCACATCCATATTCTTCAAACCCACACCCTGAAAAGTCTCGCTCATTCACTCCTCCAACATACCCTGCAATGCCTTCCACTTCAACCATGAAAAACATCAGCGGAATCAGAAAACTCTCATCACCACCTTCAAACCCCATCGCCTCTCTCACTCTCCCTTTATCAGTCGTAATCACTCCCACAAACTCTTCACTTCCCACTGCTTCACTCAGATCTCCAGCTTCCACAAATATATTGTCTCCTCCTCTCGCTGCTTCATTCTTCCCCACACCTGTCCCAAACACAACCCCAAACACCTCATAATTCCATCCTTTTGATCCGCTGTTTCTCTTCATTTTCAAAAACATCCCTCCTCCACAACCTCCAACTCCTTCACTTAAACTGCTCCTGCACTTTTCAACCAGTGTTTCTTTCTCAATCCTCCCCATTCGAAAATATCCTCCTTCTCCTATCTCCACATGCGTTCCCCCTCCACATCCTTTCTCCACACAACATCCAGAAAAGCTGCTGTTCCCAATCACCACACTCTCTCCATCTCCAATCACACACCGCACTCCACTCCCATTCCCTGCTGTGCTCTCAATCCCGCTGAATGTACACTTCTCCATCTCCAGATCGCTCCCTCCTCGTCCAACCACAATCCCACTCAACGAGCATGCAATCTCCTCAAATTTCGTCTGCTCAACAACAAGCTTCCCACTCGATGCATAATATACCAATCCATTTTCGCATTCCACTGATCCTCCACTAATGTTTGTCTGGGAAATCAATCCTTCTCCATTATTGCTCACACAGACCATGCAGCTCCCCCCGAAGCTCAACCCACTCGCTTCCACTTGTTGCACGCTCATCTTGCCTCCGCTGCATTGCATAACCACATATCCGATCCTCTCTCCTTCTCCTCCCTCGAAATTGCACTGTCTCACATCCACACTCCCACTTCGGCACGCAATCACGCTTCTTCCCTCACCCACACTTGCTGGAAGCGATATCACCAGATTCACAATCGATGTTGTTGCTCCAGCTGTTGTGATCACTCCCTCTGCTCTCCCACTCTCTCTGCTCTCTATCACCACTCGAGGTGGAGATGCTTGTCCTTTCACCGCAACAACTCCATTCATAAGTTCAACCTCACCTTTCACCACTGCCCCGCTGTTCGCCACAACTGTTATCCCTGCCCCAGTTCCATGCTTCCTGATCGCATAATCCACACTCGCACACTGCACATCTCCAAATCCACACATCTCCCAGTCTCTCTTGTTCAGCCCTCCAACATGGTATTCGCTTTGCTTGCTCCGCAGATAAACCACAAGTGGAATAACATTCACTTCATCCCCATTCTCATATCCACACACCTCACTCAGATTGCTTTCATCAATCGCAAACTTCAGCTTCTCTCTCTTCGCCACCTCTGCCATCTGGGGTGCTCTCACAAACAGCTTGCTCCCTGCCTTTGTTGCCACACATCCTGCAAAGGATACTTTTTCGATCACAAAATCAAATCCTCCTTCCTTCACGTCAATCATCATCCCTCCTCCACACCCTCCTCCACTGCTCTGCACTTCTCTCGCCTCACATCCACCAAACAACATTTCGCTCTCATTCCCCACACGAACACATGCTCCTGATTCCATCCTCACTGCCATTCCTCCTCCGTCCCCGCTCTCACATCTGCATCCCTGCATCGTCACATTATTCATCAGCAGTTCTTCACCCTCTGCCACGCTCTTCGAAATCACACTCCCATCTCCCATCAACCTCTCAATGTTCGTGAAAGTGGTGTATGACATTGTCACCTTCCATTTCCCTTCAACACCAACAATTGGCGCATCTTCCAGCACAAAGTTTCCAATCTCAACCTGCTCCATCCCTACCTTCCCCTCTCCTGCTTCAGACACGATTAACGATGCACCAAGTGCATTCAGAGATGAATGTCCGTTTGATGGCTGCATCCGCATCCTCTTCAATTCCACGCTTCCACTACCCCTCACAACAAACAGTCTCATCTCGTGTTTTGCGTGCGAGTGCTCGATTGTGAACAAGCTCACAAAAACTCTTCCGCTAGTCACACTGAACAAACTATCTCCATTCGTCATGCTGCTTGTGCTCACAACCGTCTCCTCCACACCTTCCCCGCACACACTCAGCTCTCGATTTCTAGTACTTATTTCTCCCGCCTCTGACGTATGTGTTCCTCTCCCCAAAAATATTCTCGACTCAAACTGAGTCATGCACTTCCCAAGCGAATGTGAAATTGTTCTGCATCCTGATTCATCTGACAGCCCACACAGTTCATCCCCATCGTTCCCGTTTGTTGAAACAAAGCAAGAGGTGAACAATTTTTTCGTTGTTGGAAGCCAATCTTTTTCATATTTACCTGTGACCTCCCAATAAAATCTTTTTTCATTCAAATTTGTTGAATAACTCTCTTTGAATGGAGTTGATGTTAGATTCACATCCGGATATGAAGCAGTTAATAAAACATCATGCCCCAATGGTTTCTCACTATTTGTGCAAGAACAGTCGTGGAAAAACAAAAAGAAAAATGCTTTCCAATTCGTTTGATCGCCTGGGCATTTGACAAAATGATGGCGAATTGCACCTCCGTGTTGAGCAGCCGTGCATTTGATAAATTGACAACTTCTCAAAGCATAATGTTGGGAGTGTGACCAAGACATGATACAACCATACTTTCCTTTATTTGTACATTTAACAAACTGACAATCCATAATCTGGGCCTGTCCCCCATTTCCATCATCCTCTCCAATAAAGCTTGTTTGTGAATCAATGGGATAAACGCTCGAGCAAATAGCACTTCCTTGTCCTTTTTCGTTGACTTGACTGTTTTTGAACAGACATTTTCGAGTTAGTGAACATCCATTATTTCCAACCATAACATAGCTCCCCCCAAAGACATTTGCTGTGTTATTTAGGAAAAATGTTTCAATAACCATTGCTCCTTTTGAATTTGATGCATCTACGGCACCACCCCCCTCTTGTGCGTAACATCCTGTAAAATTGCATCTTGTAATGTTCAGCAACACCAAAGAAGATTTAACACTTAAAGCCCCTCCTAATCCAGAATCAGTTCTGCAGCCTTCGAATGTGTCGTCCTCAAATGAAGCCGATCCATCAAGTACTCTTCTTCCTTCGCTTCCCTTGTAAATATCGTATTTGTTCGGATGTCTGATGTTGCCTTGATAGGTGCAGTTTCGTGAGACAACAGACGAGGAAGGTATGCTCAGCGGAGGAACAATAGCCCCATCCAGCACATCCTCCACTCGCATGAATTCCACACATTCGAGCCATGTTTTGCAATTGTATTGCCCTCCATCCACGAACATCCATTGGCCCCCAACTGTGATGTTCGTAAATCTCGAGCCGATCACTTCAGCATTCCCAAGTGCCGGCGATACAATAAACGGTGATGATCCTAACAAGCAGAACGATTCAAAGCTGCACGCTCTTATCTTTGCCTCTCCAAGCTCGTTCTCACTTCTGCTCCATGATTCAAAATGAAACATTGGAGGCATCGTTTTCTCTTCCCCTTCTATTTTCAGGCTTGTGTTTTCCAGAAGGATTCTTCCTCTCACGCACATAATTGGCGATTCATCTGCACATTCCACTATCATCTCCACATGCGCGAAATGCAAAAACGAGTTTCTTCCCACATCAATTCCCTTTCCTTTCTCTGATCCTACAACTTCCATTTTGTGCATTGCAACTGAAGAATTCCATGCTCCAATCAGACATCTTATTGTGCTTTTCACATCTTGTCGTTTGCCATCAAATATCAAAAATTTTTTATATACACACTTTGTTTTTATTTGTGAATCATTTATGATTTTTCTGTGCAAATAATCAATGTAATGCATATGGCAGAATGTTCGTCCTTCTAGAACGTTTAATTCATTATTTGTAATATCTGACATTGTGATAATTAATTTTATAAAACATGTACAAGAAATTATAAACATTTCGTTGTGCATCGCTGAAAATTTTATCTTTTTTCTATTTTGATCTTAATATTATTTATTTATTAATGAGCCATTATTTATTGTTGATTAAATTTTTGTTTTCATAAAAAAAGCTGTCAAAAAAGTCCATAATTACATTGAAAATAATCACGTTTGTTTATTATTATTATTATTATTATTATTATTATTATTATTATTATTATTATTATTATTATTATTATTATTATTATTATTATTATTATTATTATTATTATTATTATTATTTTGTGCAAGAACATTTTTGTTTTCATTATTTCACCATTTTTCATCGCTTTCAATCACATTGCAATTATGTCCATGAATGGGGCATAATTGTTTGTTTCATGAAAATAATCATCAATTTTTTTTATTCACGAACCGCATTCATTAATTGATGTGAATGTCATTTTAATGGGGAAAAATCAATGAATGTTTATCCAATTTATTTTTGGTTCTTCATTTCAAGAAAGTATTCAATATTTTTGAGAAAATAACTGAAACAAATTTTCAAAAAATGAAAAAATATCAATTTGTTAATGTTAAAATGCGAATATTCAGAAAAGACATGTTTTTCCATATTCTTAGTTGCAATAGAAGTTATAACTTTATTTGTTTGCAATTTTAGAAAGTCACGTGTTGAAGAAATTGAAAAATAAGTGGAATTTTGAGATTGAATGTTGGCACTGAATGAAATAGCACAACCTCTGACGTTTTTATGGAACTATTTTCCACTTTTTTTCCAATGATGTTTCTGTATCTTATTTCTGAGCATGTTTATGTAAATATCTGTTTGCACTTTTGATTTGTGTATTTGTCCCACACCATTTATTATTCGAAATTATAAAACTAATTACAGTCAAAACCGGATATAATCACATCGGTTTTTGCAGGACTTTTTGTGACAATATCCGATTGTGATTATAAGCGATGTGACTTAACACAGAAAAAAATGAAATTTTATTTTAGAAATAAATAATTTTGGGTCAATTTTTTTATTTTTGAAAAAACTTGACAAATACACATTTTTCAATAGAAATAACAATTTTTATTGTTTTATTATGTTATTCAGACTTATTTTAACATTATTTTGAAAAATCGATTTTTAGAAAATTTTGATCAAAAAACCGATTTTTCATTGAAAAAATCACCCATTATAATTTTAAGTGTGATTATATATTTTCATCCCTGTGATTATATTCGATGGAAAATGAATGAAAAATAGGCCAAAAATGTCGGTGCATGGAAAAATGTGACTATAAACGAATGTGATTGTATTCGATGTGATTATATCCGGTTTTGACTGTATTCGATTTTGGAAAAACTTCTTATTCAAAATTAATAAAATTCAGTATTTTTTATAGAAAATTTTTTTGATATAATATGATCACTGGGTGAGTGTCAGAAAGTGATTAAAATGTTTTGTTTTTTCATTCTTCCTAAAAAGGATGAAAAATTGAACCCCGATTATTATTATTTGGGAATATATTTGAAAATTTTTGATTATTCAGAAAAAAATCATCGCCATGGAAATCGGATAATTTTCAAATGAATTAACATCACATTGTTTGACAACACATCATTCAATCAAGAAAAGTTTTTTGCATCAATTTGACAAACATGTAACAAGAATTTTTTATTATTGAATAAATATATTAATGCACTTTCAGAATTTTTCATTTGTTTTTATTGATATTCTAACTATATTGATTACGAATAATTTATTTTGATTGAATGATGTGTTGTCAAACAATGTGATGTTAATTCATTTGAAAATTATCCGATTTCCATGGCGATGATTTTTTTCTGAATAATCAAAAATTTTCAAATATATTCCCAAATAATAATAATCGGGGTTCAATTTTTCATCCTTTTTAGGAAGAATGAAAAAACAAAACATTTTAATCACTTTCTGACACTCACCCAGTGATCATATTATATCAAAAAAATTTTCTATAAAAAATACTGAATTTTATTAATTTTGAATAAGAAGTTTTCCAAAATCGAATAATTAGTTTAATAATTTCGAATAATAAATGGTGTATTAATTTCTTCGAGTTGACTTGCTTTTTAATTGAACAAACATCAAGCAAGCAAAACAAATTGTTCAATATCTTTTTATTTGTACAACAGACAAAAAGTCATTTAAGATTGATTTCCAAAAAAGAAAAAAAAGAAACAAAAAGTCAAGAGCTCAATATTAATATCTTTTTCCTTTTTTTAATTTTTTTGTTTTATCACATATTAAAAAAAATGACAAAAATCGAAAAAACCTTCATATTTTTGAAAATCTTTGTATATACATTAAATAGAAGTTTTCATATTCTGATTCATTGTTTGTGATTTTCATCATTTCCACATGCATAAATACAGAAAAAAAAAAAAAAAAAAAAAAAAAAAAAAAAAGACCATTGGAAAACATATGATAGAAGAGAATGTTTTGTTAACACTTCGCAAAGGAATGGATTAATAATGAATAGAAAGTTAATTTTCCATTTTCAAAAAACTGAAAATTGCTTTAAAAAATAATAGTATGGGTACAGGAGGATGGATTTTTTTTTTGTTCATAAATGATTGAAATACAACCATTTACACCTCCGGATTATACTCACGCATTTGACAGGTTAGAGACATTATTGCATAAACATATATATTTTTAATTCTCACCATAGTTGCTCAATTGAACAACTTCAAAATTTTTCTAAGGAATTTAAAACTTATGACCGTTTTGTTTGCACATCCGCGAGTCTTAGAAAAGTTGAAGAACAACTTTGTACTCTGAGACAAGAATTTAAGTCAATTTTTGGTTTTCTCTAATATTCAAATTGGTATTTTAACTTTTTTGAAAGAACAAGTTGAGGACAAAAGGATGGAACTTGCGGAAATGGAGTCAAGGATAACAACAAAAAAAGGTGAATATCACGAAAAACTGGAAGAATTTTACACGCTTTCAGAAGAATTAAAATTGAGAGTCCAAGTTTGAACAAATATTTTTTTTTACTCACAAATGAGAAATGCTAACATTCATATTTTTTTTATTATATTTATATTTTAATATCATAGAACTTGAAGGAGAATTCATTAGAATTACGTCTCAAAGACGAAATTAACCGATGCGAATTACAAACAAAAGATATCATTTCACCAGAGGAAAATGCAACTCAATTTCAGAAAGTTTGAGATTTGAATTAAATGTACATTCTTTTTTGCATTCTTTTCTTTCTTTCTTTCTTTCTTTCTTTTCTTTCTTTATATTGCATTTTTCGTTATTTCAAATGTTTTTATTTTAACTTTAGGATATTGAACAAATGTTCATTTCACAACGTAAACTGAATTTGTTGAAATCTTTACAGGAATATTTACAACAACATCAAGCGACCTTAAGCGAAGAGAATTCAGTTGAATTAGATAATTTCATCTAAACAAATTTCATTTTATTTGAAATATATTGATTTTTGTGGCTATTTGGGATATTTTTCTTTAAAGTATAATTTAATATTAAAAATAGCGAATTTGTATTCTAATTTCTTGTTTTGGTCACATATTAACCAATTGAAAAAGATCGGAATTATTATTATAAAAATATTTTGATAACTTTTTGAATGGCATTTTTTTCTTCAAAGAAGTTATCAACAATTGGAGAGGAATGGAAAGATAGTCCCGCAAAGGACCCTCCAATTTCTGTTGTGTTAAAAGAACATCTTGGGAAAGGAGGAGGAGGAGAGAGGTATTTCCTTGAGATTCCAATACTTTTAATTTTTTGTGAATTATCCAAAAACATTTAAATTTTAAAAGTTATAAAACAATTCAAGTTGAAGCAAATGATTATTTGCTTCAAGGAGATTGGCAGAGAACAATTGAATCTTGTTTTAAATGCAGAAAAAAAATAATATCTTCTCTTGGTCCTCAAAGCCCAGAATTAATTTATGTCTACATAATGCTTTGCGAAGCATATACGTCCAGGCAGCAATATGGCGAAGCTTTTGAAGCTATTAAAAAAGCTGGTGCTTTGCTTGAAGGGTGCCCAGGAATAACTGATGGTCATATTTATCGAGTGTATTATTTACGAGATTTAGGAAATTTACTTCGCATTCAAGGTAAAATTGAAGAAGCACTGCCATATTTTCAACGAGTTTGTTTTTATTAACATTGCGTTTTGTTCAATATTTGTGCTTCCATCTTTCCTTTTCTTTTATAGGTGGCTGAAACAAGACGAATTTATCAGGGAGATCGTCATCCAGATACTGCACTTGCATTGGTTGACCTTGGAGTAACGTTAAAGGTTTCTTTTTATTGTATTAACACTATTTATGAAGTTATTTATTTAATGATTCAAGATGATGAAACAGTATACTCGTGCACTTCAAATGTTTGCATATGCTTTATCCGTTCATGAAGATGTTTGCTTTTTTGATCATTTTTTCTTTAACTGACTTTGTTTGACAACGTTCATTTCATCATTGAAAAAAATAAAATCTGTGTTTTGTGCTCTCGAATACTTCATTTTCAAAGTGCTACGGATCGGATAGTATGTATGTTGGATCTAATTTACTCCATCAGGGAGGAGTTTATCTGTGCACGGGAAGATGGAAAGAGGCAGAGCAGACACTAAAACAGGGAGTGAAGATTTTAAAGGCGAATGGAATGTCAGAGCACCCTGATATCGCTGCAGCTGAATGCAATTTGGGGATTGCCATAGGAAAGCTCGAAAGATGGGAAGAGGTTTGCAAGAATGGTGTAAACAAGGATTGATAATAGAGTGAAAGAAAGAAACAAGGATTGAGTAATTTCAAATTCTTTGAATTCAGAATTGCCAGATTAACTTATTTGTAATGCATAAAATCATTATTTCTCTTGATGATTACAGTCACTTGCTCATTTTGAGCGGGCGCGAGTGCTTCGAGAGAAGCAGAGGGGCATGACACATCCAGAGACGGCCGAGATTTACATTCACATTGCGCGTCAGCTGCAATCACAAGGGAGAAACGACGAGGCTGAGCAACATTTGAATCGCGCAATGGCAATTTTGGAAATGTCAATAGCGTCCACTGCACAGCAGCTGGATAAAAAAAGAGATCAAACAGAGATAGAGCGAATAAATCAGCCTTTGGATGCGACTGTGACTTCATCGATACAAGGCAATACATCCAGATCGCGATCACCTTCTATATCACCAACTCGCACATCGATGAGCTCCTCTCAATCACCAAGAAGGTCAATCTCTTCAAATAAGACAGAATCATCTCTGCGTTTTGGAGCATTGATCCCTCCGGGATTTGAGGAGGCCTTTGCCATTGCTCTGAGATTTATTCAGCGGGGAAAGCCGTCTCTTTCTCATTTAAAGACGCTTCTTCAGTCAACCACGTATACTCCTTCAGCCACGTACTCTCCTCGGTCAACAACGCCATACGCAAGAGGAGGTGCCAGCACCCCTTTAACTCCTGGATCTTCGCCTCGTTCCCGCCGTTTATCAATCTCTTCGCCTCTGTCATCTCCTTCTCCTTCACGCACTTCGTCAATCTCCTTCAGCCCGTCACAAGAGCGTGAGACAGCAGACGAGTTTGGGCAGGATTTCCGCTTTGTACAGATGCCACTGCTTCAGCTTCCTGATGAGAAGACAAGCAGAGGAAGAAGCGGTGAAGGTGGAATGACAACAGAGAGAAGCGGTAAAGGAGAGAAGAGAGGAAGCAGAGATAGAAGCAAAGACGGGAGAGGAGAATATGCAACTGCAAATGATAAAGACAGTGAAGCAAAGAAGATAGTTGAGATGGCATCAAGCTCTGACGATGGGACACGAACAGTAACACCTTCAGTTTTGACTGGGATAGCTGAATGCCAAATGCTGATTGGTCAGATTCTCATCTCGAAAAAGATGTTCGACCAAGCAAGACTCCATTTCAAGGAGGTGTGATTTTATTTTTTTTTTGTCAAATGTTTGCTAAAACTGTATTTGAAATACACTGTTTCATAATTTGTACCGTTATTTTACACAAATTTATGTTTTAACCTTTTTCTTTGCGAAAATTTATTTCTTCAATCTGAACATATCAATTCCCCCTTTCCCATATGACTGTAATTCTTCTAACTTTTATAGGCCAAAGAACTATTCCAAGTCATGCCTGGGCATGCTGATGATGTGAAAGAGATTGACACAAGGATCGCAAATGCATTCTTGACAGAAGGTGAATCTGGAGACGCATTGGCGATATTCGAGAATTTATTGAGTCAAATGGAAGCGAAGAAGAAAAAGAAGAGGGAATTGAAGAGAAGGGAAAGAGAAAAGAGGGAGAGGGAAAGATGGAGAGAAAGGGAGAGGACGGACAATGACAATTATTATGAAGAAGATGAAGATGAAGACGATGAGTCAACGTTAAATGAAGCGGCTGTTTTGAATGGAATTGGAAATGCACACAGGCAACGAGGTAATTATGAAGATGCGCTGAAGTTTTATGAGCGTTCATTAGCAATATATGAGAGAATTGGTGGCACAAACGATGCAAGGTTTGCTTTTCTTTTGCTTAATAGAACTTCTTTCTTTCTTTTTTATCAAATTTTATTTTGCTCTTTTTCTTTCGTTTTTTTAAACAAATAGCACTGCGATTGTTCACATGAACATGGGAAACACATATTTAATTCTTGGTTCAGTGTCACAGGCTCTTCAGCATTTCTTATCAGCAAAGGGAATAAGAGAAAGGCTTTTTGGCGCTGTGCATTTGCAGACAGCGTCTTCGTTAACGGCACTTGGTGCGGCTCATTTGGCACTCGACCAATACGACGAGGCTATTGGCGATTATTCTGCAGCAGCTGATACTTTGGAGGTGCTGAAGGGATCAGAAGATGAGCAGGTACTTTCAATTAGGCATACGATAGCTGAGATTATTAAAGAAAGACACAAATTTAAATCTATGCAATCAACTTGAAAAAGAAGTTTTTTAATTTAATTTTTTCAAAAAATAAACGAATATTAATGAAAATGAAACTAATTTTTGCTATATTATCAAAGTTAAAATGATAAAAAGCTAACTAAATTAATGTTGTTATAAAAAGTCTTTTCACATGTTTCCCCTCCTCTTAAGCTTCAATGTTTTCATCGATTTTATTGGAATATGCACAGCTTTCACAAAATTATTTTTTGAAAAGATTCTTTCGATAAAATTCGCAATATCAAAGATAATCTAATGGAATATTATAATTTTATGATTTTTATCAAAAACACCAAAAAAATAGAAACGATAACACGTGATGTGCAGAATAAATAAATAAAATGAATTCCCTAATTGAAAAATAAAACAAATGAAAAATAAAACATTTTCAACAAAACAAAACGAAAAAAAAAGATAAAGCTTGAGAAATAATAGAACAAAAGGGGCACATAAATAATGGAAGTGAAATTTATGAAAGAGCTCAGGATTTTTCTTTTTATTGTGCACGTACCGTAAGAAAGGATTCCTTTTCATTGCTGGAAAGGAGAAGAAAAATATGAATTCGTTTGACTTGAAAATAAAATAAAAAAATAGAAAAAATATCAAAGAAACAAACAAAACATGTGGGGGGAGAAAGGAAAAGATATAAAAACATAACAAATAAATGTATTGATGAGAATCAGAAAATAGACACAGAGAACACAAGTTAACTGAAAAAGATATCAAAATGGCAAGTTAAAGGGGGAAAAAATAAAAACAAATAAATAAAATGCAAAGAAAATTATTATTTTTATCATTAAACACAACAATATCGATTCAGTGATGTGAAATAAGGAAATAACGCAATCAAGCACATAGTATTTTTTTTAAATGACCAACTGTTCAAAAGATCTTGATCATTACACAAATAACATTTGATGAAGGAAAGATTAGCTTTGTAAGTAACAAGAATATACAAATCCAATGCATCACAAATTTTCTGTTTTAGCTCCTCTGCACCTGCTCCACTGAAGATGCTGGTACATCCACAGACTTCTCAGATAAGAACCTGCCTTTGTCTGATTTCTCAAAGTACGGTGAATCGGGGAAAGCGAGTTTAGCTGCCTTCAGTACAGGAAGGAAAGGTGTGCCCATTCCTTTTGAGACAGCCATCTTCTTCAGCGTCAGCGTTGCCTGTTCGGCAATTGGCAGGGCGTGAGAAGACGCAAACACAACACACTCGCCGTCTTCTGCACTTGCTCCTTTCTTCTTGTCTCCTTTCTCCTTCGCTGACTCCACTTTCTCCTTCTCAAGTGACTCAACCATCTTCTTCGCTTCCTCACTAAACGCAGAAAGCGGCACGTGAATCACAAAGTGCTTCTTCTGAATGAAATGAGAGATAATATCCAGAAAGTCCAGCTGCGTGCGGTTCTTCTTGTTCTGAAACACTTTCTTCTGCGACTCTGGCACAGACGGCGAGGCAAGTGATGTGCACGCCACCAGCGTTTCGAGTATGCGCTCCATCAGATATTTGAATCCAAGTGCAAAGATAGCTGACGAAGGAGCGTTCTGTGCCCCTGTCTCAATCGCGAAGGACAAAGAGAACAGCTGTGGAAGCGCAATGGCTGATCTGTTTGACCCAAATGTTGTCAGCTGAGATGGTTCCAGCGGCTGAAGAGCAGCCATTTTCGCTTTGTCTGCAGAGATCTGGTCAAACAATGGTGGAATGGCATTGGCAACGCTGTGGGTGAAGCGGGAGCCGTAGAGCGGGTTCAGAATCTCCAGGAGCTCAATGGCGATGTTGCTGAAGCGCGTGACGACGTCTCTCTGAAGCATCCTTCTTGTGCTCTCCATCCACGTGGCGTCGTGTGTCATCAGGTTCTGGATGAGTCGGGCTGCGGAGAAGGCGACGATGAGAGAAGAGTTTCCTTCGAACTCTCTTCGACACAGCACTTGCCCAGTCTGCGAGGCAGTGATGGCCATTTGCTGCGGCGTGGGGATCTTCTGGCGATAGGAGAAAGAGACAGAAGGCGCGGCAGAGGCAGACGCTGCAGCAGAAGAGGAAGAGCTGGAAGACATGACAGGCGGAGCTAACACACAGGAGGAGGCAGAGGGAGAGAGGACAGGGAATAAAGCAGGCTTCTTCCTGGGCAGAGGCGCAGGAGAGGAAAGAGGAAGAGACACAACTGTGGCTGAGCGGTGCATTGTGGAGCGGACGGGGCGGGTGAGCGTGAGGAGAGAAGGCATCGAGGCTGATGGCGCGATGAACTGTGATTGCTCTCCGGTTTTGGCCTTCTTTCCTTTCCTTTCTTTTTTCTCAGCGACTTCTTCCATTTGCTCCATGTATTGTTCTTCGGAGTCTGTTGGAACAACCTCTTCTTCCTCTTCCTCCATTGCTTTCTCCTTCTTTCCTTTTTTGCTCTTCTTCTTCTTCTTTCCTTCCTCAGCTTCAGCTGCCTCTCCTTCTGCTTCACCTTCAGCTGCTTCGGTTTCTGATGCTTCTATGTCTTCTTCTGATTTCTTTCCTTTCTTCGATTTCTTCTTCTTCTTCTTTCCTTCTTCTGAAGCTTCTTCTCCTTCTGCTTCAGCTTCCATCGGTGGCACATCGTCGCTTTGTTCTGCTTCAGTTTCTTCTGCTTCTTCGCCCTTTTTGGATTTCTTTGATTTCTTCTTTTTCTTCTTTCCTTCTTCTTCTGCCACTTCTCCTTCTCCTTCAGGAACCTCTGCTGCCTCTTCAACTTCTTCCTCTGTTGCTTTCTTTCCCTTCTTCTTCTTCTTCTTCTTTCCTCCCTCTTCTTCTGGCACTTCTTCTTCTCCTTCAATTGTTTTTGGAACTTCATCGCTTTGCTCTTCTTCTGTTGCTTCTTCTTCTGCTGCTTTCTTTCCTTTCTTCTTCTTTTTCTTCTTTTCTCCTTCAGGTGCTTCACTTTTTTCAGCAACCGCTTCACTTTCAGCTGCTTCTGATTCTCCTTCTTCTCCCCCACTCTTCTTCGACTTCTTCTTTTTCTTCTTCTTTCCTTCTTCCTCAGCTTCTGGCATTTCTTCCGTTGCCTCTCCTTCAATTGGTGTTTCTGCTTCACTTTCTTCTACTTCTTCAGCTGACTTTTTGCCTTTCTTAGATTTCTTCTTCTTCTTTCCTTCTTCCTCAACAGCTTCGCTATCTTCAGCAGGTGCTTCGGATTCTCCTTCTTCTTCAACCTTCTTTGATTTCTTCTTTTTCTTTTTCTTCTCTCCTTCACCTTCTGTTGCCTCACCTTCTCCTTCTGCCTCACCTTCAACTTCAGATGCTTCAACATCTTCAGATATCTTCTTTGATTTCTTTCCTTTCTTCTTCTTCTTTCCTTCTTCTGGTGTTTCTTCTCCTGCTTCTGCTTCTGCTTCTGATTGCTCAACTTCTTCTTCACCTTTCTTCGACTTCTTCTTCTTCTTCTTCTTTCCTTCTTCTTCAGTTGCTTCTCCTTCCCCTTCCATCGGAGGTACTTCATCACTTTGTTCTCCTTCTGCTTCTTCTCCCTTTTTCGATTTCTTTCCTTTCTTCTTCTTCTTCTTCCCTTCTTCCTCGACTGCTTCACTTTCCTCTGCAGGTGCTTCTCCAACCTCAGATGCTGCTTCTGTTTCTTCTTCTGCTGCTGCTTTCTTCGATTTCTTCGATTTCTTCTTCTTCTTCTCCCCTTCTTCTTCTGGAACTTCACTCATTTCTTCTCCTTCTGCCCCTTCTTCAATTGCTTTTGGAACTTCATCACTTTGCTCTCCTTCTGTTGCTTCTTCTGCTTTCTTTCCTTTCTTGTCCTTCTTCTTCTTCTTCTTTCCTCCTTCTTCTTCCTCTGGTGCTTCACTCACTTCTCCTTCAGGAACTTCGCTTTCTTCAGCTCCTGCTTCATCTTCTTTCTTCTTTGATTTCTTCTTCTTCTTCTTTTTGCCTTCTTCTCCTCCTTCTTCTGGAACTGCTTCTGCAACTTCACTTTCTTCCACTTCTTCAGCTGCTTTTTTGCCTTTCTTCGATTTCTTCTTCTTCTTCTTTCCTTCTTCTTCTGGCACTTCACTTTCTTCTGCTGGGGCTTCTGATTCTGCAACTGCTTCAGATTCTCCTTCCTCTTCTATTGTCTTCTTTCCTTTCTTTCCTTTCTTCTTCTTCTTTTCTCCTCCTGCTTCTTCTCCTGCTTCTGCTTCCATAGGTGGAATTTCATCGTTCTGTTCTCCTTCTGTTGCTTCTCCTTCTTCTTCTGTTGTTTTCTTTGATTTCTTTGATTTCTTCTTCTTCTTTCCTTCTTCTGGCGCTTCACTCATTTCTTCTTCTGGTGCTTCACTTTCTTCCCCTTCTGCAGCAGCTTTCTTTCCTTTCTTCTTCTTCTTCTTCTTTCCTTCTTCTTCTTCTGGTACTTCACTATCTTCTACAGGTGCTTCTGACTCTGATGCTTCAACATCTTCTTCTGTTATCTTCTTTGATTTTTTATCCTTCTTCTTCTTCTTCTTCTTTTCTTCTCCTTCTCCTTCTGCTTCACTTGATGCAACTTCATTTTCAACCTCACTTTGTTCTGGTGTGTTCGTTTCCTCTCCTCCAACTTCACTCGCTTCGCTTTCACTTTCCTTCTTTTTGTTCTTCTTCTCTTTCTTTCCTTTCTTCTTTGGCTTGTTTTCTTCTGCTTCTGCTTCTGTTTCAATTGCTTCTTCTCCTTCGCTTTGCTCAATTGGACTCTCTTCTGCTTCTTTCTTCCCTTTCTTCCCCTTCTTCTTCTTCTTCTCACTTTTCCTCTCTTCTTCCATTCCTTCTGATTCTTCCACAGCCGAATCTGTTGCCATCTCAATCTCATTGAACTCATCCTCTTCTTCTTCCTCTTCTTCTGCATGCTTCTTCTTCCTCCTCTTCTTCTTCGATGGAGATGAAAGAGAAGAAGGCACATAACCATTCCCTTCTTCTCCTTCTCCGTCTTCCTCTTCCACTTCAGCATATGTTGATGATCTTTGCAATGGAGAGCGCATCATTGGTGGAGAGATTGGAGTGAACGTTGGGGAGTTTGTCTGTGAAAGAGAGGAAGACAAGCCAGAAGAAGAAGAATAAGAACCAGAACCAGAAGAAGGAGAAAGAGAAGAAGAAGAGGAAGGAGAAGCAGGAGAAAGAGAAGAGCTCAGGATATGTGGAGAAATGACTGGAAGGGAAGTAGGCTTGATCCATGGAGGTGTGTATGTTGTGTCGATTCCGTGCAGCAGCTCCATCGGAAGCAGGTTGTGCGACGACGGATGGCTCAAGGAAGACGGGGCAGGTGGGCCTAAATGAAGGATGACTCCATGTTTTTGAGAAGGGAGAGGGAGATGTGAGGGATAACTAGAAGAAGAAGAAGATGATGATGATGATGATGATGAAGATGATGAAGATGACTCCTGTTCAGGCTCTGGGCTCGAATTGCGTCCCAACCCGTGTGCAAACGCCTCTGCCACGTTCTTTGCCCATTCTTCCGCCGTATCCAGCGTCGGTACATAGACACTTTTTGCCCAGTGTTCCACATCTCTATCAATAGAACGGGTAAGCGCATTGTTCTCCAGCAGCTTCAGAGCGATGTCCAGCGGCTGCGAATTCGCAACAGCCGTCGCGTGGTCCGGAGAAATAGACAAGTCGGAGAGCATTTTGATGCCATCGACGACAGCTTCGCGCTCAAGTGTGCCGCCTTCCAGCAGCTCGGCCTCCATCTGGAGGAGTTGAGCATCAGTTTGGAGGTCGAATTGAGTGTTTGGTGAGATATGTGAGTCATTTTGTAAGGAAGAAGAAGAAGAAGAAGAAGAGCTATCATTATCTCTTCCCTTCTCCTCTCCTTTCTTCTCCTTCTTCTTCGCCTTCATCGCCTCCTGCTTCTCCTGTGCCTTCTCATCAAACGCAGTGATGATTGGCGTGAGCACATCCATCACACCCGATGAAACTATCTTCTCCTGACAGCCAGCGTCTGAGCTCAGCTCTTTCAGGATAGACAAGCATGAATGTGCAATGTGCACAAAGAAGACTGGCTGGCAGAGGTCAGCGGCTTTGGGGGATGAATTAGATGAGGAAGAAGAAGAAGAAGAAGTAGAGGTGAAACGAGAAAGCATGCGATCTGTATCGTCTTCTGCATTGGAGTCGGAGCTTGGCATCTTCAGAGGAGGAAGAATGACTGGCTGTGCTGTGCTTTCAGCATACTCTTCTCCTTCTTCTTCTCCTTCTGCTTCTTCTTCTCCTCTCTTCTTCTTTCCTTTCTTGCTCTTTTTGCTCTTTTTCTTTGATCTGCCTTCTCTTTCACCTTCTTCTCCTTCTCCTTCTCCTTCTGCTGCTTCTGGAACCTCTTCTCCTGTTTGTTCTTCTTCTTCTTCTTCAACTTTCTTTGATTTCTTCTTCTTCTTCTTCTTTTCTACTTCAACTGCTTCGCTTTCTTCTGCAACTGCCTCAGATTCTGCAACTTCTCCATCGACTCCTGATTCTTCTTCTCCTTTCTTCGACTTCTTCGATTTCTTCTTCTTCTTTCCTTCTTCCCTTGCTTCACTGCCTTCTTCAGCTGCTTCTCCTTCCACTTCTGAAGGCTCTGCTTCTTCTCCTTTCTTTCCTTTCTTTCCTTTCTTCTTCTTCTTCCCTTCTTCTTTTGGTACTTCACTATCCTCGGCAGGTGCTTCTGATTCTACTATTGCTTCAGATTCGCCTTCTTCTTCTGTTGCCTTCTTTCCTTTCTTTGATTTCTTCTTTTTCTTCTTTCCTTCTTCTTCTGCTGCTGCCTCTTCTCCTTCTGGTACTTCTGCTTCAGCTTCTGAAGGCTCAATTTCTTCTTCTGATTTCTTTCCTTTCTTCTTCTTCTTCTTCTTCTCTCCTTCTCCTTCTTCTTCAGGAACTTCTATAGCTTCTCCTGCTCCTTCAACTGCCTCAGTTGCTTCTCCTTCTTCTTCAGCCTTCTTTGACTTCTTCTTCTTCTTCTTCTTTTCTCCTTCTTCTTCCGGCACTTCTTCAGTTGCTTCTTCTACTGCTTCTCCCGCTTCTGATGCTTCAATATCTTCTTCTAATTTCTTTCCCTTCTTCCCTTTCTTCTTTTTCTTCTTTCCTTCTTCTTCAACTACCTCTCCTTCTCCTTCTGGTATCTCTTCTGCTCCTGCTTCTGCTTCAGTTTGCTCTTCGGCTTCTTCTCCTTTCTTCGACTTCTTCGATTTCTTCTTCTTCTTCTTCTTCCCTTCTTCCTCAACTGCTTCACTTTCCTCTGCAGGTGCTTCTCCAACCTCAGATGCTGCTTCTGTTTCTTCTTCTGCTGCTGCTTTCTTCGATTTCTTCGATTTCTTCTTCTTCTTCTCCCCTTCTTCTTCTGGAACTTCACTCATTTCCTCTCCTTCCACTCCTTCTTCAATTGCTTTTGGAACTTCATCACTTTGCTCTGCTTCTGTTTCTTCTTCAGCTAATTTCTTCGACTTCTTCTTTTTCTTCTTCTTTCCTCCTTCTTCTTCTTTGGGAGCTTCTTCTCCTTCAATAGTTTCTTGTGCCTCAGTTTCTCCTTCTTCCTCAGCTGCCTTCTTTCCTTTCTTCGATTTCTTCTTTTTCTTTGATTCTTCCTCAACAGCTTCACTTTCTTCTCCTTCAATTGCCTTTGGAACTTCATCACTTTGTTCTGCTTCTGTTGCTTCTTCTTCGGCTTTCTTTCCTTTCTTATCCTTCTTCTTCTTCTTCTTTTTCTTTTCTCCTTCCTCCACCTCAGCTGCTTCTTCTCCTCCTTCAGGAACTTCTTCTTCTGCTCCTGTTTCTTCTTCTGTTTTCTTCGATTTCTTCTTCTTCTTTTTCTTGCCTTCTTCCTCAGCTTCTGTTGCCTCTCCTTCAACTGCTTCTGCAACTTCACTTACTTCCACTTCTTCAGCTGCCTTCTTTCCTTTCTTCGATTTCTTCTTCTTCTTTTTCCCTTCTTCTTCTGGAACTTCACTTTCTTCTGCAACAGCTTCAGGTTCAACTTCTGACGGTTCAACTTCTTCTTCTGTTGCCTTCTTTGCTTTCTTGTCCTTCTTCTTCTTCTTCTTTTCTCCTTCAACTGCTTCACTTTCTTCTGCAACAGCCTCAGAATCTGCTGCTCCTGCTTCTTCTGTTTGCTCCTCTTCTGCTTCCTTCTTTCCTTTCTTCTTCTTCTTCTTCTTCTTCTCTCCTTCCTCTCCCTCTCCCTCTCCTTCAACTTCTGATGCATCGACTTCTTCTTCTCCTTTCTTTGATTTCTTCTTCTTTTTCTTTTTCTCTCCTTCTTCAACTTCAGCTGCTTCTCCTTCTGCTTCTGACGGTTCAACTCCTTCTTCTTCTCCTTTCTTCGATTTCTTCTTCTTCTTTCCTTCTTCTTCCACAGCTTCGCTATTTTCAGCAGGTGCTTCGCTTTCCTCAGTTTCTTCAACAGCTTTCTTTCCTTTCTTCTTCTTCTTCTTCTTTCCTCCTTCTCCTTCTTCTCCTTCTCCTTCTGCATCGCTTGGTTCAATGGATGACTCTTCAATTGCTATGCTCGATCGACTTCTGCTCATTTCACTTTCTTCTCCCTCTCCTCCTCCTTCTGTTTCTTCTTCTGCTGCTGCTTCTTCTTCCTTCTTCTTCTTCTTTCCTTTCCCTTCTTTCTTTCCTTTCTTCGACTTCTTCGATGACCCAGTTTCTGTTGCCTCGCTTTCCACTTCACTTCTTGTCTCTTCTCTTTCTGTCTCTTCCGTTTCTGTCTCTGAATATTCCTCTCTGCTCTTTTCTTTGTTCTTCCCGCTTCTTTTCTCCTTCTTCGCTTTCTTCGCTTCCTTTTTAGCCTTCGCTGCTGCTTCAATCGCTTTTTCCTTTTCTCGCACCTCTGCCAGCATCTTCGATATTACTGCTCTTGAGTCTTCGTTGGTCTCTTCTTCCTCATTCGCCTCTAATTCTTCCATCTCCCTCACTGCCTCTGCCTCCCTCGCCACCATCACCCGCTCCTCCGGATCTTCGGAGAATTTGTATTTCTCCGCGCTCTCTTTCCATCTCCTCAATTCGATCTGGTCATCGTCATCGGGAATGCTAATCCCGTCTCTCTTCAGCAGCTTGCTCGCCAGCTGTATTGCGCCGTTGAGGATGAGCTGGTGTGTGTTTGACGGGTGTGTAGCCAGGAATGAGAGCAAGTCAAGTGTCTTTCTCGCAAGCGACAGAGACAGCTGCTTCGCACGTGCTGTGAATTCGGCGGCGGCTGAGCGAGACAAGGAAGACGGGGCAGAGCCGATTGGGTTGGCGAACAGAGGAGCGAGTGACATGAGTGTTTCAATGGAGTTTGCATTCATCCAGGTAAAGTTGTTGAACGGGGTAGAGCGGGCGATGTGGTTGAGGATGGTTAAGATGGATGTGAGGGTTGTGCCTGCTTGAGGAGTGAGGGAGGAGATGGTGAGGAGATGGGAAGAGGAGGAAGAGGAAGAAGAGGAGGATGATGATGAGGCAGAAGAAGCTGAAGATGAAGCAGAAGATGATGAGGACGATGATGAAGAAGCACTTGCATTGCTTCTGTTTGCCTCTTCCAGTGTTGATGTGAGCAAGTCCATCATAATCGGAATACCAAACTTGCTCTCCATCTCTGCTGCATATCCTTTCAACCTTGACATCACCTGCAGTGCAAGCAACGCACTTCTTTTGATCTCTCCTGTCACATCATCACGTGCCAGCAGCAGTAAAAGCGGTTCCACACCCTTCAGAAGTTGATATGTTGGCAGAATCACTCCCTTCAGCGCCTGCGATGCCTGCTCAATCTCTGCTGCCTCTTGCCTCCTCAACTCATCCGTCTGTGGACGCATTCTGTGCTTGTTTCTTATTCTGTTGATGTTTTCTTTGACATTCTGCACTGTCTGTGTCAAATCTAATTCTTTTTCGTGGATTGCAGAGTAAGTCATGAATAAGACGCAATAGCGAACTGCTTCCATTTCCACTTTCTCCTTTGAAGACTGCTCCAGTTGCTGCACAACGAACGGAGCAGCAGAATATTCAAACAGCTTTGTTCTCATGGGCTTAGAAGAGCACAAATGGAAAATCATTTCATCGGCTGCGAGCGGAGGAATGTTTGGCTTTCGCTCAGAAAGGAAAGAACGGAGCATTTCGAGCCCGCCGTAGCGCTTGAAGGCGAAGTGGTTCTTTTCAACGCGCATGAGGAGGCTGAGGGAGAAGAAGAGGTTGTATTCAGAAGAAGAAGAGGAGGAGGAGGATGAAGAATAAGATGAAGATGAAGATAACTCAGAAGGCAAAGGCTCGTCTGGATGCACCAAGCCCAACAGCAGCCTCACCAGCTGTGGATCCGCCAGCAATTCGATCTTCTTTGCCACCTCTCTGTTTGTGAAGAGCGTATTGAACAGTCCGTCCATTCTTTCGCACTCTTCCTTGACTCCTCTTCTGAGAACAGCTTTGTAGGCAGTGAGGAAAAGAGCCAGTTGCTCCTCTGTTTGTGGCAGAGGCAGAGGAAGCAAGATGGGATTGTCTTGTTGGATGGGCATGGGAGGGCGCAAAGGAACGAAAGGCGAAGGAGAGAAAGCTAAGTTTACTTCAACAAGTTTGGAAGGGGTGAGGAGAGATTCGGTGGGTGTGGAGGAAAGATCAGAGGATGGGGAGAAAGAATAAGATGATAAATTATGAGAGGAGAAAGAAGAGGAAGAAGAGGAAGAATATGAGGAAGATGAAGATGATGACAAGAAGAGCATTTGTGCAAAGTCAATGCAATCTTCTTTATCCAACTGCTCAACTTCTTCATCGATCTCTTCAGGAACATCAGTGCAAACATACCTCTGCCCTGGATGTTCTTTCTTCCATTCTTCTTCTCTCTTCCACTTCTCCCTCATCTTCGTTTCTTCATCCAGCTTCACCTCAATCAGACATTTCTCTTCTTCCTCATCGCCAATCATGCAAAACTTTGCCATTTTCGCTTTATCTTTCTCAATCTGACTGTTCAATGTGCAGTTGAATGGAAGCTTTTCTCGATGCGGCTTCAGTTTTTCTTCATCTTCTCCATACAAATACTCAAGTAACCCTTCTCTATCAACAGCTTCATCTTCATAATCAATGTCTTCTTCTCCTTCTCCTTCTCCTCCTTCCCCTTCCCCTTCGACATCACCTTCTTCTCTTTTTGACTTTCTTCTCATCTTCGGCTTTTCAGAAGAAGGAAGAAGATGCTTGATTTCAACTGGATCAATTCTACGAAGAGAAGAGGAAGAATAAGAAGAAGATGAAGAAGATGAAGAAGAAGCAGAAGAAGCAGAAGCTGATGCAGATGAAGGCAGTGCGGATATATTCATCAAGCACAGCTGCGTTCCTGCTGTCAGTTCTCTTCTCTTCATCGTTTTTTCTCCATTCGACATCTCAAAATCATCAAAGAAACCTGAACACACTCCACATTCATTTATTGCTTCTCTTTCATACTCTTCATCATATTTTTCCCCCTTTGCCTCTCTTTCTCTTTCTCTTTCTCTCTCTTCCTTTTCTTCTTCGTCATCTTCTTCTTCTTCCATCTCCCTCTCTCTCTCCTTCCCATCCCCCACCATCATCTCATCGTTGCTCTCCTCCGACAGCACCACATCGCTTATTTCCACTTCGCTCTCATAAACCCCAAAATCTTCCAGCGATTTAAACGATTCCTCAGCCAAAACCTGCCCTTTCCCTTCTGCTTTCTTTCGCAACGCAGCCAGTTTTTCCTCCCTCCGCATCGTCAGTGCCATCATCTTCTTGATCTTCATCAGCCTCTTTGTCTTCTTCCTCCTCATCACCTGCTTCTTCTGTGTTTCATAGAGGCTCCATATTTTTGCCTTCTTCGCTTTGATCAGCTTCGCCTTCACATCTCTTTGCACTTTCTCTTCGACCGAATAAACTCTTCGGAAAGGATATTTCTTCGATGCAATCATCACTGCCTCTGCTTCGTGAATGAACTCGTTCTCTTCTGCTTGCCTCTCTTTCTCGATGCGTGGCATTAGCTCGGTTTGTGCTTCTTCAGTTATTTCGCTTCCTTTCAGGTTGTATTCAATCGCTTTCTCTTCGGCCATCGCTTCATTCAGGATCTCTGGAAGCGGCTTGATTTTCGCAGGTTTCGTTCTTTCTCCTTCTCCTTCTCCTTCTTCTTCTTCTTTCTTTCTTTCTTCTCCTTCTTTCTCTCTCTCCTCTTCCTCCCTCTCCTCCATCTGAATCTCCTCCAACTCCATCTGAATCCTCTCCCTTCTTTCGTTTCTCTCCCTCTCCTTCTTCTCTCTCTGCTCAGCTGTCAATATCCTCCCCGCATCTCTTTCTTCCTCATTCGCAATAGCTTCCTCTTCTTCTTTCAATTGTTCCTTTCTTTCCTTTCTTTCCCTCTCCTTCTCTGCCTTCTTGTCCTTCCTCATCTCCCTCATCTCTTCCACAATCCTTTTCGCTGTTACTATCACATTCACAACAGCACTTCTTAATTCTGCTTTCTCCTTCGCCATCTTCTCCTTCGCATACTCCACTCTCTCCTCTTCGCTCATCTGCTCAAACAATTCAATTTCCTTCTTCCTTCTCAGCGCTTCTTCGACTTCTTCATTCATCTGCTTCGATTCTTCATCTCCCAATGCCATCAGCCTGTTCTCTTCTCTTTCTTGTGCTTTCCTCTTCGCCTCTTCGATCGCTCTGTTCTTTCTCTCCTCTTCTTCTCGCCTTGCAAGATCTTCTGCTTCTGCCCTTTCTCTTTCTTCTCTTTCTCTTTCGTCTTCTTCTTCCTCCTCACTCATATCCAATGGAACATTATCCAATTCTTCTGCCATTAAATCTGAAGGCAGCTCATCAACAGGCGTCTTCAGACCTTCCAACTCATCTTCTTCTCCTTCTTCAATGTTCTCAATATCCAACTCTTCAATCTGCAATTCTCCTTCTTCTCCTTCCTCTTTCTCTTCCCCTTCTTCCTCTTCAGACTCATCTGGAATAGCAGGTGCATCAAGCAATTCTGAAAGAGAATGTGTTTCATCTTCTACTGCTGGTGGTGGCACAGCATCATCATCTTGTTGTTCTTCATCTGAACCTTCAATGTCTATATCAACCTCTGCTGCTTCAATGTTGTCAAGCTTAATCTCTTCTTCTTCTCCTTCTCCTTCTTCATTTTCTTCTTCTTCGTCTTCTTCCAATGAAGGTATTGGAGGAGCATCAGAAGAAGAAGAAGCAGAAGAAGGCAAAGGAAATGGCTCAGGAGATGAAGAAGGAGAGGGAAATTCAGAAGAAGAGGCAGAAGATGGAATAGGAGGAGGTGTGGAACCCATAAGCACCACCACTTCTGGTGGAAGCTGTTCATCTTTCTCGCTTAAACTCTCTTCTTCTTCCTCTTCTCCTTCTCCTTTTTCTTCTTTTTCTTCTTTTTCTTCTTCCTCTCCTTCTTCTCTCTCTTCTCCTTCTTCTTCCTCTTCTCCTTCTTCATATCCTGGTATTGGTGAATTAGCAACTGATTCCATTGACTTCTCTGTCTCCATCGAAGGCGATTCAGCTGATTCTGGCAGCAATGGAACAACGTCACTGCTATTGTAACTTCTCTCTTCTTCTTCGCCTTCTTCTCTTTCTTCTCTTTCTCTTTCTTCTCTTTCTCTTTCTTCTCTTTCTCTTTCTTCTCTTTCTCTTTCTCCTTCTTCTCCTTCTCCTTCTGAACCTGCTTCTTTCTCTTTATCTTCGTCTTCTTCACCTTCTTCTTTTTCTGAAGGTGTTGTTGGTGATGCTATTGATTTTTTAGATTTTCTTTCTTCTTCCTCCTCCTCTGCTTCTTCTCCGTTCTCTATTCCTTCTTTTTCTTTTTCTTCTTCTTCTTTCTCTTCTCTTCCCTCTTCTTTCTCTTCTTCTTCTTCTTCCTCTTCCTCTTCCTCTTCCTCCTTTTCAATGCCACCTGTTCTCAAACTCTCAATCTCTTTTCCTTCTTTTGGAGTTGCTTCAGGAGAAGATGTGTCTGATGTTTTGGATACCAAAATAACTGGAATTATTCCATGTTGACTTCTTTTTTCTTCTTCTCCTTCTTTTTCTTCTTTTTCTTCTTTCTCTTCTTTCTCTTCTTCTCCTTCTTCCTTTTCTTCTTTCTCTTGTTTTTCATCTTTCTCTTCCTTCTCTTCATCTTCGATTTTAGCTTCAACCTCTGATTTTCTTGAAGATGCTTCTAAATTGCTTTCGTTTTCTTTCCCTTTTTCTTCTTCTTCTTTATCCTCTTCTTTTTCTTCTTCCTCTTCTTTCTCTCTCTTTCCTTTTGCCTTGGCTTCTTTTAATTGTTCAATCTTTTCTTTCTCTGCCTCTTCTTCTTCTTCTTTCTTCTTCTTCTCTTCTTCTTCTTCTTTCTCTTTCTCTTTCTTCTTCTCTTCTCTTTCCTTTTCCATTAACAGCTTCATTTCTCTCTCTTCTTTCAATCTTGCTTCTCTTTCCTCCTTCGCCTTCCTCTTTCTTTCTTCCCTTTCCTTCTTCTCCTTCTCCTTCTCTTTCCTCCTTTCTTCTCTTTCTCTTTCTCTTCTCATCCTTTTCTCATTCTCCCACTGCATTTTCTCTCTTTCTTCTTCCCTTCTTCTTCTTTCTTGCTCCAAATTTTCTCTTTCTCTTTCTCTTTCCTTCTCTCTTTCCACTTCCAAATCTTTCTCCCTCAAAAGATCTGAATCTCTTCCTCTTGTTCTCCTTCCTTCTTCTTCTTCTTCTTCTTCTTCTCTTTCTCTCTCCTTCTTCCTCCTCATATCCATCTCTGATTCCCTTGGAATTGAATAGTAACCATCCACATCTCTTCTCCTCCTCATCCTCATTCTTTCTTCTTCCTCTTCTTCTTCTCTTTTTCTTCTCCTTCTTCTTTCCTCCTCTTCTTCTTCCTCTTTCTTCTTCCTTCGTCTTCTTTCCTCCTCCTCCTCCTCTTCTTGTTTCTTTCTTCTTCTTCTTTTCTCTTCCTCTTCTTCCTCCTCTTGCTGCTTCTTCTTCCTCCTCCTTTCTTCCTCCTCTTCTTCTTCAATTCTTCTTCTCCTCTCTCTTTCTCTCCTCCTCTCTTCTTCACTTGATTCACTGCTCGAATCACCCCTCCTCTTCCCTCTCTTGCTCTTCCTCGTCTTCTTCTTCCTCTTCCTTCTTCCTTCTTCATCATCATCTTCTTCTTCTTCTTCTTCTCCGCTTCTTCCTGGTGACATCGATTGCGCACTCAATATTGTCTGCTTCAGCATCGTTGTTAGATTCATCAGCTCTGCTTCCATTTTTTCCTTCTCCTTCACAGCTTGCGTGGTTTCTTTATCTTTCTTCTTCTTCTCTCCGTCTTCGCCTTTGTCTTCTTCTTCTTTCTCTTCTTCATTCAGAATTGACACCATATCGTCCAATGCAAACGAATACATGTCATCTTCTTCGTCTTTCCCTTCTTGAATCCTCTTCCTTCTCCTCTCTGCCTCTTTCTTCCTCCTCCTCAGCACTTTCTCTTTGATCCTCCGCTTCGCTTTTATCTCTTTCCTCTTATCAGCTGCCTCCTCCAACAGCATCTTCTTCAGCTCTTCTTCTCTCTCTTCCGTCCTCTTCCTCAGCCACATCTTCATTTCTGCCTCTTCCTCTTCCTCTTTCTCCAGCAACAAAAGCCTTTCTTTCTTCCTCTTCGCCATTTTGCTTCTTTCTTCCTCTCTCTCTTTCTCCCACTGCGCTTCCACTTCTGAATCCACATCGTAGTCTTCCTCTTTCCTCCTCTGCCTCTCCTTCTCTTTCCTCTCTCTTTCTTCGTTCTCTCTCTCATCCTCGTCTTCTTCCAGCTGCCTTCTTCTCCTTCTCTTCCTCTCTCTCTCCTTCACTCTCTCTTCATCGTCGTCTTCGTCCTTCATCAGCGCTCTCCTTCTTGCCTCCCTCAGCTCTTGGTTCACTCTGATCTGCCCTATCTCAGAATCCTCTTCAATCAGCTCTTCTTCTTCCTCTTTCCATCGCTCTTCCTCTTCTTTGATCCTTTCGACCTCTGCTTCTCGTTTTCTCCTCTCTTCTTCTCTTTGTATGCGCCTTTCCTCTTCTTCTTCTTCGATTCTTCTTTCTTCTTCTTCTTTCCTCCTTCTTCTTTCTTCCTCCTCTTCTTCTTTTCTTCTCCTCCTTTCTTCTTCTACTGTTGCTTTTTGTCTTCTTCTTTCTTCCTCTGCCACTTTCCTTTGTCTTTCTGCTTCTTCTCTTTCTTTCTTCTTTCTCTCTCTTTCCTTTTTATCGTCTTCTTTTTTCCCCTTTAGCATCCACTCCTCATCCAATATCTTCATCCTCAGCTCTTCTTTCTCCTTCTCAATCTTCCTCATTTCACTCAATCTTTGTTCTTCTTCGTCTCTTATTGCCTTCTCTTTTTCTTCTCTCTCTTTCTCTTCCTTCTGCTTCCTCTCCTGTTCTCTAACTCTCGACATTTCCTTTGCCTTCTCTTTCTCTTCTTCCTTCTCCTTTGCCTTCTCCTTCTCCATCTGCAGCTCCAGCTCCAGCTCCTTCTCCCTCTCCTTCTGCATCTCCATGATCCTCTCCATCTCGCTCTGCCTCTCCTTCTCAAATGCCTCCCTCCTCTTCGTCGCCTCCTCCACCAGCTGTGCTGCGATGCTCTCCTTCTCCTTCGCTTCCTCCAGCAGCTTCCGCAGATTCTCTTCTCTTTCTCTCTCTTTCTCCTTCTCAATCGCCCGTTCCTTCTCCTTCGCTTTCGAATTCTCCTCCACCGTCTGCTTCAGCTGCAACTCCAGCTCCTTCCTTATCTCTTCCAACCTCCTCCTCTCCTCTTCTTTTGCTTTCTCCACTTGTTCTAACATCTCTTTGGACTTTTCTTGCTCTAATGCCAGCATCGCCAGCTCTTTCTCTTTCCTCCCTTGTTCCAGCAGTCGATCTGTCTCCAGCTTCATAATGCGTTCTTTCTCTCTTATTCTCTCCTCTTTCTCTCTCTGCTCTTCTTCCTCCTTCATCTTCTTCGCCACTTTCAGCCCTTTCAGCATCAGCTTCGCTTTTTTCACTTTCAAACACATTTTCCACCAGTCCGCAATAAACAGTGCTTTCTGCCTCTTCTCTCGAAATCTCATCATCTCTTCCTCTTTCTTCATCATCCTCTGCTCCTCATACTCTCTTCTCTCCCTCAGCACATTCTCTTTCCTTCTCATTTCTTCCTCTTCTGCTCTTCTGATGCGCTCTGCCTCTGCTTCTGCTGCTTTCCTCGCCTCTTCCTCTTCTCTCCTCGCTCTCTCAATCGCTTCCTGTCTAATTCTCTCTCTCCTTCTGAGCATCTCCTCTTCTTCTCTCATCAGGTTCTCTTCGTTGTTCCTCGCTTCCTCCATCCGCAGCGCCTCCTCAATCTGCCTCGCCTCTTCCTCTATCCTCTTCCGCTCCTTCTCCAGCTCCTCCTCTGCCTGCCTCCTTTCTTCCTCTCTCTTCCTCTCCTCCTCCTCCGCTTTCCTCTTCAGCTCCTCTTTCCTCTCCTGTGCAAGCAACACCATCGCCCTCACTGCCTCTTTCCCTCTTGTCCGCGACCACCACCAGTTCTCTATGAAATCGACTGCTGCTTTGCGAGCTCTCCTCTCTTCCAGCCGCTTCAGCTTCTCTTCCCTCACCTCCCTCAGCTTCTGCTTCTCTTCCTCTCTCCGCTGCACCGCCTCGGCTTCTTTGTCCTTTTGCCTCAGAATCACTTTCAGTTTTTTCTCTTCTTCTCTCTCTCGCATCATCCTTTCTTCTTCTCTCTTCTTCTCTTCCTGCTCCTGCTTCCTCGCCTCAATCCTCCTCCTCGCCTCCATCAGCAGTTGCTCTTTCTTCGCCTCCAGTTCTGCCTTCTCCTTTGCCTCTGCTGCTTCTCGCCTCAGCTTCTCTGCTGCCAATCTCCTGTGCTCTGAATCCTTTGCCTCTGACCACGCTGAGCGAGGCATGGCAGGGCGGAGCTGGAACGAAGGAGAAGAAGAGAAAGAGGCAGAAGTCTTTGAATGCGGAGAGATGAGCGAGCCAATGGAACTGAGAGAAGCTAAAGAGGCAAGGGAAGGCTGGCGGGATGCGTGGGAGGAAAGAGAGGCGGTTGAGTGATGAGCAGGGGAATAGTTTTGAGATGATTGGAGAAAAGAAGAGGAAGAGGAAGAAGAGGAAGAAGAGGAAGAAGAGGAAGATGGAGATGCTCTTGCAATCCCAGAAGAAGAAGAAGAAGACTTTTTTGAAGTCGAAGGTTTGGAAGGTGTGAGTGTTACAACGTCATCCAGTAGAGAAAGAGCAGTGGCAGATGAAGAAGAAGATGATGATGATGATGCTTTGTTATTCATCTTCCCTGCTTCTGGTTGAAGAAGTGACGATGTTGATGATAATGACGTTGATAGTGCTAATCCTTGTATTCCTCCTTTTTCTCCTTCTTTCTCTCCTTCTCTCCCTTTCATTCTATCTGTGATTCTGCTCTGTTCGTGTTCTCTTTCTGCTGCTTTCTTCCTCTCTGCTGCTCTTCTTAGCTCTTCCAGCCTCGCTTCCTCTGCCTTCTCCTTCGCCCTTCGCTCCGCCTCCCTCTTCGCTTTCTTCATCTCCCTTCTCCTCTCCTTCTCTTTCTCTTTCTCCCACAATTGCATCTCTTTCTCCTTCTTCTCCTCCTGCAGCTGTTTGTGCTGCTTCATCAAGCTCTCCTTCTCTTCCTCCAGCTTCGCTGCTGCCTCTGCTGGTAACGACATTTTCTCTATCAGAACTTCTTCGGTTTCCTCTTCTGCTCCTGTTGCTGTCAGAATAATCCAATCTTCTCTTTCTGCTCTTTCTCTCCTCTCCTTCTCCCTCTGCCTCTCTTTCTCCACAAGCAGCTGGATTTCCTTGTTCCTCCTCGTGTTGCTAACTCTCTCTTTTCCCTTTCCTTTCTCCTTCTCTTTCTCTTTCTCTTTCCTTCCTTCCTTCCTCACCCTTCTCTTCTGATGCACCTTCTTCATCCGCCTCACCAGCTTCTTCACTTTCTGTTTCTCAATCACTTTCTTCGTCACCATCTTCCTCCTCCGCTGTGCCACCACTTCTCCTTGCCCTTCATCCAGCACCGCCATCTCCTGCTCTGGCGACAGCTCAACGGGCGTTGGTTCTTCATCACTCGACAATTCTTCCCCAAATTTACCGGCAGCTGTTATTTTCCCCATTGACGCACCAGGAATCGGAGGAGGCGGTGGAGAAGAAGAAGAAGAAGAAGAAGAGCTATCGTCTGAATCATTCGCGTTGTCTGATTCATTTGAAGAGTCATCAGCAGGCAGTGGTACAGGTGGTATTGGCGGAGGAGGTGGAGAGGCAGAAGATTGAGTGCTGTCATAAGAACGAGTGGCTGCTGATTTGGGTGTGGCTGGCTGCGAATGGCCAGGCGTCGGCACAGGCGTTGGCTCAGAGTCAGAATCGGAGGCAGAACTGTCGCTAGCTGAGATGTGTGGTGCTTGGATGCTTAAGAAGGCGCCAACTTCTTTGAACAGCGGTTTTGAGCTCGATTTGGATGAATGTGAATCTTTGCCTGTGCTGGCGTTGTATGCATGCTCGGATTCTGGGCCCAGCTCTTCTTCGACTTGGATCTCCTTTTCGACATCTTCTGTTACTTCTGTTTCGACTTCGGTGGAAACTTCAACGGTTTCTGTTATTGTTTCATAGTCACTTTCATTTGCATTCACATCATCTTCTTCATTAACTTCGTTTTGAATTTCATACTTTGATGAGTGTTTTTCGTCGTGATCTTTTTTCTCATATTTCTGTTCATCTTCAAATGATTTCGCTTTTTCGACATCTTCTTTAAAATATTGCCAATTCCCATCATCATATACGCTTAGTAACTTTTTCTTTTTCTTTCTTAATATAACATGTTTTTTAACTAATTGATGCTCTTTTGCCTTCGCAAAAAGTTCGTCAATCTCTTTAGAGCGACGAATAATTTGTGAGTCTTTTTCTATTTTCTCTTCTATTTCAGATTTTAATGATAACTCCTCTGCAAGTTGCTTTTCGCGTCTCATTTGAATTTCATACATTTTCACTCTTTCTTGGTCTGCTTTAAGAACCTCCTTATTCTTTAACATTGCAAATGGCCAATAATCTGGTCTGTGTTCAGAAAGAACATTTTCGTTAATGTTTGTACGTGGCTTTTGTTGAGGAGGGCGAGCATATGAACCTTTTTTATAGTTATATTTATCAATAACTGACGTTACAAATGAATTTTTCCCTGGGGATGCAATTGGACTTTGAATTTTTGGTTGTTGTGGATATGGTTTTCCAGAAGTCTTTGAAAAAAATTTAATATTAAACATGTTTGTCATGATAGATAAAAGAAAATACATACCGTTCTCCCAAAATCGTGTGATTGGGGTAATGATTTAGGAGATGGTAAAAACATATTTTGACGTTGAAATGAATTTGATGGCGAGCGTGGAGGCTCGAGTTTTGAGATAATATCGTCAATGCCTGATGTGTAGAGTAAATTCGCACCCTTTGGAATAAAAAATGTAATTTTTTCAAGAAAACAGATTTTAAAAATATAAAGTCATACAAGCTTCTTTTGAAGAAGCTTTTGCTCTTTAGGATCAGTCTGCATTTTGGATCAATATTAAGTCTCTGATCAAAAATGATCGAATGTTTTGATTTATTATTTTGTTTATTTTTTTGCAGTGTGTAATGGACTGCTTTTTTTTAATTCTTCTCTTTCAAAAAACATTATCTATTTTTTGAAATGGTTATGATCAAAACAATCACTATTTCAAGGTGAACAACAATCTTCATGAACTTTCACATATTTACATTTGCAATTTTGATGGATTTGTGCATGTCCAAAGAATTTTCTGCACTTGATGATGTCCTTCTGTTGCCTCGGAATATGTTTTCGCTTTCAGAAATGTTAACGCTAAATTCTGGTTCTTATGTGAGCTTTGGAACTCAAATTATGGATTCTGTTGTTCACATAAAAGGTTCCGATGCTACAAAACTACGTCCGAATGATATATCGGAACTCCAATCATTATTCGCTGTTGAAAATGCTTCTTTAAGTTTGTCAGAGCTTTCAGTTATGTGCACGAAGAAATGTCGTTTTGTTAATATTGACAAATTTTCTGATATATCTATAACAAGTTGCACTCTTACTAATGCAGATTCCATGGATTTCTTTATTTTGAATGATGGTGGCTCTCTATTTTTAAATAATTTTACGATAATTCAAGCTCCAAACACTAGAATTACAGCAATCATGAAAAGCAACTCAATTTCTAGTTCATTGAAGCTGTTTCAAAGTTCCATGACTTCATTATCTCTGACGGGATTAAGTCCGTTAATAGGAAATATTAACACTTCATTTGTTGAAGTTAAGGATTCCTATTTCGAAAATATTACAACCTTTGATTGTTTGGAACACATTAATAGCAATAATGAATTTTCTTTAAATATCAAATTTAGTTCTTGCACCTTGCAAAATAATGTAAATGATTTTTATGGGGGAGTAGCACTTGGAATGGTTGGAGGAACCGACTTTAAAGGAACAAATCTGACAATTGTCAAAAGCAAAAGCACATACAGAGAGCAGCAAAATAGCACTGGTAATCAAACATATGAAGACTCAGAGTTTGTTGAATGCACAACAAGGTTAAACGGAGGCGCTTTAGCAAAAATTGATTACGGTTCCTTGAATGTTACGAATTGCGAGTTCAAAAAATGTGAAGCGCGAGGGGTTACGAGCCAGGGTGGAGCGATTTATATTGGAACGAGCGTACCTTTGGCTAGTCTTTACACAAAAGACTGTAAATTTATAAAGTGTCATGCAAAAAAATGTGGTGGTGCCATTAGTGCGACTGGAATATTAGTTGCAACGAACCCAGTTGTCAAATCATGCACTTCTGTCGAAGGAGGTGGAATGTATATTCATCCAAGCGAAGTCAATGTCGTGCCAGAAGGGACCTTGCGAGGAATTGATGGTGGAGAAATTACACACTGCACAGCAACAGAAGACGGGGGAGGGTTGTGGATTGGATTATTAACCACTTTCATCAGACCGAAATTTAATGTGAGTGATGTTTATATTGCGTCGTGCAAAGCTGTTGGTGGAATGGGAGGAGGCGTGTTTTTGGCCGAAACAACAAGTGGTCTTCCACTTTTGTTTTCTGACTTTTATTTTGTCAGATGCATTTTTGGGGAGAACAAGGCTGAATATGGAGGAAATGATATATTTGCCGAAGAAGGATGGAAGGATGCATTAACAGAATCATCGTTTGTAGAGTCATATTCTGACAGTTCCACACCGAAAGTTCAGATTGAATCACAAGGCGAATTTAATGATTGGTTGAAGAAAGTTCCATATTTGAGATGGGAATATGTTGTGGTGGTTGTTGTCTGTATTGTGGTGGTTATTCTTGTTGTTGTGCTAATCATCGTTTTGTGCTGTTGCCGCAAGAAATTGAAGAAGTGTTGCTGCTGTTGCAAATAATTTCAATATGTCAATGAGCAATTGAAAAAAATGGTTAATGTTTTTTGAGATACTTTAAATTAGAGTGAGTGCAAGTTGCTCAGAGAAATTAAGAAATAAAAAGAATTTTTATTCATGTGCTTTATAGTTTTTAATTCTTTGATTTTTTTATTGAAAGCAAATGTTTATTTGTTGTAATTAAGAAGTCTTCTGTTGTTGATTTACTTTTTGCCTCAGCTATTATTACGTTTTCTATTATATCAAATTTTTATAACTACGTAACTATTAATTTCAAATCAATTTTTCTTTGATTTCTAATTTTTTTACTTATATAATTCAATTGTCTTCCTTTTTTTATCAAGTTTCTATTTTATATAAAATATATTTGTTTGTTTTCGTTAAAATTTTTATATATTTTGTTTTGTGTGATATTTTTTATTTCAAAGTTTTGATATTTAAAAATGGAATTATCACTTTTCATAAATCGACACCTTAATTTTTTTAAGTGAAAAGTTTCTTTTTATTGTTGACTATTTTTCATTTTTCGTATTTATTTGTATGCTGAACATCAACTAACTTAATATTTGCACAAGTGTTATTTTTATTATTCTTAAAAAGTGAAAAAAACAAAATTAATAACAAGAATTTGAATCAATAGGAGAGATACATTTTGAAATTACAAGTTTTGAATGATTATATTTCCAAAAAATCAAAAAGAAAGATATTCAAGGGAATTCCTTTCAAGGAGAACATCAACCATTTTGAAGTTCATATTCATTCTCAAAAAATGTGAATTTTTTTTTCTATTTTTTTTTTTTTGAACAATTTTGCAAGAAAGGCCTTTCAGCTTTATGTGTCATTTTCTTAACAAAGAAATTAACAGATGATATGCAACCGTCAAATAAATGTAATTTCAAGAATTATCGTCTGAATCACAAAAGCTACAATAATATGAAAAAATAAATGAACTTAAAAGAAAATCTCATGGTATGTCTTTGTGGAAAAAAAGGAAAGGAACATTTGTTTGAAATATTATTTTGAATTGAAAGTTGCAATTCAAATTTTATTGAAAAGTTGTGATTCTATTCACGACCAAAATTTTTTGTTTCAGTCACTTTTTGAAAAAAAGTCACATTATTTGGGGGATAATATGAATTTTCAAGCTTTTTTTGCACAAGGCACAAAATAATGTTTCACTCATAACTTCACTAAACTCTCTCAGATTTCAAAATAATTTCGTTTGTCAAATTTATAAACAGGAACTATTGATATTACAGCATTATGTTTTGTTTCCTCAAACGTATTTCAAAAAATAAATCCAATTTATTTTTATTTTTTGATCACACGAATTTCATCCGCATTGCATAATTTTTCTATGAAAATGTCTGAAGCGTAATTTTTGTCCCATATGAAAAAATGTCAAAATTCAACAGATGGGTGAATTATTCGTTGCAATTTTTCAAAAAATAATTGAACAATGCCCAAATTGTTTATTGTTTAAAAGGTCGAAAGATTTTTGGAGTTTTCGGGGCAAATAGATTTTTTGTGATTTTTTGAATTTTTTTTATATATTTTGTTTCTCAATAATCACATAAATATTTGCAGAAAGAATAATGAGCACAACATTCTTTTCCATGAAAATGAGTCAATTTTAATTTCAATTTATTTTTTTCGTTGTTGCTCACATATTTGGAGTTTCTTCATATTTTTGCAATCAATAGTGAAATTGAATTTTTTGTTTTGTTTCACTTGTTTCTTTTTGAATGATAACCATTTTCTTTTTAAAAAATTACGATGTGGGCTATTCTTTTTGAAAAATCGCAAATGTTTAATTTTCAAAAAATATTTTTTCTTATATTTTTCATATTTTGCTCATATTTATGTTTCCATTCACCAAACTTCACTAATATAGAATTTATTTCTGGATAATGCTATTTCAAACAGTCTTGAGGAGATTTGTGAGCTGAAACAGAAATTTGATCAAAATGTGATATTTTGGTTTATATGAATATTTAACATTTGCGACTTTTCAAATAGAATAACCCATGTTAATTACGGAATAATTAATATAAAAAGCTATTTTCATAACTGATGATATGCAACTTTAAAAAAAAAAAAATCCAATTTTTTTAGCAATAGCTATTTTTCAAATTCATCTTGATGGAACAATGAAATGAAAAGCAATTTGAAATATTTGTTGTTGTCATTGTTGAAATTTCAAATTTCAAAAAAACATTTTTATTAATAACATCAAATGTTTATCAATTTATTTTGAAATAACAATTTCATATTTATCATTGTGATGTTCGAATAATTAGTTAATTTCTATTAGATTTGACTTTCAAAAGAATTCCATAGGCTTATCCATTTAAAAATCATTCTTTCGTTCGAGTTTTGGTCGAAAATCATGAACTCAATTAGATTGAGAAGAAAATTTTTCTTTTAAAATATCTTTAGAAAATGTCTGAAGAATCCGATGAAGTTCATTTTTTCATAATCCCATTGAGATAACAATTGTGATCAAAACTCAAACGAAAATGAATTTCCAAAAGGATAATACATATATTCTTATTAATCAATTGAGAAAGAAAGTTTATTCTTATTCCCATAAAAACAGTTATTATGATAAAAACTCAGACGAATGTGTGATTACAAAGAGGATCAGCGATATGAAATTCATCCAATGAGAATTATTGTCTTGCTTTACTCAAAAATACCTATGAATATGTGTTAAGAATGAAAAAAAAAAAATACTTATTAATAAAAATTACTTAAAGAAGATTGTTTTTGAAATTGTTATATGCAAAACCTGAAATAAAAAAATATAAATATAAAAAAATCAAACAAAAAATCACTATAGAAATAACAGTGGCTTCACAGCTTCGTAAAAATCAAAAAAAAAATTTTTTTTTACGCTTTGCATTTCTTAATTTGTGGCCAAACTTAAAAAACGCATTTATGCCATCACGCAAAAAAAATATAACTCACAATTTAAATGTATGAAAAATGGTTTTTTTATCAAATGCTTTTATTGAATCAACTTATTTATTACATCAAGCAGACGAGAAAGTACTTCTCTTTCAGCAGAAACCCAATCGCTTATCATTTCTTCCTGTGTGCTGTCAATCCGGCCCGTGGCCTTTTTCCGCTGTGAATAATGATAGAAAGCACGCGCTGTGATAGCCTCTTGAAGTCCTTCGAGAGTTCGAGGAAGCAATATTTCTGTTGAAGAAGAAGAAGATGAAAATGAAGAAGAGGAAGAAGACGAAGACGAAGACGAAGAGGAAGAGGAAGAGGAAGAAGACAACAATGATGAAGAAAAAGAAGAGGAAGAAGAAGCATCAGAAGAATGAGAAGAAGAAGAAGGCGATGATCTTAATTCATCCATTGAACTGGAACAGGAACTAGATATTGGTTTTTCTGGCAGACTTTCAGCAAGGCAAGATGATTCAGAAATGACTGTAGCGTCTTTGGAAGACAAATCTGTAGATGAAGGTGCAGAGGAAGAAACAGAGGAACCCTCACTTCCTGATTCTGATGAAACATTATTTTCTGTATTTTCTTGAGGCTTGCAACACTGCTCATCAGCATTCGAAGATGAAGAGCATCCACGACTCATATTTGCACTTTGTGGTTCATCAGTGCCATTTTCACGCAATTCAGAAGAAGATGAATGTGCAGCAGTTGTCGCGGCTGATGTCTTTGAAGGATTAACAGAAGCAGACAAAACAAAAGTGAAGTCTGTCGCTGTCTGAAGAAAGTTTGTTGTTGATGAGGATAAGCTACTGGAAGGCTTATCAGAAGCAGCCTGCGAAGGTAATGACAATGATGATGGTTGCTCAGAGGAGGAAGAAGAAGAAGGAATATCATCAGAAGAAGCGGAAGCGGAAGCGGAAGTGGAAGAGGAAGAGGAAGAGGAAGAGGAAGAGGAGGAGGAGGAGGAGGAGGAGGAGGAGGAGGAGGAGGAGGAGGACGAGGAAGAGGGTGATGAGGAAGAAGAAAACGAAAATGGATATGATAGCGGAGATGATTCCGAAGTTGACGTTAATAAGGAATCGGAAGAATATGCGTTTGCATCATTATCTAATTGCTTTTTGTTATTAGATAATTCTCCAGAAATCTCATCAGATTTTTTATTATTAAAATCTTCTTTAACAACATTAAATGATAAATCCTTTTTAGGCTTTTCTTCAAGTGGAGTTTCAGCCTCTGACAAATGTTTTGAAGAAGAGCTTTCAAACGAAGTATTTGCTTCATCAAGAACAACAGAATCGGAAAGGTTAACTTCATCTTCAGAAGTATGTGAAACACTTTGGAATGTTGTTGGCACTGTTTCTTGTTCTGTTTGAGATTCATTATTTTCCTCGCTGCTTCTTTCAATATCAATGCTTTTGATATCAAAAATAGTATTTTCACAATTTTGTGAATTACCAAGTGAATCATTAGAGGCGATGCTTCTGTTCGATTCATTTGTCATACTGAGAGTTGGCAATGATGAAGACAACATATTTGTTTGCGTCTCACTTGAAAACCCTAAAGGTAGTTCTTCGAAGTCAGATACAAGCTCTGGTGTAGAAGCTACAGGAATAGTTGAAATGGATGATTGAGAATCCTTTTCTGAGGCATTTAATGGTGAAGAATTGGATTCGTGAGTATCAGATAAACATCGATTAGGAGTTGTAATTGCACTATCGATGCGCGAATTACAGGAATCGTTCGTTGTATTCGTCTGAAAATCCAAGGACGAGTTACTATTTTCTGGTGTTGCATTTGTAGGTTTATTTAAAGTTGATATTGGTAGAGAATTCTGAAAGATTGAGGAATCTGACGGGATTTGCATTTCCTTACATGAAATTCCTTGACCACGATTATGTAAAATGCCTTTTATAGAATGAGAAAGTTCTTGAGTGGTTGCAGATTTTTTCAATATTAACGATTTTGGTGATTGTTCAAAACAAAATGGCTTCTTTGGTGAAAGTTTGATTTGTTTGACCCTTTCCATTTCGTGCTGCGATAAATATATTTTCAGTGAATGATCGATCTCAGAAGTTGAACTGCTTTGAACTAATGATGGCTTCTTTAACGGAAAATGAAATGAAGGACTTTTTTCAAGTGATGAGCGAGAAGATCTCGTCGATACACTGTGATTTCTTTGAATTTGAGGAGGAGACGGAATAAGTGTCTCTTGCTCAACGCTTCTTTGCTCTTGCTCATCATCATCACTTTGTAATTCATCTTGTTCATTTTCTGCAAAATGAGCGAAGCTATTTTCCCTAATAAGTCGATGATGAAGCATTTTAATCTCTCGTATTTTTTGTTTTTCTTTTTGGGTTTTTTGTTGAATCTCTTTTTTCTCGATTATTTCTTTTTGTTTTTGTTTATTAAGATCTTCTTGATATTGCCATAAAGAAGCCCAATCAGCTTTCTTTGCTTCACCAATCTCCATGGAGAGTTAACAAGTACAAAGTGTGTAGAAAATTTCTCGATTTCTAGTCTCCTTCGTAGATTTATAAAAAGATGTCAAAATTTTGGTTGATCAAAAAATTTCTGTTAATACATATATAAATGTAGATATGTTATAATATTAGAATTTAGCAATTATTCAATGGATATGAAAAAGTATAATTTATTATTTATTATGATGAATCATTTTTTATTTATTGTTTAATGAATCAAATGGATCTCCGCAACAGAAAATATCATAATTGTTTTAATAATTTAAAATTGGTTAGCGCTAAATATATATAAGCAAATTTTTAGCATTTACATTAAAAATTATTTTTTAGATAAATTCTGTTCAATTTATGCTTAGTGAAGTACAATCGTATGCATTTTTCATGCACATTATATCTTTAATTAAATTATTATTATTATTGTAACATTTTAGAACCTCACGACAGAATTATTACCACATTTCAAATCTTCAGTTTCATCAATCAGGATTATTTTTTGCTGTAAGTCGAGGGCAAACATTAGATATCTTTTTTTTCGACAACGAGCATTTATTGCAATGCGATGTTTGAAATGCATATGCATTTTTTCTTCATTATATTGAATCTTTCATTTTTTTTTGATAGTCTGAAAGTGGAATGAACTGTGCCATAAGGCCATTTTCATCAACATCATTCGAATATCATATCGCATCATTCGAATGGATAGAAATGCATACGAATTGTTCATATTATATCCTTGTTCGATTTCCAAATAGAAATTCTTTTTGCCTGTATGAGTGCATATTTTCAAATTGAATTTAATTCGGGTTAGTGTATCTCTTTTATTAGAGCCTTCGCGCAAGATTACAAGAGTCATTGACCTCAAAAGTTCTGGTAGTGCTTTGACTTGTTCAACGTATTTTTTGACAAAGGAGATTCATTTCCCATTAAACGCTGAATCAAAGGCAAAGGATACATCATCAGCTCCATTGTATTTCTCAAAGCTGTCTGCATTTTTATCGACTCTATCAGGAGAACAAGAGCCATCTGAAAATAAAACATCTGAGGATCTGACCGAACAAGTTAAAGAGTTAACTGAAGTCAAAGCGAAAGAGAATTTCATGAAAGAGTCTGATCAGCCACAAGAAATGCAATTTCTCAATGTTTATGGATTTGATGCGGACAGTCAACTCCATCAGTGGAAGATTCAATTTCCATCAACAGGGAAATTAAAATTGGATCAAAGTGAGCCATGTCAAGCTATCTTGTCAAAAGCTGTCAGAATGAAAGTTTATGGCAAGTTTACGGCAATTGCATCGATAAATGTTAGCAAGAGCAAAACAATAATCATTGGAGGAACAGACGAAGGATTGATATACCTATTTGATTCAGCAAAGCTTGTACGTCCGTTTATTCGGCTGCTTATTCCTCCATTTTCCAGCATCAATTGCTTCGATACGAAACTATACGATGAAGTATTTGCGAGTTTAAAGAAGAGAGAAGCAAGATTTTCTGTGAAGCCACAGCGCGAGCAAGTGAAGAAAAACGATTCCGTAGCAGGATATAGCCGTCAGTTTTCAACGAAGATTAGCCAGCTTATCGTGGAAGAAAACACAAATCACCTTTTTGTTGTGTTCAACAGCTGCATCGCAAAAATCTATCTGACCGAAACACTTTCGCGATATCTTTCTCTGAGTGACACTTTCGACTATCAGAAAATTGTGAAGGAGTTTTCTCCGTTGTCAGCTTCCAAGTCAAGTATTGCAACCGCATTGTGTGTTGTACTCGAAAGCTGGCTGCTTTCTGAATTCCAAAGCCGAAGTGAAAATCAGGATAATTCAGACTCATTATCCTCTTCTTCACTTGGGCTGGCACAATCTCAACTATCCCCCGAAACATCCGCTAATTCTTCTTCTTTCATTCCATCTGAACGAGCTTTGCCTTCTCGATCGTCAATAGCCCTTACTTCTTCAGTGAACATACCGCTGTCAGAGACATTTCTGTCTGGGCCTGTTGTTTTGTGCCCTTCTTTCTCGACTCTTCCTTCTTCTCTCGGCTTTTCTTCGATTCTTTGCGTTCCAACGACTGTTGGGATTGTATGGAGTGACCTTGCTTCACATCTTTGTCTGTCATGCGATAAACAGTCAAGCGAAAAAGGAAAAACTTCTCTTTTGGAACTGTTCAGGAAAATGGGAAGCTCCAATGAAGTTGCATCACAACGCTTTCATAAAAGCAATGAAATAACAAAAATAACTTCATTTTCAGATAGATCTGTTTATAATAATTTTGCTCCACATAATCTGTCTTTTCATGCCAATGAAGTCTTATCTCCTTCATCATTAACTCAATATCCATCCAATTCATCTCTTCATCTGTTTAATAATCACTTTCCTTTTCTTCTTTTAAGTTTCTTTTCCTCACAGTTTGCTACTAACCTCTTCCATATCCACCAAGCAGCTTATCAATTTGGTGAAAAGGAGTTAGCTGGTCAATTAGCAGACTCAATGAATTGGCTGAATCGGCGTTCCCGCCGCTTTGCTGGATCGTCCGAATGGGGTGAATGGAATGCAAATGACAGTCATGATATGGAAGACGAAGAAGAAGACGAGGAGGAGGAAGAAAGAAGAGGGGACGGACATATGGAAGGATTAAACGATGCTAATAATTTCATTGATGGAGCCGATGAAGATGTGGAATCTGTGACTGAAGATGATGAAAACGGTGATCCTGATGACTTTGATGCAGCGTCAGAAGGAAACGATGATATTCTGGGCATTCAGAGAATAAGAGCCAGCATCCGAAGAAAGCAAAGGCAAATAATGGCTCGTAGGAGCCGGCAGAACGAAGTGACATTTCTGGTGGGAGATTTAACTGTTCGCCCAAAGGAAATTCCTCGTTTTGTTTCTTTGCCTTCAAATCGGATCGATACTGCTGATGTTTCAAAGAAGATAGTTCAGCTGCCAATAAAATTTACAGATTTGAAGTTGGGAAACGTTGACTTGCTGGAAGAGAATCATTCTGATGATGAAAAAGAAGAGTCGGGCGATGAAGAAGAAAGCGAAGATGAGAATTATCTTTTTGAAGAGCTGATTGAAGATGAAGACGGATCTGTTAGGCTTTTGCCTTCTTCAGTCCCAGGAGACACATCCAATTCTTCTGAAAGTGCAGCTTCAACGACATCTTCTTCTGCAACTTCATCTTTGGTACAAGCCGAGCAGATTTCTGATGTAATAACAGATTCTCTGTTATGTTTCGACACAAAAAGGCAGCAATCACCAGGCAACAAAGAAGCTACGAATGCTACTGAAGAATCAGATGACAAAGAATCCATTCATAAAGACAAAGAAGTATCCAAGCCACAAGCAAAAAAGTCAACAAAGCAAAAGAACAGCCTCATCACATCGTATTTTCAGCCGCAAAAACCAGTTAAATCGGAGCAAAAACAAACAGCTTCAAAAAATGCTCAGAAAAAGGATAAGCCGATTGCTGCAATAAACTTTGAGCAAATGGACATATTCCAAGCAATGTTTCTATTTCTGGAAGCATATGCCAGAAACGAAAGCGTTAAAGCAGCCAAGCTTTTGAATTTTGCTTCGCCGATGGCTTTGTTTTACAGCTTTTTAAAGCATACAACAGCTCAGTTTTCGAAAACAAGCCTATTAAAATCAGAGGAAGCAATCATGAAAACTTCAAATCCACAATCATCTCCAACAGCAACTTCTTCGATGTCTCCTCCTCGTCCGATCATTCTTTCGCCTTCGTCCATTTCAAGTTCAATGACAAACGCTCCATCAACTTCTTCTGCTTCTTCATCTTCACTCCCTGAATCATTTTCACTTCAATTTCTGAGTTCATTTCATTCTTTTCCAATTCACCTTCCCATTTCGTATTTTTGGCCCTGCCTTCATCCTGCATTTGCGTCCCCCACCGCTTTGCAGCTGTTTCGCGATTTGGTCAACCAAAGCCTTTTTGTCTATGACACTCTTCTTCATTGCTGCGAACAGATTAGAACAATTAAGTCAAACAAAAACAAAGTTTCAATGAATAATTCTTCCCTTGGCTTAAGCCGCTTTCGACCGTTATCAAACACAACCGTTCCATCAACAATCGATATTATGCCCATGCAGCCACTTCCTCCTTTTCAAAGGACCTTCTTCAATTTTCCTGAAGAAGCATTTGATTTTTCATGCCCAACATTTATTGCTCCTCATCCATTAATCCCAGGAGTATTTCTGGTGGCTTCACAAAACACCTCTCAAGAAGATTCTATTGTACTTTTAGTACAACAATAGTTTTTAGCTCTAATGCCTTGTGCTCCTTTCTTTTTTGAATTCGATTTTTTTTATGAAAATCAAAATTGAAAGTTGTTCAGAATAATTTTAAAAATTTTAAATTTTCTCAACATGAGCAAGAAATTCTAGTTGAATAATAATTTTCACTTGAAAAATTCTTCTTGTTTTCTCCAATTAAGATATTTGCAGAATGTTATTAAAAACCTCAAACATTGCTGTACCATATTTTTATTTTTATAATTTTTTAAAAGTTTGTTTTTTCGTTTTTTCCGACTTATTTAAAAAGGATTTCTTTTTTTAATGTTTTGAATTTTTTAATTTATTAATGGATAGTTGTTTTTATGGAGCAGAGATGCCCAAATTGTCTTGAAGTAATTGCAATGAATTTTGATCTTCATGTCAATTTTTGTTCAAGGCATCGAACAAGATGCGACAAGTGCGGTCAGGTTATGGAAAACGATGTGTGTTGCTATTGTTTTTGTTTTTTTCACATTCTTTTAGAAAGTGGAAATACATCAAAACACTGTTCATAAAGAAGTTTGCTTTTTTCATTAACAAAAAACATTTATCACAATATTTTGTGTTTCTTGTTCCATAAAAGGTTCCTTGCCCACAATGTGATATGCTCATAGATGCTTATTTTTTGGAAAAGCACAAAAAGGATGAATGTCAAAATAGGGTTATTGGACAATGCCCTTATTGCAATATTGATCTTTTCCTTGACAGTCCTCCAAGTTATGCTTCTGCTATTGTTTTTAATGAAATATTTATTTATTTTTTTCTTTCATTGCATAGATCATGTTGAGGATTGTGGAAATAGAACAGATATTTGCGAACAATGCAATAATCGAGTTAAATTGAAAGGTATATCATGACAACCAAGTGCAATTGTGAGTAAAATTCTTGTATTTCCATATTTTTATTTCTTTTTTCTTTTTTATGTTTCATTTTAGATATGGATCGTCATTTAGAATCTGGATGCAAAGAATATTTAAGTATTCAACCTCGTCCAATCCGGCAAGGCTTAAGGCTAAAAAGCTCCGGAATTTTGTCAGCCGAAGATTTCTCATTTTTATGTCCACTTTGCCAAGAAGCCACCTTTAGCACTCGGAAAGAAGCTGAAGTGCATATATCACATGAATGCTTTCTGAAGGATTATTTGAAGCAGTGGGAGTTAGAGAATGGGAAAAAAGCTGCTCCGCTTCCATTCACAGTCGATGCAGAAGGCGAACGTGTTTTTGTTCCACAAGACATTGCGAAGACAAAAGTGAGCAAAGAGAATGAGACAAAAACTCAGATTAGCAGAGTCGGAAGGGGAGCAGGGATAAGAAGAGACGCTTCAAGAGGCACTTCATTGAATCAGAGAGCAGCTGGCAGACGCGCTGCTGTTAGACAGAACGTGGTTGGAGACAGAATAACGTTGTTGTCTGAAGAAACGGGAATGTCGACAAGAGAGCTGTTGGCTGCAAAGGAAAGAGAAAAACGGTTTTTTGCTCAAAGAGGCATGCGAAAAGCAACTGTGAATTTGGAGTTGCAATTTTTTAAAGAGTTTTTTTTATTTGTCATTTTGGATGATTTTTCTGGGGTTTATTTGTTATAATCAATAAATTGTTGTACTCTTAATTTGATTTTGTCTATTTTTTGGATAATTTTGTGGCATCTCTTTATTTTTCTAAATTCAAATTTTTTTTTCCATTTATACTTTTATTATTTAATTATTTAATTATTTAATTTGCATTTCAAAAAGGCCGAAATCCTGCTCCACCAAGGCAACCAGCCCCTCGTTTTGCGCGAGAAATAGAGAAACATGGAGGCGACTTGTACAAAAGTGCACATCGATTGGGCGTTGACAGAGCAGCTTCAGTTCCGATACGAGCGCGCCCAGTGCGAAGCCAGAATTTATACGTGCCGCCGGCAACACACAACATCGAACTGAATCGAGATCAAAAAATAGCAAGAGCTTCTCATGCTGCTCCAAAGACTGTGGCAAAGCCAGCGGCGAAAGTGATTGCTCAGCCAAAAACAAGGGCGTATTATCATCCTCCTGCTTTGGGGGATCCAAAGAAAAGAGCGGTTAATCCGAAGACACATTCAAAACCTGCTCCAAAAATACACACCATTTTCGGTACATAGATATTGTTGTTATTTTAGCTTTTTTCTTTCTTTTTGTTGATTACATTAATTTGGGGAAGTTATTCGTGGATTTTTTAAAAATATTGTGCAATTTTGTTTCATGCATTTCATTTTATGCAGTTTAGTTTTGTAATATTTATGTTAAAATTTCTTGTTGGTATTGTTTTCAGAAATTCTTTGAAATGATACTATGGGTCATTTTGATCGATAAACGTTTTTCTCGAAATGGAAACCGAAGAGCAGAACAATTGCGATAAAAATGTAGAGGAATGCTACAAGAAAGCATTTAGCCAGCTTGAAAAGGATGGAAAAATTACTCTTGAATCATTATCTCAAATTGAATTTCAAAACATTGAGAACAGAGAAATTGAAAGATTATTCGAGGAATCTTCCATAAACAAAGATGGGCATATGGACGAACATGAATTCTACACATTTATGCAAAAAATTGCAGTAAAACAACATAATTCTTCCGAAAATGATGGTTTAATCAGTTATTTTGCTTTTATTCAGTTCTAATAAATACTGCGTTTTATTTTTTCGAACCATTTCTCAATAATTTTATTTTAGATTCGCCTGCTGTTTTTAATTTTATGGTATATCTTTTCCTCTTCTTGCAAAAAATTATATTTATCTTTTTTAAAGGAAAAAGAATCTGTTGAGAAGAATGAAGCTGAAGAAAAACCACATCCATCTGATAACCTTGAAAAAGAGGGAGACGACGCTGATCTTAAAGAATCTTCAGTTGAGGAGCCTTCCGATTCTCAGGTTGAAATTGATCCTGAGAATCAAAAAGAAGAAACCGCTGACAAAGAACCAAATATCAGTGAGGAAAAAAAGCGCGCAGCAGAAATTATTATCAGTACTTGGAAAGAAATGAAAAAAGTGTCTGAAGCAAAAGCTGAAAGGGCAAGATTGAAAAAAGAAAAAGAAGATTTAAAAAAGGAAAACGAATCTTCATCCAAAGAAGAAGACATTAAAAAAGAAGACACATGCGACCTTGATGATTCTGATGCTATTGACAATAATGACATGAAGACTGAAGATGCAACAAATAGCACTAATCAAAATGAAGGGGATAATGAACAGAATAAGAAAAAGACGGAAGACAGAAAAAAATCTAAAGATAGAGAACTCGAGAATGAAAAAAGCGAATCAGAGCACGCAGAGGCAGAAGCTCAATCATCTGATATGTCCAAGTCTTCGAGCGAAGAATCTTCTGAAGAAGCACCTGCGATGGATGAAGCAACAGAATTACATGAAGAGAAAAAAGAAAGCGAGGAAAAAAAGAGCGAAAATGAAGAGGAAGCTGCCCAATGCGCTGACCAAGCAGAATCAACGGAGGCTGAAAGCAAAGTTACAGAAGATAACCAAACTGAAGAAATAAACGAGACTTCAAACGAAGCATCAAATGAAGCTTTAAATGACACAGCAAATGAAACTTCTAACGAAACATCAAATGAAGTGTCAAATGAGATTTCAAATGACGCTTCAGACAAAAACAATCTCGAAGAGCTCTCAAACATTCTTGCATCGACTTTGGAGCAGATAGCGTACTTGAAGCAATCACAGGCAGAAAATAACGCTGAATTTCGAACGACATCTCTGTTATTTGCAGCAGTTCAGCTGTGTTGTGAAGGAGGGCGGATTGCTTTGACTGAGGAGGAAGTTGAAGAAAGAGCAGAGCTTATTGTGAGGGCGTTTGGAGAGAAAGAGACGAAGAGAAACGAGAAGAGGAAGAGGGAAGAAGAAGGAGATGGGGAAGGAGAAGGAGAAGAGTTAGAAGTGATGGAGGTGGTGGAGAATACAGAGAAAGAGGAAGCAGACGCGGAGGAAACAAAATGCGAAGACAAAACAAATGAATTGGGCTCGAGTCAAATGCAAATGTTGAAAAAGAGGCTAAATGCGACTTCTTCAGAAGAAACGACTGAATTGTCAGGAGAAGAAACCACAGATTTGCTAGGTGCTCCATTGTTTGAGCTCAAAAAAGATCTTTTGAAAAGGACACTGACTCCATTTTTTTCGAAACATATTCTTTCGCTCTGTCACAACTTTCTTGTCGAAAAAGTGTGCTATTTATTTATTTATTTATTTATATAATCAAAAAACGTTATGATTTGCTGAATCTTTTGACATTGTGTATTAATCTTTTAGGCCAAGCAGGTTCTATCTGATGAGCAGCTTCCGTTCAGTGTGAGCCAAGCAATCAACAAGCAAAAAAAGCGAAAAGCAAATTCTCTTTCGTCCACATCAAGAAACCTCTCAAGCAGCAAACGGCTGGCTAATTCAAGAACTGGCTATCTGAGCAGCACCCAGGTGGAGCCTGGGTATTCGAGGAAGAATTCTCGAGATTCGCTCAGTTCGACGCTGCCTGCTTCAGCCAACAGCTCCTCCTCCAGCATGCTGTCTGCATCTTCATTCAATCCAAATCTCTCTCAGACTGTTCAATCCCCAAATTCTTCGTATTATTCCAGTCGCCCTTCACCAAATAATAGAAGAAGTGCTATGCAATCTTCTCCAAAGGATGCATCAATGCGTCCTATTTCATCCACACCTTCCAGCCGATTGAAATCTTCGACTGCTTCTCTTAATGCAACTTCAACTTCACTTGCGGCAACTTCATCATCATCATCATCATCATCACCTTCTTCTTCTTCTTCTGTCTCTCAACCAGCCTATGTCCATTACGACCGCCTTTCGTTTACTCGCTTCCATTTCCGGTTTTTGAAGATGATGAGGCAACTGCGCATTGACGACTGGGAAGATTGCCAGCTGTATTCTGTATCTGCCTCTGCTGCCCCTTCTACTGCATCGTCTTCTTTACGCATTTCTCCGATTTCTACTCGATCTTCTTCTGTTTCATCTCCAAATTATAATGCTTCTTCAGCCACTTTTGCTGCATCGCCGTATCAGACGGTTTCTCCTTCAGCTGCGTCTGAAGTGTCTCGCTGTAGCTCTGTTCGCTCAATGAACTCGGTACATGAAGAGAGAATTAGCGGCGAATGGGAAGGCGAAGAGATGATGGCTGAGAAAGAGGACGACTACGATTGTGGAAGAGGCATTGATCCTGAAGCAGATGAATGCATGTTTGAGAGGCAGATCCAAATGGAAAGGAAAAAGAGGCTGGAAAGGAAAAGGGCAGAGGAGAATCAAAAAGATCTATTTGATTGGGAAGAAAGCAAAAAATTAGCGCCGCCTTCAAATGCCGTGTGCCTTCCAACAATGGTTAGGCGAGTGGAGCGTCCTTCTTCGAAGAAATGAATAATCAGCGAATAACCAACCTTTTCTTTCCGACTTTCTTCTTCTTCTTTTATTTTTTTATCAGCAGAGAATTCGTTGTATTTTTTTATTTACTCTTCTTCTCTTTAAGTATTCAACGCGATGCAATCATCCGCTGAACTGGCACTTTTAAAAATCTTCATTTCAACTTATGATGTAGCTCATTTGAAGTTTTAGACTATTCTTGTGAATTATTCCTTTTTTCATTTCAACTTTTTTATTATTTATTTATTTAAAATATTTCATTATTTTCCGAAATATTCTCACTTTTTGGAGCACTCACAATTTTCTTTAACAGACATTCGAAATGAAACTTGGAAAAATGAAGATTCTTAACAAAATTTTTTCTCTTAAAATGAAAGACATTCGTTCATCGCATTCAAATGATCCATGATAAGATCATATATCAATATTTGCGGAATAGTATTTGCCACACTGATGCAAATATCAGTCACTTTTTTCAGTGACAGTCAATCGGATTTCATTTGAAGTGTATACAAAACAGTAAAACAATCTTTAAAATTTGTCCATGGTTAAAAGTTCTTATTACATGAATATTATGGAATTGGATAACAACGCACCACAATTCAAAGTCTATATTTTCATTTGTTCAACTGCTTATCATTCATTCATAAGCAAAATCAGCTTTTCAAACCTCCTGGTTTTTGAGATAAATCCCAAAATTTTCTGAATTCATTTTTCAAATAATTCGAAATTCTCCCAAAATGATCTATTCGATGTCTCATAATAACTGTTAAAAAAATCAAATATTTTTCTCTGAACAAAAATTTTCTGAGGAAATGAACAGAACAGAAATTAGCTTTTTGGATATTAATATTATGCACACAACAAAAAGATATCCAAAATTGAGAAGAAATTACTTCATAGAAGCTTTTTTCAAATTTTGCTATTTCAAGCATTCCAGGTTGGAATTTCACTTTTCTTAATAGGACGATATTTTTGGCTTAATGAATATTGTTCAACACTGTCGTATCAAAGATTATTCTCGTCTTTATTATATTTCTTTATTCCATATTGCACAGCAATGCCAGAATTATTAGGGTCAACTTTATAATGGGACTTTTTTCTTTATTGGCACATTTTTTGTTTTTGCATGCCAATCATTCAAAAAAGCTAGATGGACCTCAACACTCGGATGAGTGTGTTTATAAAACAAATACATTAAATTACCGGTTTGTTTTTTAAATTTTGTTTATTTTTCGTAGAGATATTGGTGATTATTCAAGAAATCATATTTTCCCATACAAAAAATTCGTTTCAAAATTTTCTCTTGAATATGAATCAATGAACTTTGAAAAGTGAAAATACAAATTAAAAATATTTTCTTCTTCATTTCAGTTTAAACATTTGCTTTTGAAATGGTTTTCATGAAATTTATCAATAAAATACTAAATCTCAATTCAATGACAAACAACCTTTGAAAAAACAACACTCCGAAAAAAGTTATGATTTCAAAAATAATCACCCATATAGCAATTTTTTATTCATTTTGAAGTGACTTTTTTCAGCCGAAGAAGCGTTTCACAAAATTTTGAAATACATTTTTAAAAACTACTAGCATTATCCTTTTAAAATTCAAAATCTTAACTTTACAACTTGTTTTTTCTTGATTTTTTCACATTTCAATTTTTTCTCAACATTCGAACACAATTTTAAAAATTTCTTTGTTGTTAAAATGAAGTGTTAAAAATAAAAAATATGATATGAAAAATGCACACTCTTATGAAGAAGTGTGAAAAATGTTGAACAATGAAATTTTATATTTGCATCAAACAATTGAATGGTCACGAAATTGAATGATCTGAGATCAAACTTATTCCATTTTGATGTGTTTGATGCAAATAGAAAATTTCATTGTTCAACATTTTTCACACTTCTTCATAAGAGTGTGCATTTTTCATATCATATTTTTTATTTTTAACACTTCATTTTAACAACAAAGAAATTTTTAAAATTGTGTTCGAATGTTGAGAAAAAATTGAAATGTGAAAAAATCAAGAAAAAACAAGTTGTAAAGTTAAGATTTTGAATTTTAAAAGGATAATGCTAGTAGTTTTTAAAAATGTATTTCAAAATTTTGTGAAACGCTTCTTCGGCTGAAAAAAGTCACTTCAAAATGAATAAAAAATTGCTATATGGGTGATTATTTTTGAAATCATAACTTTTTTCGGAGTGTTGTTTTTTCAAAGGTTGTTTGTCATTGAATTGAGATTTAGTATTTTATTGATAAATTTCATGAAAACCATTTCAAAAGCAAATGTTTAAACTGAAATGAAGAAGAAAATATTTTTAATTTGTATTTTCACTTTTCAAAGTTCATTGATTCATATTCAAGAGAAAATTTTGAAACGAATTTTTTGTATGGGAAAATATGATTTCTTGAATAATCACCAATATCTCTACGAAAAATAAACAAAATTTAAAAAACAAACCGGTAATTTAATGTATTTGTTTTATAAACACACTCATCCGAGTGTTGAGGTCCATCTAGCTTTTTTGAATGATTGGCATGCAAAAACAAAAAATGTGCCAATAAAGAAAAAAGTCCCATTATAAAGTTGACCCTATCACATTTCACTCAAATTAACTTTCTTCAAAAAAAAACACTTCATCAAAACCCAACGCTATATATCTCTAAATATCTTGCACTTTGTCTTTTTCACTTTCCTATCATATTCTTTCTCCACCATTTAGACCTGTGCGACAAGTGGCAAATTTTGTCAGTAACTGACACAGGTGACCGACAGGACAATTTTTACTGATTACAACAATTATTTTTTTATTTATTTCATTTTTTAAGAGTATTTTTTCGAATTGAAAAAAAAATGTGCTAACAATTTTTTTTTCAAATTATTGATGGAATGTTTCATGTTTTAACAAAATTTAAAAATTTTGTTGGAACATGGCAGGAAATATTTATTTCAACAAAATGAAAGAAAGAAAGAAAACAGAAATAGAAGAAAAGAAATCAATAGTATTTTTTTTTATTCTTTGTTAAAAATGATAAAAAATATTTGATAAAGAAATATAAAATATTTATTCCAATATTTTAGAAAAATCAATTAATCAAATTTTCCAAAATATATTTTTCGCTGACAAGATCTGTGAGAAATGGAATTTAATATGCCACTGGATGTCACTTCTGTCACTGACATTCCGTTTAGTCAATGAAATAAACATATTTGAAAAAGAAACACAATAACAAAATAATTTGTCGAGCAAATGAAATGTTTGAGATTTCATTCGCGGAGAAAAATCTATCTACAACACCTCTTTATTAAGGGAGTGAGCTCTGCATTATGGGCTCAGCCGGTCACAAAAGTGATGTGTTCAAATGGATGAAGTGTTAAAATAACATTACAATAAATATATTCTGTGCCTAATGGCATACTGAGGCGTTGCAGGGATTGGCAATTGTCTTTGGCTCGGCTTGGGACGTAGTTTTGGCCTTTTGTAAATGGCGCTCGATTTAGGCATCGGCAATAGCACACGGCTATCAGCATAGGCTCTTTGTATTGGCTAGCTGTTTACGTTCTTGGTATTCCTTTGGTGTGGCTTTATCTTTGGCTTGTTCTGTTGATTTTATCAGTGATATCTGTGTTATTTTGACTCAATTTATTTTATCGTCTTTCTTTCTCCTTGAATATCTCTTCCATTATTCCAGGTTGTGAATTATTATTTAAAGGTCTTGGCTTGGGAAAAAACGGGAATGATTGGGCCACGTAGTTCGGTGGAACATAATTTATTTAAAACACGAAGTGTGAAGCGGAGGGAGGAGCTATGCTCTGGGAGGGAAAAGAGGTGTTGTAGATAGATTTTTCTCCGCGAATTAAAGTACAAAGTACCTTAATTCTAGAGAAAAACCGTTATCTACAACACCTCTTTATTAAGGGAGTGTTCATAGTTGGGCAAATCTTTGCATTTACATATTTCAGTGCGTATATCAGTCCTATCTGTCTCTGGTTCTCCTCTGGTAATATCTGGTCCATTCCTCTTTGCAGTATTATTGTCCTCTGGCTCTTCAACACTCGTTGGAAGTATTATCGCTTGATTAGGCTGTGTCGCTGCAAAAGTTTGCTGCGATGGAAGATCTGGGGAAGGCGCTTGTGTCGAAAATGGTTCGGCTGTTGAATCCGCGTGATTAAGTGGTTGAAGCGGAGGAAGACCAAACATTATGGTTGTTGTTTGCTGAGTGGCACAGAAGGGAATGCCCTCTATCTGTTTTGAAATGCGGCTCTTCTCAACAACTGCGCTTTCATCTTGTTGGGAGCTATCTTCCTCTGAGGCAAGGAGTGCGCGGGCCATCCGGTTTGCCAGGTTCGCTTTGTAGTATGATCTGGATGGAGTGTGAGCAGTTGTTGATAGGCGTGCGTGTTTGGCGATGCACACCTCCGGGATACCACTTGATGCCAGCTTGGATATCGATGCGTGCTTAATCGTGTATGGCCTGTATTCATCAGGAACTCCTGCTTTCCGCAAACCTATTTTAGCAAGCGTTCTTATCCCCTTTGCAGTTAACGGTGTATGGTGCGTTGTATTAAGAAGGAACGTATCTCTATTTTCATACGTTGCTTTGACTCTCTCCCAAAGGGTGTGAATAGCTCTTGCAGGACATATTCGTTTGTGAACCTCCTCCAGGCATGGAACAGTAATGTATTCCCTGGATCTGGAAGTCTTAAGTCTTGTGGATAGATAAATCGCATCATTTTCGAATATTGAGTTAGCCATTGATATCTGCTCAAGCTCATGGAATCGACATGAAGTGAACAGCATAACCAGCAAAATGCACTTCACAGTCAGGTCAAAAAAAGAAAGATACTCGTTCAGCCCGTAGTTCTCGTAATAAGATAGCACGATGTCGGGGCTCCACATCTTTGTGTACGGCTTTCGATGGGTTTGGGAAAATGAAAACGATCTGAATATTGTGCTTATTAAACTAACTTTACTCAAGTCCTTACCATATACCGTCTTGGAGAAGAGTGAAATCGCTGACCGTGTAGCACACAGGCATGAATATTTACCACCTTTGTCTCTCATGGATAGTAGACAATTTGCACAATCCATTGACCATTCATCGAAATATTTCGGGAACGGCCCCAGTTTCAACTCTTCCCATTCCCTGCTGAAGTGCGCAAAGCCAAAGGTGTATTGATTCCATGTGGACTTTGCTATGCTCTCCTTCGTAACGGAAATGATCCTGTCAGGGACTCCGCAGATCCTGAGGCTTTTCCACCACCATTCTTCTCCAACTTCTCTTACCAATTGATTGTTACTGCCATGTATCCCCCGGGAGGCAGTGCTGCACCCGTTCTCCTCAGGCCTGCTCCCGGGATTAAAACCGCTTTCGAGTTCCTCCAAACGTAATATTGAGACATCATCTCTTCCAGTAAGTTGCTCCATATCTGATTCCTCCATGCCGGAAGAAGGATGATTGCTCTCGCTCTCTCTGCTTTTGCTTTCTTGAGACTCGGAAGAATCAACGGAATTGGAGGGTGAATGAGCATTGTGTTCCTTGTCCAATCTGCCGTGAGACCATCTTGAGCGAACGGACTTCCTGGACCATACCATATCTCCTTCCTCTTGTTTCCTTCGTTTGCGAAACCGTCTATCTCTGCTATCACTCCGAGAGCCCTCTCCGCTTCCTTCAGACGTTGACTCCTTATCATATAATCTCCTGCGACCTCCAACCTGGACAATGCGTCTGCAGTTGTGTTTTTCTCCCCTGGAATGTGGATTGCTGTCATCGTCAATTTCATCGACTGACATGTGGCCTTGATCTTTCTCAATAACGGCAGGAGGTTGGGTCCCGCACCCCACCTGTTGATGTTGAACACTACACTGGTGTTGTCGGAACGGAGAAGGATCTTGCACACATGGTTGTGAGTGATTTGTGATGAAAAATTGTTGAGAGCCAATAAAACTGCAAGGAGCTCCTTGAAATTGGATGTTTGGAGCCTTGTGATGTTGCTGAACTGTTTGTGAAAGTGAAATCTCTCTCCTCCAACTGCCAAGGTTGCTCCGCAAGCCCAAGGGGAAGCATCTGTCGTTAATATGGCGTCGGGCTTCGAGAAGTCCACCAGTTCTCTGATGTAATTCTCCTTGAGCCTTTGAATCCAGAAGTCCAATTGTCTTTTTATGCTGCTGTTCAAGAAAAACGCTCCTTCCCAACCATCTTTCTTGACCTGCTTGTTCAGTAAATGGTACATTTTGTTCATGTATAAAGAGGCGTCTTTGTACACGAACCGTGCGGCGCTGAGCTGACCTATGAATGAAGCGAAGTCTCTCGTCTTTGCAAAGCTGCTCTTCCTCACCCTCTTCATCCATTTGATACACTCTTTCCTCAGTTCCCTGCGTCTCTGTTGTTCCATTGAGACAACCATCCGGCTCGTATTCCACGTCCATCCGAGATAGTTGAAGTTCTTCTTGGGGAAGAACTCGCTCTTCTCCCTGTTGATGATTAAGCCCAATTGTTGAAACCACTCGACAATTTCTTGAGTTGCTGTCTTCAGCTTGACTTGATCTGGATCCAGCAATAGGACATCGTCCAAGTAGGAAATGCACCTGACCTTCCATCTTCTTCGGATTTCTTGCGAAACTTTTCTCATAACTTTCGTGAAAATTCTCGGTGCGTCTTTGAATCCGAAGGGCATGCCTTTGAACCCGTAGAATCTCTCTTCGAACTTGAAGGCTAGGAATGGGGTGAAGTCCTTGTGAACTGGGATCAGGAAATAAGCCTGAGATAGATCTAGTGAGGTTGCGAAATCTCCCTTTTGGATCAGTCTCTCCACAGTGCGATGGTCTTCCATTTTGAAATGAATATCTTTCAGTGCGGAATTGAGTGCACGGCAATCGAGGATTTGACGGAACTTCCCTGTCTTTTTCTTTATGAAAAATATGTTGTTCAAGCAACAGACCTCTCCTTCTTGTAACTGTGTTAAGATATCTGTCCTGAGTCCTTCTTGAATCCATTCTGAACAAGCCTCTTTCTCCTCTGTGCCACCCAGGAAGCCTCTGCCTTTCGTCTTTTCCTGTTTCAACCTGTCCCTTGCTGCTCTCCCCTTCCAAATCGGTCTTATCCCGTCTTTTATCCAATTGGTCACTCCGATCTTCTTCCATTCCTCGGCAAAGGCTTGGGTCCGGCCCCCTACTTTCTCCGAAAAAAATTGCTTCTCGATGCTGCACGTGTTGATCTTCCAGTTCCCGAGCTTGTAGATCTTGATTTCCATGAACCAATTCTCCTTGTTCTTTGTGACAAGTGTGAAGCAGAGCTTTCATGTCTCCGCTCTGTTCTGGCCTGCAAAATTGGCTTTATCCTCTCCAGCTGCTCTGTGGTCAATAACGGATCATCCTTTTCTTCTTGAAGTGTTTTGGCGGCCTTGAAACCGAATTTGGCTTGGATGCGCATGTGGCGAGCCGCTTGGAGAGCTGCGACTGTAAGCATCATTGCATCTTCCTGGTGTTGTTGTGCTTCTTCTGTTGTCCCTCGTGTTGCCATTAACATCGCTTTCAAAGCGGGCATTAATAAAGATTCCACATTATACGCTCCTTCGTCTAAAGCATCGGAAAGCCAACTTTGCGATCGCGAATGTGGATGGGTCGTAGCAGGCAGGAACGGGGGGACCGATAAGGATTCGCAATCTCGTAATGTCTGGAGTAGATCTGCTTGATCGACACGATAAGCAAATATTGTACTCTGCAAGTTTTCTCCAAAGTATAATTTAGCTGCCTCTAATAGAGGTTGTGTTGGGGAATGAGGCAAGCCAACTGAACTAGTTGATGTTGAGGTTGTCGAGGTTGTTGAGGACATAGCTGACATGGCTGGGAATTGGGATCCTGGGGCATCTGTAGTTGGAATGGAGATGGGAGGCGCCATTCCCATACCGCCTGTAGGTCCGCTTTGCGGGAATATCCCGCTCAGTCCCGACGCAGGTCCTTCCAACAAAGTTGTCATCTTTCGAATTTTGTGATCGGCTGAGCCCATAATGCAGAGCTCACTCCCTTAATAAAGAGGTGTTGTAGATAACGGTTTTTCTCTAGAATTAAGGTACTTTGTACTTTAATTTTTCCATCAATTGCAACCATAACTTTTCATTTGATATCTTGTTGTCCTTCTTTTTATAAGAAAAAAGCAAATACATATTCAAAAAATATGTGAAGAATGCACGTGGGAAAACATTTTCTTTTTACGATTGTTTGAAGATGGATATGTTTGTTAATTTCATTATTTCATTATTCTTGTTTGTTCGAGTCATTTTCCAATTTTATTCATGAGATGTGATTTTGTCCCTTGAAAATGCATTTCACACTTTATTATTAAAACAAAACTTTCAAAGTTTTTGAATGTTCGTTCCGGATCTTTTACGAAATAAAGGATGAAATTACAATTTTTTTATGGAAGTGACAAGCAATATGAATGACTTTATGGAGCTTTTGAACTAGTGATGAAGAAAAAAGTGTGTGCAGCTACTTGAACCAATGAACTATTCTTTTTTGTTCATATGCAACAAGCTGGCCATGCTCATCATATCGTTTGAACAGCAATTGCTGAATTTCTATCATTAAAATGCGGGTCAATAAATGAAATAAATGAAATAATGATCATTCTTTATTCTTCAGGAACATGCTGAGTTTTTTTTTTAACGATCACTGACAAACTGATATATTTTACAGAACATTCATTCCTCTAATCAAAATTCTTCACTCACGTTCCATGGTTCATGTCAGCTTCGATATTTTCATCCTATTTTGGATCATCTTCGAAACAATATTTCTTTCTCAACACTCTTTATTCTATTTCAATGAGAAAATACGAAGACTCTATGAAAATAGAGGGAAACGCTTGAAGAAAAAATTACAATTGAAAAGAACAGAGAAAAAACTGCAGAATAGTAAGAAATATTAATCGAAGAAGATGAAAGACAGCTTGAGATGATGAGAAAAAGATGATGAATGAAACGTGTTTTTTTTTCCCGGAAGATTGAATCAATATGTTTCTTTTCGAAGTTTTCAGAAGAAGCAAAGAGAATTGTGGAATGTTATCCGAAGCACTTTTTTTATTATAAATGAAATTAGATTTCACTTCATTTTTTTGAGAAATAATAATAAATAAGAAAGCATACTCAAACCCTCAAGCGCATGTTTTCAATTTTGTGAAATGAACAAGAAGAAAGAAATTTTTGAGTCACAAACAAAATAAAAATATTTTTGTTAATTATTCACAAAATATTCAGAGACATCTCATAATAAATTATCGAAATATTTTCCGCTTTGATAATAAAATATTCCTTGTCATCTTATATAAAAGTGGTAGAATTTTTCTTCTTCCATTTATTCAAACATGTACGATTTTTGTTGACTTTCTTTCCCCTTTGTCCTTTTCATTTTCTTTTTTTTTCTTTTTATTGCCTTATATGTTCGTAGAAAAAGGAAAGAATTCTGATATCATTCTTTATTTCAATTTTTGCTGCTGAATCTCCAACAAAATGACATTTATAGTTCCCTTTTTCAACAAGCCATCAATTTTCAAAGCTCTGTAATATACTGCTATTTCAAAAAAAATTAATATTTATCTCACCTATTTTCTTTGCGATTGTCCTTTGCTTGTCGGAATACTCTTTCAACGCTGTCAATAAGCCTGATAATTTTTTCATCAATCAATTTTCTACAAAATAAGAAAAACTTTCTTTCGCTCAACCATCTCCATATTGCATTCACTTCTTTCCATTCTTTTTCTCCTTTTCCCTCAAGCCTTCTCTTCCAATCCACACACTTCTCCAGCTCTTCCAATTCTCTCACTGCCTTCTGCACAAAATGCAGCTCATCAACAATCACTCCCACCAAGCTGCTGTCATTGAATAATCTCCTGATAAAAAACTGCCAAGCTGACTAATTAGCAAGTTGAGTGATGTTGCGATGTACCTGATGATGGAGGATGATTTCTTTAATTTCATTCAGATACAATTCTTTTTCGACCTACAAAGATTAGAAAAAGATGGGGTGGAAAAAAATACATCAAAAAGGAAATTGAAGTGCTCATACGTAAATCATGCCAGCGCAACTCAAAGCCAGCAAAACGATTTCCACTTCTTTTTGTCCCTCTTCGCTTTCATCTTTATTCAGTGCAACTTACAAATGGCAAGACACGCAAATTGAAAGAAATTCCTGAGAAATCCACTTGTTCAATAAAATATAGCATTCACAAAGATCAACCCAAAGCTTTTCATTCTTCTCTACTTTTTTCTTATCTTCTTCTATAATCATCTTCATAATTCTTTTGCTCAACTGTGAATGATAAAAGCTCCAAATCTGAATGCTCTTCATTTTTTTGCAATATCCAATGCGCTTCAGCAACAACAATGCATTTTCCATTGACATTTTCTCTTCTTCAATCATTTCGCAAATTTTGTCGAACAGCTTTGTCGATAAAACAGAATTGAGTTCTTCTCTGTCCATGTCATCCATTGCTTCAATCATTTCTTTAATTTTCAGTTTCTGTTCATCTTCAACGCAATTTTCCAGTTCATCATGCAATTCTTCAAAAAAAATAAAGAAAGAAATACAAAAATCAAGAATTCAATAGCGACAATGAATGCAAACCATTTTATTTTAATTTGGCATATATCTTTTGCATTTTCATCATTGGTTTCATTCAGGAAACGATAAAATTTCTTCGTAAATATTGTATTTGAACATGTTTGGATTTAATGAATTGAAGTGAAATCGAATCAAAAATTGTGTTTAACAACGTGAGTGTGAGTGCTATTCATAAAAGGATAAATATGAGTAACAATGCATTTTATTAGAAAATAATGTTTAATGAATCCATTTATGTTATAATGGATTAAATGATCAAATGATTGAAATAATATTCAAAAAATTTAAATAAACTTGATAAAATTATTTCATGTAACAAAAGCGATTTCATATCTCAAAATTTGAATGAATTTTTTTTTTTTTTTTTTTTTTTTTTTTTTTAAGTGACCGACAGCTACAAAAATAGCATGTCGTGTCGCACAGGTCTACCACCATTCTTCTTCATTACATAATCATCCATAATCCTTTCAATCTGCAGAATTCCAAAATCAATGCCTTTCCATTGTTGTCCATTGCTCCACATCGAATTAATATTTTTAATACATCAGTCAACACTCATTCCCGATCTCTCATTTTGTCAATGCTTATTTCCAGTTTTAAAATGATATATGATCGATGAATCCATAATAAATAAAGAATCATTGTTAAAACCTTTTTTTTTGTCTTTGCCATCTTTTTTTAAAAATGTCAACAAAAGGAAAAACGGTGTGAAAGTTGATTTTTTTAATTTCTGTTTTGAGTTTATATATTTCATCTATTTCTTCTAACCATTCGTATGCTCATTCGATATGAATGAAAAAAATTATGTTAAATTCTGAATGATGCGTTTTGCAAAAAGTCGAGGGAAATGAACGTCACTGAAAAGTTAACTGGTTTGCATCTATTGCTCCATTTGAATTTTTGGAAATTGCTTTTCTTTCTTTCTTTGTAATTTTGAAGCATTGTTTGATGGACTTGAAGAGTGCGATGAGGATGAGCAAAGGCAGAAAATCCTTGAAATAAATGAGATGATTAGTGAAATGAATGAAGACGAATACTTATCTGTTTTCACAAAAGAACCGTTCAACAAAATTGATAAAATGATTGAAAAAGAGAAAATATCTTTGGAAAATGCCATTGAATTTTTGAAGTTCATTGGATACTACAAAATGCTGAGAAGCCTTATAGATATGGCATTTTATTGTTCATTTTTAAACGATCGATTTAAGAAGATGATTATTAATGAAAATGAAAAGAAAGATGAAAAGAACGAAAAACTTTTGGCTGATCTTTGCGAATGCTATATTTCTCTGAACTTTAATTTTGAACCTGAATTGTTATCAATTTGCGTATCTTGTCTTCTGAAAGTTGCCTTGAAGAAAGATGAAAACGAAGAAACGCAAAAAGAAGTGGAAATGGCTTTGCTGGCTCTGGGAAATTCTGGACATAATGTATGAATATTTAAATTTTATTTTAATATTATGGTTTTTCCCCTTCTTTTTTTAATAAGTTTATTGAACAAAAACTGTATTTGAATGAAATCAAAGAAATTGTTCAATATCATCAGAAACATCACAATCTGACGCGACTTGCCTATCAATCAGCTTGGAAGTTTTTGATGGAAAGATTATTTTTCGATAAAAATTTGGAAGAAATGATCGTGAATGAGTATCGTTTAGGAAGAGAGGTTGCGAGAGAACTGGAAGAGCTGACAAAGCGTTTGGATTGGAAAAGTGAGAAAGAAAAAGGGAAAAGGAAAAAGGAAAAACAAGAGGAACTTATTTTGTTGAGATGGCTCGAAATGTTGGAGTTTTATTTTCGCTACTTTCATTTGTGGAATGAAGAATATGTTGGACTTATTGACAATATTGCAACAGTGTTTAGAGCAGCAAAGGATGAAAATTTTGAAGTAATCAAGCAATGCATAAGTACCTTTAAAAATGTTGCAGAAAGCAAATGCGTGAAACTTGATGACTTTTTGAGAAGTGGAGCAGTTGATGCTATTTTGGAGGGGATGCAGCGACCAACATTGAATAACGAAATGGTATGTGAAGGCTTGCGATTCTTTATTGAAATTTCAAGGAAATTGAAAAGAAAAAAGGATAACGAAACTGAAGAATCGAAAAGAAAGTTACAATCAAAAAAGATATTTGAAAAGATGGAAGAAGAAGGATCTGAAGATATCATTTCATGTTTTTGGAAAACCGTCGAAAATATTGGTTATAACCGTTACAATTTGCGTTTGAGTGCTTCAGATTTAATTTTTGCATGATAAAACAGGATTCAAAACAATTCACAACACAAAAAAATCACATTTCTTTCTTTATTTTTTTATTTTTTTCTTTCTAAGAAAATGTTCAAAAAATTCTAAATTGTTCATTCAGTCATGAATGAGAAGAAAATGATTTATCGAAAAGAAAAAACTCAAAAACAAATAAACTGTTTTTGACGAAGTTTAAATAAAAGTCATTCAACTTTTATCTGTAAATTTAAACAATAGATTCAAATGATTATAATCCCCATTTTGAGTCATAATCGGTGATATTTCTTACATGCACTTTGTCCTGATCAAAAAATAATCAAATATTTTTTTATTTTGGAGAGCCTTTTTTTGTGACCTTTGACTTGTCTAAAGGAATAATTATTCTATACAGAAATATTTTTAAGATACGCGTGCATACAAGAGTGGGAGTGCATTTTAAAAGTTTAGTTTTCGTTTTTGAATAATTGTATCATTTGTGATTCATGGTATGCGAAATATAGCAAAACTCGTTAGCATTCAAAATTAATCTTATTTAATGAATTTGTATTTTAGGGCCCAGATACTTCAAAAGCTGATCCTCGTGTCCAGCTTGCTTCATATTCATTATCATACTCAAATGCTGGTTTAACAACTCTTCCAACAATTCCACCTAACAAACAGAATGTTCAGCAATTGAATTTATCGTGCAATAAAATCGATCAATTACCCGATGATTTGGAACCTTTTAGTGGACTTTCCGTTCTGAATCTTTCTTGCAATGTTATATCTTCTTTACCGTCAAGCGTAAGCTTGCTGAAGAACCTTAGAAGGTACTTCCATTTTTTAAATATCTTTGGACGATAAACTTTTATTTTCATCTTGCATATTTTAATTAAAGACTGACTTTGTCTTTTAACAAATTGAGATATGTAACAGACAGTATTTGCTCCCTAAGGAATCTTGATTATCTAGATATGAGTTACAATGAAATAACTACAATCACTCCAAAGATTAATGGGCTTGTTTCCCTGCAAACTCTTCATCTCAATGGAAACCTAATTATTGATCTCCCTGATTCTTTTGGTGAACTGAATCTCATGGTTCTCACTTTGGAGGACAATGGGCAGTTGGTCCCATCACTGTCCCGCCTTGCTGGTCATGGAAACTGCTGCTCAACAGTTCTCTCGTTCATCCGTTTTCGCAGAAGCCACATATTGCTGCCGCGCTGGACGATGCATTTGGCAACCCCGGGGAATGTTCCCTTCTTTGCCGATCATCTCCTGCAGAGCACAAGCTGGGTGGATCCGCGGTACTTCAGCTTTGTGCACACGCTGCCGGTGGCTGTCCAGAGAAGGCTGAACATGGACGGCGAGCCAGAGCTCATGAGCAGAGACGCTGTGGGGGTGGCAAACCTGATCGGCGAAGAGGTGGTGCTTGGGATGAACTACACAGACAACACTTGGAAGGAAAGAGAGAAAGAGAGAGAGATGGGCATTCAGCAGAGAGCAGGGAATGAGCTGCAAAGCGGAGCAGCAGCGGTGGATTCATATGAAAATGCAAACGACTCCACAGGACGAATTTCAAAAAGCGGCAATTTTTTAAAGCAACAAATTGAGAAAGAGAAAGATTTTGAAAGCAAAAAAGAGCGAGAAAGGAGCATTTTCAGCGAGCTGTCCAAAAGCGAAGGAAACAAATGGAGCTTCTGCGACGACTTTGGCGTCGGCCTGCGGCTGCGAAAGTTCATTTTTGCGCCGATTGCGCTGTGCTCCAACCCGAACTGTGAAAGAATGGCATCTTCGCGCTGCAAGCTGCAGATGTGCAGCGGGTGCTGTACGGATGTGGAGTGTGAGGTGCATTCTACTGTGCTGCTGCCATCCACAAGATCGTCTGCTGCTTCGCTTTCCTCTCATCGCACTTCATTCACTTCGCCATTTTCACTTCCATCTTCAGGCTCTTCCTCCTCCTCCTCCTCCTCCTCATCTTCTTCATCATCATCTTCCTCTTCCTCCTCCTCTTCATTCACCTCACCCTTCTCCTTCCTCACCTCACGCCTCTTCCTCTCCTCCCACAAGCGACCCCGCTCCTTCGTGGAGCGCTGCAACAAGCTACGCCGCTCGCTCGATGCGATGCACATTCCGGAGCCCGAGACGTGGCGGGACAAACCGCGGCTGCACATGACGCTGCGGAGGGAGCACCTGCTGGCAGACTCTATGCGCGACCTCATGCGCGCCCCTCCATCGCGGCTGCGGCTGCGACTGGACGTGTCGTATGCTGGGGAGACAGGAATCGACTACGGCGGGCTGACGAGAGAGTGGTTTGAGCTCATCTCGAAGGAGATTGTGAAGCCCCGCTGCGGCTTATTCACCCCGTCGGAGGCGAATCCGGGCGTGTATACGATCAACCCAGCCTCACAGGGAAATAAAAAGCTGCTGCCGATGTATCATTTTGTGGGGAGGCTGCTGGCAAAAGCGCTATTTGACCGCTTTCTGATCAGTGTGTTTTTCATCCCTCTGTTTTTCCGGCAGCTGAAAGGGTGTGCGTTGAGGATGGAGGACTTGAAGTGTGTTGACCCGGAAGCATACCGCTCTCTTTTGGCAGTGGCAGCGATGGACAAAGCAGAGGACATTGAGGCGCTCACACTCACATTCTCAGTCATTGTGAAGCGGAAGAAGAGGCGGAGAGAAGCAGAAAGCAGCAGTTCTGCTTATGACTCTGGTTATTCTTCACTTGCGCCGTCGACACAGATTGGCTCTGCTCCTTTTTTGTCAGGCAATTCTTTCTCTTCTTCTGTCTTCGGAAGCCTTCCCAGTTCGTCTTCATCATCTTATTCCTCTTCCTCTTCCTCTTCTTCATATTCTTCCTCTTCAGACGCCAGCGGGTATGGGGACGAGTTCGAAGAGATCGACTTGATTGAGAACGGGCGAAACGTGGAAGTAACATTAGCCAACAAAGACCGCTTTATAGCGCTGAAGACGCGGTTTCTGCTGCAGGGCCAGACGGAAGAGCAGATGGAGAGCATCCGGAGAGGTTTCCACGACCTGATCCCGCCGTCTCTGCTGGTGGATTTCACGTCGGCGGAGATTGAGCAGCTGATCTGTGGAGTGGCAGAGATTGACATTGACGACTGGAAGAAGAACACAGTTCTGATTAACTTCACAGAGGAGTCGGAGAACATTGTGTGGTTCTGGGCGGTTTTGAGGGAGATGAACAACGCGGAGAGAGTGAAGGTGTTCCAGTTTGTCACGGGGACCACGAAGGTCCCGCCTGGAGGTTTGGATGCTTTTTCCAATGAAAAATATAAAAAGGATAATTGGCTTTTATTTATTTATTTATTAATATATTTTTGCAAAAAAATATTTTAATTTTTTTTTTTCTATTTTTTTTTTTCCATTCATTTTTTTAAATAGGATTCGCAAATCTTATTGCAAGCACAGGACCTCGAAAGTTTCATATTAATCGTTCTCCTCATTCCAGAAGATATTTGCCAATTGCACATACATGCTTTAATCAACTTGATCTCCCTGAATATTGGACAAAATACGAGTTAGAAGAGAAGCTGCGAAAAGCTATTGATCTTGGATTAACCGGATTTGGTGAAAGATGACATTTTATTGGCGTATATGAAAATAGCATGGAATATTTCTTCGTTTTATTTTTCTCAATGAAAAAAATTATTGTTCAAATGATCTTATTTTTTCTTTTTTGTTTTTCTGTGTTTTTAAATGTCATTTCAACTTTTCGATGAATTTAGGCATTTTATTTTAACTCCATCTTGCGTACTACTACCACCTCAGCCAGTAGTTGCATTTCCAATATACAAATCACAAAGTCAATTATCATTGAAACTTTCTTTATGTTGCTTTCCTGAAAGCGAAATACAACCTTCTGAATTCTCCTCAACAAATGACGGATATCAGTTTTTATTAAATATAAGCGAGAATGAAGATGCATTTGGATGGTGCTTTAGATTTTATAATTTCAAACGCAATTCAGTAGAAGCTTTTTGCCTTTTAACGCATCATAATTGGAAGAGCATCTTCCCACAAATCTTAATTTGGCTTCATCATTGTTACGAGTTGTCACCTCTTTTTTCAGAAGTTGACATGCCAAATCAGGATGATGAGCAGTTTTTCTTTTTAAGCCTTTTGAAACCTTTAAAAAGTTTATCTACATCTCCTTTACCAGGTGAAGAGATTACGGTACTTGTTCCGCTTAATGATACATTATGTCAACATTTATGCGATTCTAAAAAGCAAATCTTAAGCACAACTTTTTCTTTCACAATTCCTTTCTCGTTTTGTGGAATTTCAATGGATGGTCATTCATTTTCGATCCTATTCTCTGAAATGCCACCATCTATTGTTCTCGCTGTTTATGTGTATCTGTTTCTTTCAAAGCCAGTGTTCATCATGGGATCTACACTTGCACAAATAACTTCAATTTCATTTGCATTTCTTGATCTTTTCATACCATTTCGTTATAGCGACAAATTTAGACCTCTTATAGAATCAAAAGGAATCCTTGGGTCTGTGGGCTACATATTTGCGTGCTTATATGCGTTTTTGAAGCCGAAACATGATTCAGATTCGCTAATATTTCCTGATTGTGCTCTTGTGATTGACCTTTCAGAAAAGAAAGTTACTGTTCCCAATTCGACTCCATTCACAACAGCTAATTCATCTGGAGCTTCATTTGAGCAGGGATCTTCAGGCAGTCAAATGCCATCTTCAAGCGGGAAAGTTCCTACAGCAATGAATTCTTCACAAACACAATCATCTTCATCAAAACAGAATGAGCAAAAGAAACAATGGAGTTGCTTTCCATATCCAGATGGATTGGATGAGCTTGCACGGAATTTATGGACGATCTTGTTTGATGCTGGAATTACAAAGTTGGAGGATGATGAAGATGATCAAGTTGAAGAAGAAGAAGAGAAGGAAAAGGAAAAGGAAAAGGATTATAATAAGGAAAAGAGCAGCGAAGACAAGAAGAATGCAAATAATAAAGAAGATGAAAACAATGATAAAAATGAACATTCAACAGAAGAAGAAAAACTTGCACTTGATGGCAAGTATTCGGATAGTACAAAAATCTCAGAATTTTGCGATAATCCCAAGCGATCCAATGCAACAGGGAAGAGATTATCGAAGCCGTGCACTCAGCATCCATGGGGCAAATGGGAAGGGAAGGACACGGTGATTGACGGAGTGGTGGAAGCTGTGTGGGGAATACAGGCAGGGAAATGGTCAACTATTTGCTCTGGAAAATCTCGTGCTGTTAGAAGCAAGCAAAATGGAACACAGAAAATTGATAGAAAGGAAATGAAGAGTAATGATAACATAAAAGGCGCAGATGAAAAGCAGTCACATTCAGATTGTTGTTTACATTCATTTCTTCCCAAACAAAAATCTCGTTCTATTTGGTCAACGCAATTATCATCTCTTTCATCTCCTGTGACTTTTTCTGTCTCTTCGAATTCGACTTCTATCTTCAGGTCTCAATCTCCGCGTATCTTTCCGTTTATCCTTTCAACAGAGAAACGCAATTACTTCACAGCTCGAATGCTTCAAGCCTTTTTCCATTTCAATTGCTCGCTAACTTCCTTTCTGTCACCTGTTTTTGCAAGCTATCGACCTTTTTTTGCCTCTGAGCCATTTTCATCTTCTACCATTGAAGACTATCTGAAATCCGGTTTCACAGCAAAGCAGAACGAATTCAAAAAACAACTTTCTCAAATTTCTCAGAAAAGAAGTGTGCAGAATGCATATTCTTCTTCATCTTCCTCCTCTGGCTTGTATCTTCCATCATCTGAGGAATCATCTCAAGATTCATTTCATCCATTCGCTCTTTCTTCCCAGCGCGCATCTGCAATTGCATTGAGCGCTGCTTCCTTCGCTTTGAACTCTGTTAAGCATCATCTCTCATTTTCAACTCCATCTCTTTCTCTTGCATCAATCGGGACAACTTCTTTTCTTCACACTTTTTTGTCTTCAAGTGCAGTTACTCGCTTTTTGGAGGAGAATCACCATTTGTATTATTCAATGAGATTACGGCAGATGCTGCATTATGCAACATTTGAAGATTGGCGTAACAAAATGAGGATGAGGAAACAAAGGCAAACTTTGCAAAAAGCAGCATTTCTTCGTCAGAGGGATTCAAACGAAGCAATTCAATCGCATTCTTCTTTGGCGACTGGCACATTTCCAACAACAGCAATTGCAAAAACAAGCGAAAGAACGAATTTAACCAACATGATGTTGGAAGCCATAGGAGACAAGGACAAAACACCAACTGCAACAGAGGCCAAGACAATTGATGCTTTTCATTCAATGTCACAGCCATTGAACAGTGGATGGTCAGGTGATGCGACCGTTGCACAGGCTGCTGAACACAAAGTTTTTGATCGTTTGCTGAGACAGGTGGCTCTCAAAGCAGAGCGATCGACTTTTGATATTGTCGGAGTTCTGTCTGACACGACAAAAGGAGTAAAGTTAGGCAAAGGTCTTCATAGAAGAGGAATAAATACTCAGTTCAACACAAAGATTGATCAAAGAATCAAAGAAAACTTTGGATTAGACAATGAACGAGGAATTGACGAAGAAGCGTTTGAGGCAATTTTTGACGATGGAATGCAAAAGAAAATGGAGGATCAATTATTAAATGGCTCAAAGCTAACAAGAGCAGATATGTTGGATAAGAACGAAGAGATGGCATATCGCTACAGCATTTTCTATGACACATTTCCGAATAGCATTGTGCTCGCGGAAGAGCGAAATATGAGAATGGTGAATGATTCAAGCTCGAGCCGTGGTGTTTCCTTAAAGATACCCAGATGGCATTCGTTTGCGACTGATGGACAAACATTAAAGTTTGCTAAGATGAAACAGAAAAAAAAGTTTTATTTTCATTTCATATTTTAATGATTTTTTATGATATTTTTCATATTGTTTGCCAATGCAATTTATTTCGTTATTTAACTGTGATTCCGTTCATGAATTTTATTTTATTTTATTTTATTTTATTTTTTTTATAATTTATTTATCAGACAACCTACAACAGATCGAACATCAGCGTTTTTTTCGTCAATAACTTCGAGTAATTCCAAACCGACAACTTTATCTTCTTCTCTTCTTCCCCTCCCATCAAAGCCATTATCCATGTGCCACACTCAGCCACCTATGCAAACAGATGGTGAAGTTGCTTATTTGATGCAATCACGAAAGGAATATTCCAATTCTTCCAATTCTTCTTTAACAAAACAAGTAAATACAACAGATATTCATGTTGCCTCAAGATCTTCATCCACAAAACTCCTCAACAATCAGCAAGCATCCCTTCAGAATCGCTTTAATTTCTATGCTTCCCCTCTTTCTTCGCCCTTGCTTTCAGAATGGCTCAATACTTCTGATACATTTCCTTCTTCTTGTACATCTAAAATTAGTGATGAGAAATATAGTGATCTATCAAAGGCCACATCATCACAGCATTCTCCTGTATACGTTACTGAAACTGATCAACAGCTTAACAAGAGCACTGATCTGCCAGCTGATAGCCAAATTATTTCTTCAGATACAATTCCAACAGACCAAAAATTAAGTGCAGATGTATTTTCTCCAACAATTGGTTCAGAAGAAAAGATAAATACTTCCATACAGACTGAAGATTTTATCAGTTCTGATAAAGATATCAAATCTTCACAAAAACCAAGCGTGCAAATTCCTTCAGCTCTGTTTCTATCTACTCCTCTTTTGCCAGAGTTCAATAAAAGTACATCTTTATCATTACCTTCTTCTGATTCAACTTCTGTTTCTTCTCTCTCAAAGCAAGATTTAACCGTTAGTTCAAATAATCCAATTAAACGAACAGAAACCTTCAAAACTGGTTCTTTTTTGTACTCAACAAATTCGGTGGAAGATAAGAAAAGATCTTCATTGCTGAATAAATTTGCACTCCCTCGAATCTATTTCAATTCCGAAAAGCAAAAGGAGAAGCAAAAAGATGATGCTATAACAAAAATTAAAGAGTCATGATTACAATTAACATCGATAGGTTTTTTTTTGGGAAAGAAAATGTCTTCTTCTGTAATTTGAGTTGTTCTTCATTGTTGTAATAAAATGCATTTTGTTTTTGAATAGATTCTTTTTCTTTTTGTTTGGATATTTTATTTTGAAATTTTTATGTTTAAAAGTCATTTTCTGACTTCCAAATTTATTGGAGATTAAAAAATCATTAGGTTTAACTTGAAATAACGATTTTTTGATTTCATTATGCCACTGGAGTCATTTATTGGAATTTATAGGCAAATTCGAAGATAAGAAGCAATTCAATCTTCATTTTTCAGATTTATGTATATCGTTTGAAAATACAAAAAACAAGTCATAGATTTGACTCTGTAAAGTTTTGAAATATCTTATTTATCAAAAAATTTTTATTCTCAAAACAACAGAGAAAACAAACAATGATTCAATTTATTCCTCTTTTATCAATATTTCTCTTCAAAAACAGCAGAATTGTAAAAAAGAAAACATATCGAAAGAAATAACTTGAAAGATTTTAACCAATCTTTAATCAAAAAAATTGGAGGCTATGAATAAGATTAAATGAAATTCGAGATGAATTTTCTTAAGTTACTCGCCCCAAACAGAATCGCATGCACCAAAGGCAATTGGCGAAGCATGGATAAGAATTGGATGAGAGGGGGTAATCTTGTCTAATGAAATTGCTCCATTAACAGCATCACGGTGGATGTCATAACCGAAGAAAGTCTGTTGGTTAAAAGAAAAATTGCGGAAATTTGCAATAAGGTTGCATGTTAGAATGAAATTGTTGAGATTTCATCAAAAAGGAAAATAAAGAAGAAGAATAAAAAGAAGAAATTGAAAAGTTTTGAAAACGCATGAATCAATAATTTTTCAATAAAGACAGCACACCTTAAAGAAAAGAGATCCTTCAGACTTCACAAATATGCTTGAGCATCCTGTTTTTGTAGAAAGTTGAATGCAAGGCAGTGGCTGGAGAACCTCAGGAATTTGCCTGATTGAATAATGATAGGGAGAAAAAAATAGCAGATAAATTAATTGATGAATGAAAAGTCCGATAAATGAATGAAAAAAGGATAGATGAATAAAAACAATAATTGCAATAAATAAATAAATAATCTTTATGACTTATCAAAGTTTTATAACAAAAAAAGTATTTCAACTTATAAATACACGCATTTGCATATATCCATTCCAAAACATAAAAAATAAACAGAAAAAAAGGAAAAAAAAAAGATAAAGAAAAAGAAATAATAAACATACGATAACATCAAATAATATGCGCTTTCCTGGTTCCATCCAACCGACGAGAGCGAATGAGAAGCACCACGATGCACAAATGGCAGGAAGAGTGGCCTGACTTTTGGCAAAGACGTGGCAGCACTCGAAACAAGAGAAAGCGGAGCATCAGGCGAAGACACGGGGAGGCTGAGGATGTTTGAGAGGCTGTTGAGGAGATTTTGGTTGGAGGAGAAGGAGAGAAGAAGACGAGAGGCGAAGGAAAGTGTGTCAGAGGGAAGGATGTGGCGGAGGAGGGTGGGGGAGATTTTGATGAGAGAAGAAGAAGAGGAGGAGGAGGAGTTAACCTCAGAGGTGGAAGGAATGGAAGAAGAAGAAGAAGAAGAAGATGATGATGATGATGATGATGATGAAAGAGCAGAATCAGCAGCAAGAGGTTGATTAGCTTTAGGATCCGAATTTTGTGTGGGTGAAGGAGAAGAAGGAGAAATCGAAGGAGATGAAGAAGCAGGAGCAAGCTTGATTTGCGGGTGAAGAGAAGAATAGTGAAAGACAAGAGAAGGAAGTGCGACTGTCAGAGGAAAGGCAAAAGGAAGAGGAGAGGAGGAAGAAGATGACAGTGAAGAAGAAGGAGGTGGTGGCGGTGTAACGTTGAGCACAAACTGAACAAACAAGTCAGAAAAGCAGCCACCGATGGAAATGGCGGAAGGTTCATTGGATGGAGGAGCCGCTGTTTAAATGTTGAGGATTATACGGTATTTAATGAAAAGTGGAAAATTATAACAAAATTGTAAGTTGAATATTTGGTAGAGATTCAAATACAAATAAATATGTTCAATTAAAAACGTAAGAAAAAGAATAATAAAAGAATGCAGAAAAATTCTCTTGGTTCTCTTATTATCTTATTAAAAAAACATGTTACAAATCACAATTCCTTCAATCACTACACTAACATTCGCGCTCACACTCATTCACACACCTTTTGAGGCTGCCTCAAGAAAAGGCGCGATGTCAACAGTCGCCTTGACGATTGTTCTAAACATCTGAATGTAATCTTCTTCTGCTTCTTCCTCGTTTTCAATAGCTTCTTCTGGCTCTTCTGAGTCATCTTCAATCGGGTCTTTTACTTCCTCCTTTGGAGGAGGCATTGGCTTAACTTCTTCTTTCGTGATTTCTTCTTTGTTTTCATCTTCTTTGTTGCTGTTGCTATTGCTGTTAGTATTATTATTATCACTGGGAATATCTTCCTTTTTCTTTTCTGCCTCTTTTTCATTGCCTTCTTCTTTTGCTGCTTCTGTTTTTTCTTCTTTTTCATCTTTTTTCTCACTTTCATCTTTCCCTTTTTCTTCCTCTTTCTTCTTCTCTTCTTCCTCTTTCAGTTTCGCTTCCTCTTCTTCCTTCATCTTCCTCCTCTTCTCTTCCTCCTCTTCTTTTTCTCTCGCTCTCTTCATCTCCATCTCCCTCCTCTTCCTCGCTTCTTCCTTCCACAGTTTTCTCTCCTCCCACCTCCTCTTCCTCATCTGCACCCTCAGCTTTCGCACTTGCCTTCTGTCTTCTCTTATTCTCTCTCTCTCGCTTCTCAGTGTTGTTGGAAGCGGAAGCGACAGCGGAACAGACGAAACACACTCACAGGGAACAGGAATTGTGCTGAAGGAGTCCTGGAAGAGATGCATGTCCAATGAAAACCTGAAGAAAAAAAGAATTTTTTTTTTGAATAGAGAATGGAAATAGAAAGGATGAAAAAAAAAGAAAAGAAAAGAAAAGAAAGAAAGAAAGATGTTAATTAGAGAAACAATAAAAGAAAAGAAAAAAAATAATTCAAAAGAAGATTGGAAAAATTTAAAAAGAAAACAGAAGAGGAAAAAGAAAATAATTATTTGTATTTTGTATGTATTTGTAAAACACACTTTGATCCAGACGGAATGTCGTACGGGTGATAAAAATGCACAAACACAACAAACTGTGTCTGTTTTTGACTGAAGAACATCGCGTTCTGATCGATAACCTGCTGTGAAAGAGCAGAGATGGGAACAGGGAAGCAGTGGAAGAGCGGAGGAGGAGCAGGAATGGACAGAAGCGAAGCAGCAGACGGGAGTGCAGGAAGCTGCGGGATTTGGGGCAGCTCTTGCTCGATGAGGTGCCTGGGGATGGGAGTGAGGGGAGGGATGACTAGAGCAGAAGGCTGAGAGGAAAGGGAAGGAAGAAGAGGAGGATGAGAAAGATGAGAAGAATCAGAAGTGATAAGTGGGGTTGGAGGTGTCTGAGAAGAAGAAGAAGAAGAAGAAGAAGAAGAAGAGGAAGCAGAAGTCACAGCAACTGGAGGAACAATAGATCCATTGGGAATTGAAGCATTGATTGATGCTTGTTGACCAGGTACTACGGATGTTCCAGGGGCTGCCACAGGAAGAGAAGAGGAGGAGGAAGAAGAAGAAGGAAGAGGAGAAGGAGGTTGCATTGAAGGCCCAGCATAATACGAAGAAGGTGCTGATGGCTTCGTTAACGAAGAGATCAGTGAAGAGATGACGTCTGTTGGTGAAGTAATTGAAGAAGAAGAAGAAGGCGAGGAAGAAGAAGAACCAGAAGAAGAAGAAGAAGAAGAAGCAGATGGCTTTTGAGCATCATTTGCATCCTTTTCGCTCCGCTGCGTATTCTCCTTCCCTTTTGCAGAGATGCCCCAGCGGGCTGTCACGAACGGCACCGGGAACAGCTCCTCTCTCTTTGCTTTCCCTTCGCTCTGCTCTTCGCCTTCGCCTTCGCTTTCGCCTTTTCGATCTTTTGCCTCAGATATGAAAAGTGATATGCAACCGTAGCTTTTTGTGGGGGGAGGAAGGAACTTCGGAAGAGCTGGCGCTTTTGAGAGTTGTTCTGTTGCAGAACTGGTATGCGATCGATTTCTATTGGCTTGTTGGTGTGAATGACTCTCAGATTCAAAGTATGTTGGAGACAGAAATGTTAGAATTGGACTATCGAATCCTTCTTTGTCAGATTTTGAGTTCATCTGCTCAAAATGTGCTTTTTTTTCTTGCTTCATTCGCTCAAACCATTTTTCTTGTAAATGATCAGACTGTGCCAGAAGTGTAACCCTCTCGGTTAAGCCAATTTGATCTATAAATCCATCTCCGTCAATGGTAAATTCAAGAGGACTTCTAAAAGGTTGAGGAGAGCTTGTCTTAAGTTTTATGGCGGAAGTTATAGATCTGAAAAAAGATTTTGTACTTCGCCTATTATTTTCTTCAGTTTCTACGCATTTCTCAAGACCATTAAGAGCTTGGTTAATTTGTCCAACAAGTCTCTTTAAAAAAATAAATAACAAATTTCAAATACAAAAATAATTGTTATACCTCTGTTCTATCTATTGCTGCAAAAGTAGCTTCAAGTTCTCTCGAAGCAGCCAGAAGTTGGGTCACGGTCCCTTCTACAAGCTCTTTATTTGCAGGATCGATCTTTACGCAAATTTCATTTAATAGATTTTCATATTCTACAAAATAATAGTAAAGCAACATACAGATGATAAAATTATTGAGTTAAATTCATCCATTCGCGCCAAAGCCATTTCGCATGTTTTTTCAATTTCTGAAGGCTAAAATAAATATTGTGTTAAGCATCGATAATTTTCAAATGTCATATCATCATACATCAAATTTTGGACTTTCTTTAATGAAATTCGCTAGATCATTGGAGAACGATGATACAGCTTCTTCAGGATTGATTTCTTCTGTTTCCTCCATAAAGCATATAATTTTATGGGACTTCTTGTTGAAAAAGAAAATACTGTTGGAGAATAACTTTGGTGTATTTTTATTTACAAAAATGAAACAAAATTAACAAATAACGTTTTTCCTTTTCCTTTTCCTTTTCTCTCTTTCTTTTTTTTTTAAGTGATTCACAAAAAAACAAGATAATGATAATGATGATGAAAAAATGGATGTTTGAATCGTTGAAAGTTTCTCTTTTCGATCTTCTTCAGCCTTGCTGTTCAATTTCTTCAATACGGTTTGAATCTCCAGCATACCATTAGGCAAGTGCACAGATGCTTCGCAGAAAATTTGATGAAGAGAAAGGCAATGAATTTGAAGTATTTCTTGTTCTATCGACGCTAATGATGAAGATTGCAGAAGAAGTTGGTTGTTGATGTTAAAGGTGAATATATAGAAGAAATGATTGAATAAGAAGAAGAATAAACCTTTCCCCAGCAAAAATATTTTCTTCAATTCTTTTCCTTCAAAATACTGTCACGTCAGCAAATGAAATAATTCGTTCACATAATTAGCATTCTTTTATCTTCTAGGCGATACAAGTGAAGATTGGCCCACAAAAACCGAAATCAATAAAAACGCTTTTGGAGCTGTACTTTTTTATTGTGCAACAATAATTATCATTGCTGTTTGCTCTATTCCTCCTCAGATTCTTTTTCAAAAAATATCCTCAATTCTAATTCTTCCCAGTTACCTACCTTTTCCTCCACCTCATTTCTCCTTTTCCATCGTTATTTCTTCCCTCCCTCAATTTTTCCTTTATCATCAATTTTTCTCTGTCTTTCTGCCTTCCTCAAAATACCATCTCCAAAATGAAATCTGCCATGAACAGAGAAAATAAATTCCATCATCCTGTCATATTATAACATGAAGATAAAAACAGATTCGAAATTGTCATTCAAATCTCAATAAAAAAACAAAACAATATGATTCTTCATGAAAATTTTTAAATAAAACATTCATTCAACAGACATTCGTTGCTGCATTCTTTTCTTAAGTGCCTTCACCTTTGCCAAAAATGGATATTTTTGGCCAGTTCAGCCTTTCACCATTTTCATTTTTCTCTCAAATCGTATCATTTTCTGCCCTGTTTGCAAAATAAAATCAAAAAAATGAATAAAACACCCAATGAAATATCTCATATGAATCAATTCCACACTGCCCATCTCATTGGACGAGAATGTCCATCTCGGACATTCAGAGCATCAACAAAGAACAATCAAGAAATAACAATTCCAAAATGCCTCTGGTGACTGCAAATGAAAAAACCACACAAGCACCAGAAAACAAAACATGAAAGATATTTTCAAAATACATTCACTGCACAAACCTCATCTGTTCCTTGGATAAATGACATCCAAAATGAATAATGCTTTAACAACGCTCACTTCACTTGAAAAATGAAAATCTGACTCAGATGCTTAAAATTAAATATTATGAAAGGAAAAATGAGTTTTAACTGCTTTTCTGTCTGTATCAAGAAAAATATCAAAACATCAACATTTTCAGTCAATCATTTTGAATTTTTCTAATGATCAAATGAAAAACAAAATAAAACTCATTCAAAATTCATCGCAGTTAATGAAATGAAAAATCTCACTTCACACTTAAACAAGAAAAGATTATTTTCTTTCTTTCTTTTTTTTCAAAATGTTGTGCCAATTCTAATTTGGACAAAATCTGGAAAAAAAGAAAATTGTCTTCTTCGTGTGGATAAGTTCCCATGCTGTCAGGAATTTATTGTTTTGTTTATGCAATTTGGATGGAGTGTATATGCAATGGTGTTGCAAATGACGAAGCAGAAATGGTGGAGAAATCGATAAACGAAAGAAAAACAGATTATTTGAGCAACTGTTTGTTTGAGAGCCTTCAAAATGATAAGAATCGAGACATAAAAACATTTGAAATGATTGTTGAAGGGAATGAACGTGGAATTGAAGAAGAGAAAAAATCTCAAAAATCAAAGAAAAATGATCAAATATAGCCAAACGAAAGAAAACTCCAAATTGTGGAATGAGGAAAAGATGAGAAAATGAATTATGCATATTTTTCTTGCAATGAAGAAATGAGGAAAAGGAGAAGAAAATTAGAATAAGCGAGATTGAAGGATGTTTTGTTCTGTATAATTCTTCAGTGAAGTTCAAATCATTGAAGCTGATTCAAAGTGATGAGGAAAATGTTGTTGAAGTTGAGGATGAAAGTTTTGTTGAATTTGAAGATTGCCGCCTTTTTGTGGTGAATGGAATATCTCCATTTAACTTCACTGGAGGATATGGGGTTTTCAAGAACATTTCACTCAGTTCATCTTCAACTGAGTTTTTGGAGGCATTTCCACTCTTTTATCTTCAAAAATTGTTGAAAGGGAAAATATTGAAAATTGCATTGCTTCTGTTTGCTCATCTCATTTTTCGTCTTTTTGTGTTTCCTCAGCACCTTTCCTCTCTTCACCATCTATCTCCCTTGTATCCCTCTCCAAATTATCATTTTTCAACATTTCAATAGCAAACGATGCATGCTCGCCTTCAACCACTTCCTCATCCCAAACCACTTGTATGATGAAAAGTTGTTCATTCTCATCAGTCTGTGATGTGTATGATGGAGGGATTATTTCTTCCCTCAATAACCCTTTGGCTTCATTGTCTGCCTCAAACACCTACTTTGTTGGATGTTGTTGAACAAAAAATGTTGAAATAGTTGGAGCTGAAGATGAGAAGAAACATTTAGGGAGGCAGAATGAAACAACCGGTGGACGGAATACTTTCCAATGGTGTGAATGGAATGGACCGAGGACAACAGGAGAAGCTGATTCCACCACAGATGGGATCTCGAGTGGAGGGGCCATTTTCATGTACAACAAAAAGGATGGAACAATATCGGTCGCTCACTGTTCTTTTAATGGATGTGCGGTATATTATTGTGGAGGCGGAATCATGTGCCATTCAATCAAATCAGTTGATAAAACAAACAATTTATTCAACGCTTGCAATGCTCAAAGCAATGCTGGAGGAGGAATGTATGCTTTTACGATTTCAACGTGTGTTCGGATCAGTGGATGTGAATTCCAGAATTGTAAAGCAAACAGTCAAGGAGGAGGGCTTTTGCTTCATACTTTTGATGTTTCAGTAACAGGGTGCATTGGAACAGAAAGTGGAGAAGGGGAGAGTGCGTGTGTGTTTGACTGCAGTTTCACTTCATGCTCGATAACTAATACTTGGGGAGGAGGCATGTACTGTTATGGAGTTCCTTATCAATTCAAAATGAGGAGCATTCAGTTTATTTCATGCTCAACAGCTGCAAATGGAGGAGGATTATGCTTCAGACCAGAAAAAACAGAAAAGCCTGATGATGGATTCTATTGTTATTTCCTGTTCTTCCATGAATGCAAATGCAGAACAACTTCAACACCATATGGACATGATGTGTATTACGTGGACTATTACAGTTCACATTTACACTCAAACCCATTTTATGAATGCTACACCACAAACAGTAATGATAAAAGGATATGTTATGTTTATAACTATTCAAGCTCAGAGAGTTGGGTGTATCAGCACACAGAAAAGAAGGATTGGCTGAAAGATAAGACGATATATGTTTCTGTGAATGGGAGTGATGGATACGAGCTTTGCGGGTCAAATGAAACATATCCGTGTTTGACAGTGAAGAAGGCGTTTGAGATGTGTGAGGTGCAGATTAGCTTGGCAATCACGCTGCTGGATGGAAATCACACAAGCGAAGCAGCAACGATTGATATTGGAGAAAAGAAGATTTCAGTCATTGGGAAGGGAAGGATGGAGAGTTCGATTGGAACAGGAGCACTTTCATCTGTTGGAACGCTGTTCAGTGTGACAACAGGCCAACTTGGTTTATTGCACATGAAGGTTGATTGCAACTCAAATATAAATCCTTCGCCGAGTGTGGTTGTGGTGTCTGATGGGAGTGGGTCACTCTCATTGGAGGATGTTGTGATCACCACGAGCAAAACAGGAAACTATGTGATGTCGTCGTCAGTGTTTGTGGTGGCGCTGTCACAGCTGTCAATGGTTGATGTGGAGATCATAAATATGAATGTGTCAGAACCATTGCTCTCTGAGCCGGATCTATCTTCTTCTTCTTCATTGTCGTCATCTTCCATGTATCTGACAGCCACAGCATCTGGTGATAGCGTGCTGGTGAATGTGAAAGTGAAGAATGTGAAGTTGACAGAAAGGGATGGGGTGGTTGTGGTGAAGAGTGTGAAGGAAGGAGAGACATTTGTGGTCAAGAATGTGACAATCGAGGCTTCTGAGTGCATGAATGGGAGTGGTGGTGGGATCAAAGTTGATTTGTTATCGCCAACAAGCAAGCCTCAGATGGAAACAACAAAATTCACCAGATGCAAATGCAGTGGAAATGGTGGAGTGAAAATGCTGTATCTGAAAGATAACTCGATTGACTTCTCAATTGCATCAGTTGATTTTTCAGGATGTTTTGCTTCATTGAGAGGAAATTTTGTGTTTGTAAATGGGAGCAATTCTGCAAACTGGGAAATAACAACAGAAAAGCTGAATATCCAGCATGACAGTTCAAGATGCAATGAGCTAGTTGGATATGATCGGAGTGACTCAACAATGGGACTGTTCCTATTGTTCGTGTATTTGGATTCATATTCAAATGCAGCACATGTGGGAAAGGGGAAGGATGGGCAGGGTGGATACAACTCGTGGTTCTGTGGGTTTGACTATTATCCGTGTGCCACCATCACGCACGCAGCGCAGGTGAGGTACCCAGATACAAACAAGAAGATCGAATTGGATTCAGGATTTGAGCAAACTGAGGCAGTTGGAATGACAGATGGCCATGAATGGGAAATTTCAAGTGTAACAAAAGGGATGGAGGTTGGGGTGAAAGCACCGGAGAATTTTGATTCATCTTGTCTGATTGAGGTGTTGAGCAAATATTCAATGAGAAACATCAAGTTCTGTATTCCATCTATTCTGTCTGGTGCATCATCATCTCTAATCACATCCAATTCCACACTCCTCGCACACATTGACTGTTCCGTTGTTTGTTCGTCTGAAAAATCATTTGAATTCACTTTTGTGAATGTGGTTGGGGGGAAAATGAAAGTGGAGAGATTGGTGATTACAGAGATTTTGAAATATGGAGAACATTCACTGATTGAGTTTGGTGCAGGGGTGGAATCAGTTGTGTTTTGTGGATGTGAGGTGAATAATATTGAGAAGATAAATGGAAATGGAGGATGAATGAGTGGAGTGGTTGGGGCAGAGAGAGATGAGGGGCAGAATGGGATAACTGTGATTGAGTCGTATGTTGTGAAGAGGTGAAGGCGTGTTGATGGAAAAGGAGGAGGGATGTGTGTTTGGGTGAAGGGTGAAGGGAGTGTTGTTGTGAATGGGGGTTGTGTGATTGATGGGTGTGAGGCGATGGGATCAGGGGAGAGTTCAGAAGGAAGAAGCGAAGGGAGAGGTGGAGAGATGATGATTGTGATGGAGGGCAGGGATGGTTCATTGAAAATGGAATCTGGAATTCAGAGTTTGTTTGGAGGGAATAACAAAGCTTCATATGGGAATGATGTGTTTGTTGATTGCTTGAAAGAGGAGTTATGTTGGAGTCGAAAGTTAATGGGAGTTCATTTTCATTTTTTGATTCGAGTGAGATTCCATCAGATGTTGTGAAGTTGTGTGGGAGTGAAGATGGGAGAGAAGGTGAAGTCATTCCGCTGTTTGTGTATTTGTGTTCAATTGGCTCGAAGTTGAGAGTTGATGGGAGAGGAAAGAGGGCATTGGATCACAGTCATTGTGGATTTGAGGAGTTTGGGTGTTTGACGATTGACTATTGTGTGACCAGTCGAGTTAAGGAAAACATGCAGACAGTTAAGGTTTCTTCTGAATCATCAATTAAAAGTGAAATGAAAGTACTTTCATTTGATGTGAATTTGACAGGAAAAGAAGAACAATCGGGAAAGAAGATGAAAGTTGAGGTGAAGGATGGAGGAGAAATAAATCAATATTGGCTTTTTGAGTGCACAAAATCACTTGAGATGAGATATTTATCATTTGTGCTGAATGAAGAAATGAATGGGAAGAGAAGTTCATTCATCCACCCCTCATCATCAACCATCACAATAACGAGCTGTTCACTCTCATTTGCAAATGATGAATTGATTGGATACAATGTGATTTGTGTTGAAGGAGGAGGCCCGATTGTGAATGGATTTGTGATGGAATGGGGAGTGAGAATGAATGGGAAATCGCCAATTGTTGTTTCGAATGGAGTGACATTGGAGATGAATCACAGCCGAATGAGTGGAGTGAAAGTTGTTGATGGAAGTGGGGAGGAGGAGGAGGATGTTTGAATGTGGAAATGGGTGTGAATGGGATTGTGAATATTGAGGAATGCAATTTGTCAGCATTGTGCCAAGGGGGAAGTGGGATGAAAGGGGGAGGAATGAAGATATCAGTGGGGAAGGGAGGGAGGTTGGAAATGAAAAATGTGAAATATTCAGGATGTGAGAACCAAGAGAGGATGTTGAGGATGGAGGGAGAGGAATGGGGGGAGGGATGTTTGTGAAGCTGGCAGATGAGATGGGAACATTTGTGATGGAGGGGATGATATGAAAGGGATGTGATGGGTGGAAAGGGAAGAATGTGTTTGTGTCAGGATGGGATCTGAGAAAGATTGTGAGTGAGGATCACCCGAAATGGGAGATGAGTTTAGAGGAGTTGGGATCATTGGATGAGTTGTGTGGGCGGGAGAGGATGACAACAGGAGAAGAATATGTGATTTTACTGGTTGTGTATTTGTGGAGCAACTGGAGTGGGAATGGGTTTGTTTCGAAAGAAAATGGAGGAGACTTCAGTAGGTGTGGGTATTCAGAAGCACCATGCTCATCGATTGACCACTTGATATCACTTCGATATTCAACACTTGGAAGAAGGGGAGACGCATATTGCCATTGTGGGATCAGGGATGCTGGTTCATTCCATATCATTTTCATCTTCATCTTCATTTTCATTTTCTTCATCATCAATATCAGAGTCACCAAAAGTGGTAATTGAAGGAACAAAGAAAGGGACAGGAGTGACGATCAGTGACGAAGATGAGAATGAATTGTCTGATGGTTCAATGATCTCCTCGAATGTGAGTCTATCATTTGTGAATGTGTCATTCACCAAGCCAGCCATCACAACCCATCATTCAGTGTTGATTGAATCCTCTGGAGCAAACACATTATTGTCAGTTTCAGATTGTTCATTTGGCCCAGGGAGAGGGGTGGCAGAAAGTTTTGGATATTGTGTGATGAGAGTGAATGGGGGGAGTGTTGTGATTGAGAGGTGTTCGTTGAGTTTGATTTCAGAGTTGAAAGGGTTGATTGCGTTCAGCCCAAGTGCAGGTGAGGTGACACTTCAGAATGTGAACATTTCATTTGCCGATGTGACAGAAAGAAGTCTGATTTCGATGATAGATGAGGATAACAAAATGAATGGAGAAAAGAAGGTGTTTTCAAATGGGAACGGACCAGTTCTGAGGGTTGTTGGGTGTTCATTTGCGAACATCACAAACGAAGGGATTGGAGCGAGTGTTATTGATGTGGGATCATTTGAGGATGGGGTGGAGTGTGTGATGGATGAGTGTTCGATGTCAAGTTGCAAGAGCGGTTTGAGTGATGAAGGAGGGGAAATGAGAGTGGTGCTGAAGAGTGGGGAGTCAGCGTTGAAAGTGAATGGGAGCTCGTTTTCGATGTGCAAGTGCTCGAGTGAGACAGGGTGTGGAGGAGGACTGTTTATTGATGGAGCAGATCCCAATACCAATTATGCTGATGAAAGTCAAATTCCGCCTCTGAATTTCAAGATTGCGAACATCCGATTCATGATGAATGATGCGTTTGTGGGGAAGGATGTGTTCATCAAGAGCCACTCGATTGGGAAGCAGATCAATAAAACGCTGTTTATACTGGACTTCAACCAGGGGATGCTTAAGTGGAAGGATTTGATGTGTGGGAGCGATAGAGAAGGGAAAGTTGATGTTCACCTGATGCCGCTGATCGCATTCTATTATTCTTCACAGGTGTTTGTGTGTGTGAATGGGAGTGACAGCAGGCAGTGTGGAGCACAGAGCAATCCGTGTGAGAGCATTGGGAATGCTGTGCAGCACATCGAACGAAGTGTTGTGAATATGATTCTTATTGATGGGGAAGGGATGATGGGAGAGGGATGTGTGATTGGGGATGTGAAGGTGGTGTCGATTCGGAGAGAGAAGGCGACAATCCATTTTTGTGGGAAGATGGGGGAAAGAGGAGAGGAGAGGAGCATGATGGTGTTTGTGAATGAATGTGTTGTGGAGAGGTGCCAGTTTGTGTTTGGAGAGGGATTTGAAGGGGTTGAGGAGAGTGTTTTGAAAGAGAAGGATGGAAGATTGGAGATTTCAGAGTGTCTTTTCAGCTCGTCAACAATGGATCTGGTGATGGAGAGCATGATTCTTGATGTGGAGAGTGGAGAGGTGAAGATGTGCGAAACGTTGTTCAGTGGAATTCATTCAGCTGTGCCACTTCTGTCGTTCTGTGGAGAATCGTGTGTGTCAATTGCTGAGACACGAATATTGAATATCGAGTGTGAGGGAGAAGTTGTGAGAGTTGGGGGAAAAGCGAAGGCAGAGATGAAGGAAGTGAAGTTTGAGAATATGTCAGTGGCTTCTGAAGGAAGCGTGATGAAGATGGATGGAGCTGAAAGGGGGTTGAGTGTGCTGAACTGTTCCTTTGCGAAATGCTGGAGCACAAACAAGAGAGGAAGGGTGATGAGGATATGTGAGTGTGTGGATGTGAGTGTTGGATCGTGTGTGTTTGATGGAGAGGAAGGAGAGGAAAGAGAAGAAAGAGAAGGAAAGGATGAGAATGAGGATGATGGAAGAGGCGAAGAGTTTTGCAGATGGGATGGATCTGTTGTGGATGTTGTGAAGAGTTCAGTGATAATGAAAGATACAACAATCACAAATTCAGCCGAAGGTGGAATAACAATGAGTGGAGGAAATGTGATAATTGAGAAAGGAGAGTTCATGAATAACAATCCTTCAATTGAAGAATATCCATCATTGAGAAGGAATATCATCTGTTCAGATTCAGAAATATTGAATATGATGAGTTTGAAAGGAGGAGATGGATTGAAGGATAATACTTCACTTTGGATATTGAATGAAGGGTGCAATTTTGAAGGGATTGTTTCTGAGAGGGATTCATCATTCTTCATTCCTGTTCTGGAAAGTGTGGAAGCAAAAGAAATAACAGATAGAATGAAGCTGATATTCAAAGGGATGCTTCTTGTTCCATGCAATCTGTCATTCTCAGTTGTGAAGAGGAAAGGAGAAGAGAAAGAGATTGAAAAATATGATTTTGATGGAAATGGGTTTTTATCAGAAACAGAAGTTGAAGGAAGTGTGGCAAAGGATCTAATCAGCAATTGTGGAGATGAAATCGAGGTGAGCGTGTGCATTCTGTTTGGGAATGCAGAATCGCCTTCATCAACAAATTCATTCATTCTGAAGAACAGAAGCGAGGTTGAGCCAAAAGGAGATGAAAGAAATGTTGAAGGAGGAAAAGAAGGAAAATCGATATGGCCTCTAATTGTTGTTATATTGGCTGTGTTGTTCTTGATTGTCCTCATTGGATTTATTTTATTTGTTGTTCGATGGAAAAAGGCAAAGGAAAGGACAGAGGAATTGGAGGAGATTGTAAAAGATACAGTGAAAAAAGATCCGAAGCTGATTGAGATGGTGACGATGGAGATGTCACCAGAGGCGCAGTGGAGAAGAGCAGAAAGAGAGGCAGAGAAAAAGAACGAAGAGAAGATAAAGAAAAGAATAAATGGAAAGGAGATGGTGCATTCAGAATCTGAAGAGTATTTGCTGGCTGAGAATGGATCGACTGAATACATTCTGGGAAAAGATTCAGACAAGATTCCTGATTGGATGCTGGAAAAGGTTGAAGAAGAGGAAATTAGAAAGCAGACTCCATCACCATCCATTTCATCCACTTCAACAACGGACACAACTGATTCAGATTCAACATTTGTTCGGGGTGAGGATCTGTGCCCAACCACCTCTTCGATGTCGAATCTGGTGGATGCAATGGCCTGTTCATCTCCTCATGAGAAGCTGATTGTTGACTTGAGGGATTCTTTGTTCATGCTCCTGCATGTGAGGAACGAGAAAAAGGAAATGGCAATTGGGAGTTTGCAAGAGAGGGAGCAAACAGCTGCCCAGATCCTGTTCTGGGTGGCCAACCTTGCTCTCCACTCATTTGATGAAATGGAAAATGAGCTTTCCTCTTTGGCCAACTTGAGTCCCCACCTTGTGATATTTTCAGGACACATGGTTATTTGCATTGCGGTGCATTCTGACTTCTTGTCGGATGATGATTCTGATTCATCGTCGATCTCATCATCAACGGTTGTGACATCTGCCAGTGGTGATGATGAGGAGGATTCTCTGCCTTCTTCAGCATTTGAGGATGACGAGGACAATCGATATGAGTGCCTGAGGTGGAAGGCGCCTGAGCTGCAGATGAACAAGAAGATGGAGCCAACAAAGGAGTCAGTGGCATTCTCGATTGGGATGATGCTGTGGGAGTGTCTGATCCTTCAAATCCCATTTGGAGGGTATCCTGCAGAGGTGGCAGGAGGTAAGATCTTAGATGGGGAGAGGCCAAACATGACAGCTCTTGTTGAAGAAAGTGGGTTTGGAGAGCTTGTGAAAAATTGCTGGCAATCGCAGTGTACAATTCGCATTTCTTTGGATGATTTGTGAAGAGAACAATTTCTGAACTTTCCAGCTGGAACAATGATTCGAACGATGTCAGATGCGATTGAGGATGAGGATGGCACAGAAAATGAAAAGAACAAGACAGATGATGAAGCACTATTGATATCTGGATCGTATGTGGCATTTTCAGGGAATTCATCAAAAAAAAATGAAAGATGCGAGAAAGCCACTCGATCAGAAAAAGTAAGAAATGACTGTGGAAACAGAATATGTTCAAATGAAGAATGCAATATGAGATGCGATTAAATGAGTGGTGATTTTTGAATGGAAATAATAAACATTTTCACCGTTTTCAAAAAGCTGCATGCTTTTATTAATGTTTGTATGTATGTGTTTGAAACGAAATTTTCTTTTCGATCAGAATATAAAATTTTTTGAGAATGGGGAAAAAAACAGTTGAAATCAATTTCTCTTCGCTGAGTTATAATACACTTTTGTCATTATCTTTTTTCTTTTGAATTTGAATTTATTTTTAAGAAAAGAAACACAATTGGATTAAAAATTCAACAGAAATAAAAAATTTCATTTCACAAAAACATGTGAATTATTCTTTCTTATTGATTATCATAAAGACGAATGAAAGAAATCAAATATTTCTTGAAACAACGAAAGAATTGTTCTAGCAATGGTGAAATTTTGGCACATATGTAAATGTTGACTTTTCAAATGCATTGTGACGCTAATTATTAAAAGTTAATTTGGTGTTTGATTTTCCAAAAAATCAAAACAATATAGTTATAGCCTCTGATAATTTCACTTAAAAAAAGGAAAAAAAAAATCAATGTGAAAAACTGCATGGTGATTCCACTTCATTTTCAATCATTCGCATAGAAATATATCATTTACAAAAAATTTTCAAAAAATGAATCAAAATAAATACTTGGGACAGAATTTTTTCATTTATGAAAAATTCAATGACTTGTTCCATCCTTTTTCTGCAATCGTATAATTACAAAACTGACATTGCAGTGCTATATTGAATATTGAACAATAAAAAAATTGCGAAAAATCTTGAAACAACTGTATGGAACAAAATTCATAACACACAAAATTTCTTCCCATTTCACATTCTCGATGAACTCTATAAAGGGAATGATCATAAAGAAAACTGCAAAATAAATCAATCAATGTTTATATTTTTAATGTTTTCATTGATGCGATTGTCGAAATCGATCTGTGATTTTCGTTGGAAAACAATATTAATAATTTTCAGATCATAAATACCAACCAGCAGTTTTAAAAAAACGGTGCAGTGAAATCAAATGGACAATTATTTGCAAAGTTTCAATTTCAGTAAAGACTTGATTATGAATGAAGAACTTTTGAGTCAATTCATCAAAGCATTTGGAGAGCATCCGCAGAATTATTTATCTTTGCCATTTCCAGTTCAATTAAGGTTTGCTCCAAATTTATACTTTTGCTATTATTAAAATGTTATTTATTTGCATTGGAATCCAAACTTCGAAGAGAAACTTCGTTTTTGCCGGCATTTGCATCGAAGCCAAGAAATGTTATTCTTGTGGATTGCTTCATCGATGCAATGTTTTCGAAAATCAAATCAAATGATATTTCATCTAATAGAACAATAGATTCCCGTGGTGCTTTGGAAAAGGAGTATTTTGAAAGAGCTTTGATATTGGTCCAGAGTCATTTTCCGCGCAAAAAACTTGAGTCTTCATTCAAAATATTCACTCAAAATAAACTTCCAGTGGTTTCGTTTTTATCATTTATTTAGATTTATTTTTGATATTTTTGAAATATTTGAAAGCAAAAGATAGAGATTTCAAAAGAACTTTTTTTGTTAGCTGCAATTTTGATAGTCCTAGAAGTTAATTCCCTAACAGCTTCTATTTGTTCTATAAAGGATATGCTACTGAGCGCAATAGTTTGTATTTATTGTTTCATACTATTTTTTTTTTAAATAGTTTTGTGAATTATTGAATGAATTTTATAATTTGATATTTAAATTTGCACAACCTCAAATTTTAACTAAAGCCAATATCTCGTCAAAGAGAAGGGCTCATTCCGTATTTGGATGCGCTTTTTGTTGGGTGCCAAAATGCTATTGTTCATCTTCCATCATTTGAGGCATCACGAAGCGAAAACTCATATCCTCTTATTTTCCCACTCACAGAAAATATCCTTCGTTGCGGGGCGCAATGCAGATGTGACAAATTGAACAAAGGAAATTCATGTGAGGCTCCGTTGAGCGACGGAAAGAATGCAACTGGCAGATGGTTGTTCAAGATTAAAAAAGAGTCTGAACTGCCGAAGGATGAAATTGAAAAGCTTAGAATTGTTCAATTTAGTGCAGAGCTTACGTTCCTTCTTGTTAAATATGTATGTTCTTCTTTTGTGAATAATTATGTGATAGTTATTTTGTGATTATCGAACTTTATAATTATAATTATTATTTATTTTTGGGAAATGTGAAGAACTTGCATCAAAATCATTACCCCACCTTTCTCCTGAATGAGATGACGCATCCAGGCACACTGACTGAGCAGAACACACAAAGCGTAGGAGGAATGGAAGTCATATGGGAAGCGGTTGAGGAAATGAAGAAGAAAATCAAAGTTGCAGAATCTTCATTGGAAGAGAAGGAAAACAAAGCAAAAGAAGGAGACGAAAAGGGCTGCATCACAACGATTGAAGCTGTAAAGGCTGCGTATCCATCGCTTGCATCATTGATTGACGAGCTTATTGAGCAATATCTTGTGAACGATGGAAAATCGCCTTCAGAGTCTTCTTCTCTTTCGTCTTCGTTGGATCTGATCAACCCGTTCATCTACTGCATGAAGAACTGCGCATGCGATGCGTGGCTGCCTGTGAATGCGTTGCCCTGGACTGCGGTTGAAAGCGACGAAAAAGCAAAAAATGCAATTTGTTCGTGTGAATCAGCCAGAGACTGCGGTGCGACGGAGTTTCATTGGCCAGCCATTCCACAGAAGTCTGAAGAGAAACAAGATGAATGCTCTTTCTTCTTTCTGGATGGCACGTGCGTATACAAAGTGGAAGCTCTGAAGGAAGCATGCGATAAATGCACTGAAGAAAAACAGGAGAAAACGAGTTCAGAAGAGCAAAAACAGAGTTCTTCATGTTGTTGCTCAGAAAATGAAGCCTTCCCTCTTTCATCTGGGATTTGTGTTGCTCCGCTTTCATTGCTTAAGCTTGTATCTAAAAAGATATCTGAATTTTCCGAATGGAATCAGAAATTAGCTGATATTTCCTCTTCCTCTTCTCCTTCTTCTTCGTCGTCTGCTTCTTCAGCTTCTTCTTCAACTTCTTCGTTTTCTTCCACTCTCCATTCACACGTTTATTCGCTGTGTCAAACATTAACAAAGGAAGAGCCCGACTTGAACTCGATCAGATCAGATGTGAATGCACTTTCACATATGTTTGACAAGATTCTTCCATCTGAACGCCAAAAGCCAGGCTTTTTTGATTCGCTAAGAGAACTGCGCGCAGCTGTGAATGCGCTGCGCTTGCCTTCATGTGTGTGTGCGCGGGGAAACGATTGCAGCGGAAAAGAAGGCGAAGGAAAAGCCGAGAAGGAAGAGAAGGAGAATGGCAAACAACATGAAAGTGAAGCGATTAAGAAGGGATCGGAGTCGTTGGCCTTCTTGCTCCGCCCCACTCCGCCTCCTTCTTCTTTCCTCCCAGTTTCGCTTTCTGCATCTTCTTCTCTTAATAGCGAGAGCCTTTCTCTTGCCCAGCCTTCCTCGACTGAGCCGACCAATCCCCCCAAAATCGCTCTTGTGACTGGCGCAGCTGGCTTCATTGGCGCGTGGGTGTGCCACAGACTTCTGATGAGCGGGGTGGCTGTGATTGCTGCTGACTCGCTGAACGATTTCTATTCGTCGTCCATCAAGGAGCATGCCATTGCAAGGCTGGAAGAAGTGGCTCGTGCAGTTGGAGGCAAGAGATGGAAGGAAGAGAAAGGAGAAGGAGAAAAGAAAGAGGAAGCAAGCGAAGACAGTAACGGAACAGAAGTTATATCGCTTTTGACAAATTTTGTGTTCATATACCACGATTTGCGAGACAAAGAAGGATTTCGAGCGAAAGTTGAAAAAGCATACAGACTAGTAACTGGAGTGAAGTGCCCTGTTTCAGAGGATAAAGCCAGTGGTGATAGCAGCCAGACTCATTCAGAATCGAAAGTCAAAGTACACATTCCGTATGTCATCCATCTGGCTGCGCGTGCTGGTGTACGCTCGTCGATGCTGTATCCGGAGCTATTCAGGTCAGAAAATGTGCTGGCGACACGAAATATATTTGAGCTGGCGGTGGGAAAGGTGAGCAACGGGAAGAGAGGAGAAGGGTGGTGCACGCAGAGCATTGTGTATGCCTCTTCGAGTTCTGTCTACGGAAAGATGAAAGACGGACTTTGCGCTGAGCATCTATGTGTGGGACCACCTGAATGCATATACGCAGATACAAAAGTATGAAGAGACGTGAAAAGTGAGAAAGTTGAATGCTTTTTTTTTTTAATTTGTGATTATAAATTAACTTGAGCGTATTGTTGAATCTGTTTTTTTATTTTTCTTTTCATTTTTCATTTTTCATTTTTAATACTTTGCATTATTCCTAACTTGTTTCACAAAAGGTTGAAAACGAAAGGCAAGCCGCTGAATATATGTCCAAATTGACCCACACCCCCATGATATCAACAACAGCACCTCCTTCTCCTCCCGTGTCCACATACATTCCATCTTCAGTGCTTGCACACTCGCCCATTCCTCCTGTCTTCACGGGGCTCCGCTTTTTCACTGTCGATGGCGATATGCTGGGCAGCTCAGCCATCGGGCGTGTTGACATGGCAATTCCCTGCTTCACACGCATGCTGCATTCAGAAGGGAAGGAGAAAGTGACGATGTATGGGGACGGGTCGTTCAGAAGGGATTATACGAATGTGAGGGACATTGTCGATGGAATATGCCTCAGCCTGGACAGGGCAGATAGGTTGAGAGAGCAGATGAAGAAAGAGAAAGAATTGGCGCTGTCCAAAGAAAAAGGCGGGGAAGCGAGTTCAACTTCGGCTTCGGCTTTGTCAGGCTCTTCGTCAATTACAGTGGAAGAGCTGCTGAGAGTGTTCAATTTGGGAGAGGACCATTCGACTTCTGTGAGGCAGCTTATTGTTCAATTAGCGAAGGAAATGGGGATGTTCAGCAAGGAGACGTTTGCAGCTATTAAAGAGAAGGTGAAGCACGAAGTGACTGAAGAAGAGTTTGCATTCATTTTTCTGCTTGATTGTTGTTCATAAGAATATTTGATATTTGGTAAATGAACTTGCATATTTTCACATACAAATATTGTCAAATATTTTATTTCTTTTTTTTTTTTATTTTTTCCTTTATATTTTTTATTTTTTCTGGGAAAATGAATGCATCTTATTTTTTTCATTTTTTGAAATGTATATCTGATTTTTTTCTTTTTTTCTTTTTTTTTTTTAAGTTTGCTCCAATATCTTCTCGAGCGCGAATATGTTGCTTCAGTGAAACCGCCTCCAGGTGACATTCCCATCTGCATCACATCCCTCGAGCGATCCCGTTCAGAACTGCTTTATTCTCCTAAGTTTTCTGTGGAGGAGAATTTGCATGCATGTATTCACGATTCGGTCAATGAGAGGGTCTTTGAGAGTTCGATATTTGCGCACAGACAAGCAAGTTGCAATGTGAAAGGAAAAGGAAGCGAATCTCAATGCGTTAAAAATTGCTCTTGTTCTGCTGGAGAATCTACAGAGTTGTCTAAACAGCCATCTAATTGCACCCCCTTGAATTGTTTGTTGATAACGCTTGCATCTCAAAAATCCGTCTTTTCTTCGCACCTTCTGAACCAAATAAATCTCTTCTTGTCGCTTCCTCTTCCGCAACAGACGACGCTCCTTTCTCCTTTCCTCCTCCGCTTTGGTCTGAACACGCACCAGACGAAACCTTCGCAAAACGAGCCGACGTTCCTGCCAATTCCAGAACTGACAGCGATTGAAGAGCACACATTGCTTGGATGGGACGGAAAGCACGTGGAGGTTCTGGGAGAAGGTGGAAGTGAGGAGGAGAAAGCTGAAGATGGCCAGCTGAGCTATTCAAAGCTGCTGCAGAAGATTGGAAAGGGCAAAGCAAGAGGGTCTTATGGAGGGGCAGGGTTGTTTTATTTGAATCCTTTGTTTGTTCCTGGAGAAGAAAAAGAAGGAGAAAAGAAGAAAGGAGCATCTCAATCGGAGATTGATTATTTGTCTTCAAGAACGAATGAAGGTGCCAACACAGAAAAAAGTGCAAGTCTGTTTTTGGACAAAGCACATCTTTTCACTCTTGGAGACTTTGTGCTTTTGGCGTGTGTGTTTGAGCAACTGTGGGTTGAATGCAATGCCATTGAAGGCAACGTTGCTGGGGAAACAAAGCAGGCGCTTCTCGAGATGGTGGTTGAAGCCTTTAGCAGAATGCTTCTGCTTATTTATCAGGTTGCTAATAAATAATGCTGCCAAAGGAAGGAACAAAAACTCGTACACTTATAAATTGAATATTTAAGATTTGAAATATCTATCTTTTAATTTTTACAATTAAAGTTTGAGAGCTTTGGTTCTGTTGATCTTTATTTTAATTGTCACCATTGGAACTTGGTTGATTTGACTGAGTCACGGTTTTCGCGACTCACCCAAATCAATTTTTGTCACATTTATCGAATTTCTCAATTTTTAATTGAATTTCATTCAATTTCTCTATGATCGAAACTGTGATTTTTATAATCACAACATGTGATTGAACAATTTTTTGTTTTGTTAATATTTTTATTATTACAAGTTCATAAACGTTGAATTTACAATATATTATTGTTTAAAATACGTTTTTTTGATATTTGTTTGATTTTTTTGTTGTTTTCTTTGTTTGTTTCAGTTTTTTGAAAACGATTTATTTTCATTGCGATTCTGCAACGAACTTTTCCACTAAAATTGAAATGAAATTGTTTATATGATATATTATTAACATTTTCATATCAAATTTTTTTTCTTTTTTCAATATTTTTATTTTTTGTTACAAAAAATCACGAAAAACAAATAAATAAAAACATATTGAATTGAAATTATATGAAAATTATCTATTTCCAAAAGAATTAAATATTAAAAGCTTTCTGAACATCACAACCAGAATGAAAATGATCGGATGTGACTGAATGGTGCGAAGTTTTTCATTCATGAATATACAGTCTAAACCGGATATAATCACATCGAATACAATCACATTCGTTTATAGTCACATTTTTCCATGCACCGACATTTTTAGCTCATTTTTCATTCATTTTCCATCGAATATAATCACAGGGATGAAAATATATAATCACATTTTGTTTCATTATGGGTGGATTTTTCATTGAAAAATTGACTTTTTGATCAGAAATCTCAATTTTTTGATTTTTCAAAATTATGTTAAAATAAGTCTGAATAACATAATAAAACAAAAATAATTGTTTTTTCTATTGAAAAATGTGTTTTTGAAAAGAATTTTCAAAAATAAAAAATTTGACCCAAAATTTGTTAATTTATTTATTAATTTTTATTATCTTCTGTGAAAAGCATCATCGTGTATAATCACAATCGGATATAGTCACAAAAAGTCGTGCAAAAACCGATGTGATTATATCCGGTTTTGACTGTAGTTCCATTCTTAACTTTGAGTTGTTTTTCTTATTTTTCTAAATTTTCAATTTATTTTTTTGACATGTGAATGAAAATCTTATTATGAACATGTCGTAAAAAAAATGTTTGGAGCAAATCGTTGTTTTTTTTTTTTTTTTCAAATGAAAGAAAAATCTTTAGAGTCACATCCAATTAAACTCCATCTTAATGACACAAGATCGATCTTATTGGTTGCTGATTGATATTATGATACTTGACGTAGTCAAATCATTCAAATTCTGTTAGGATCTGTAATTTTTTGGTGACTAAAAAATAAATCTGGACATCAAATATTTGGATCTCCAGAGCTCTTTAAGAAAAAATAAATTAAAGGAAACCTTCAAAATGTTAATATGGGACAAAATATTTGGCTGCAGGCATTTTCATTGAAAAATGATGCACTTTTGATAAACTTTTTGAGATCAAAAAACACAATAATAATAGGTCCATTTCAAACATTCGTGAAATGTTGGAAAACTTTCTGTTTTGATTTCAATGATGTTTGTTTAAGGATATGAAAATCAAATCTGTTTTGAAATCTTATCAAGTTAAAAAATGTTATAAGTGAAACAATTTTTTCATGTTTTGTGCACAAAAAACTTGAAAGTCCATATTTTCCCCCATATGTGCTATTCCGGAATGAATATATATATATATATATATATTGTTTTTAATTTCAGTGAAAAGATCTGGCATTTTTTGTTTTATTTTTGCGATCAAATACTTGCTCATATTTTCACGAACTTTTTGTTATGAATGTTCTGAATGTTGTTATTGTTATAAGACTTCACTATTATATGTTTTTGGATATTTTTTGATATTAATCACTTCATTTTTATATGACTTTTTCCATTTCACAAAATTTCGATAAAGTTAAAAAAAATTGTGAAATTAGAGTTACCATGTTTTTATTCATTGAAAAATATTAAAAAAACTGATAGTTATGTGTGTAATTCTTTTTGAAAAGTCGCAAACGTTGAATTTTCAAATAGAATTTTTTTTCATGTTTAGCTCAAATTTCTGTTTCCACTCACGAATCTTCTCAAGAATGTGTGAAATAGCATTGTTCGGAAATAGATTCCATATTAGTATAGTTTGGTTGATGTCAACAAAAATGTGAGCTAAACATGAAAAAAAAATTCTATTTGAAAATTCAACGTTTGCGACTTTTCAAAAAGAATTACACACATAACTATCAGTTTTTTTAATATTTTTCAATGAATAAAAACATGGTAACTCTAATTTCACAATTTTTTTTAACTTTATCGAAATTTTGTGAAATGGAAAAAGTCATATAAAAATGAAGTGATTAATATAAAAAAATATCCAAAAACATATAATAGTGAAGTCTTATAACAATAACAATACTCATAACATTCATAACAAAAAGCTCGTTGAAATATGAGCAAGTCTTTGATCGCAAAAATAAAACAAAAAAACTCCAGATCTCTTCACAAAAATTTAAAAATCAAAAATATTTTCTGGAATAGCACACATTAACATTTTGAAGGTTTCCTGTTATTTCATTTCTAACAGAAGAGGGAAAGATCTCACATATTGTGTTACGATTTTAACTGTGAATTATTATCAATATTTCACCAAATTTATCACGCCAGAATTTTTTCATTCGAAGAGTGATGTTTTTCGTGAAAAAAATTTGAGATTTTTATCGAAAAATCCTTTCAGAACTATATTTTTAAATCTTCACACTCAATAGGTGGAACAGATTTATTAAAAAATTATTTGTTAATTACGAAAAGAAAATTAAAAAGATGATGAAAAATCTTCAGGTTCTGTTTGTAGCAACTATTTTTTAGAGGATTTTATGAATTTAGTTAAATATTGAAGAAAATACAAGAGAAAGAAAAAAAATTTTATGTTTTCATAAATATTTGAAAATTCTGATTTTTTTTTTTTTGGTAATGAAACTGAAATTCACAACCAATTTGTAAATTGTTGAAACTTAATTACACATTTGTTAATAGAATTTTCAACAATGAAGTATATTTTAGAAATAATTCTAGATGATTTCTATGAAAACTTTCGTAACCAATAAGTTATACTTCACACAGAAGTGCTCCTGTGAGCCAGAAATTTAAGTTCCCGATAAAAAAAGGGGGAATGATAAATTACTGACCCTATAATGAAAAGTATTCCTTTTATTGGATTGTGTAAAAAAAAAAAAAAAGAAAAGAAAAGAAAAAGAAAGAATCAAGTTATGCCTGTATGACCTGATATTTTTTTTTTTAAATTTGTAAATAACGAATTGACACTCGGATTATCATATCTGCCTCTGGCAGAAATTGAATACTTTCATGGTATTCATCCACAAAAAAATTGAAATGAAACAAACAAGTCACAAATAAATAATTTCTCAGTTCAATCCTTCAATAGCAAAATCGCAGTGTACCAATGAACATGATCTCAAAGCATCTTATTTATTTATTCAATTATATCAAGTGGTATCGACCAATCTTCTATTTTCTGTTGAAATAAATCATACTCTATTTGAAAATCTCTTTATTTCTATTTCATTCAAATCCCTTTTTAAAATCAATTTGATCTGTTTCACCTTTCCCGTCTTTTCCATCTCCTTCTTCCTGACTTTTCACTCTGACCACTTTCAAATACTGCTCTAAAAAGTCCTGATAAGGCTTTTCTAGAATTTCCATAGCAACAACGTACTTAATGAACGCTCTTATCACATCAGGCGAAACTTCAAGCATCGTCATTGCATATACAAGACGTTCTGCCACAAGCGTATTCCAAAATTTCTCCTTGTTTTCTTCGTTATAAGGAAGATCTCGGCTGTGAATAATTAATGGAATAGACGGATCCTCGAAATCAGCAGCAAGGGCCAATGGATCTCGTGACATTTGAGCCAATCTGGTTTTACTTTCAGCGCTTCGAGCTTCGAGTGTTTTGAGTTGATAAAAAGCATCCATCCAAAGGCGATCGTCGGACCAAACGGAATGCTCTCTAACTAGATGCTAATTAATTCATTCCGTTTTCATTATACTATTAAAAAATATTATATTAAAGTGAACAAACATTTAAACAATACATTGCATATTCTGGCCCATTTGATCTATCTGTATCAGTGTCAATTGTAGATTCAAGAATAGCAGCTCTATGAATAAAATATATGATATTGAACATTTTTTGAAATAAAATAATTTTAATCACAAACGCAACAGAAAATGTGCTTTGACGTTTTGTTTCATCAAGCACAAAAGAAATAAATGATGCAAGTTGTACATATGCCAACGTATCTGACCGTGCTTTACTTGTTATTAATTTTCTGGAGCAAGCTCTGAAATGATAGGCAAAAAATTGTTGAGATTCAGAACTTTTCAAAAGCATCCGAAGTTTTGAGTCATTGTAATCCGTAAGGGGCAGAGCATCTGTAAGTCGTATTACGCACTTTCTTATAAAAGCAGATGCAACATCCAAAGGAGTCGGAAGAAGAAGAAGCGTCATGTTGACTATACTTATTATGGGTATACCCACAAGAAAAGAATGTCGAGAACAGTCGTTGATATTTCAGACGATGAAGAAGATGTCGGAGCAGAAAAGAGGGCAAAAATGGCTGCTCTTATGGCTATGATGAGTCAGGGCGATGATGAAGGAGAAAAGAAAAAACCATCAAAAAAGAATAAGAAAAAGGCAGGCGGAAAAAAGGAGGAAGGCGATGCATCTGCAGATACCGAAGCAACCAAAGCCGCAACATTCGAGGAAATTGAATATTGCCCTGGTTTGTTCTTTTTTGTAAATTTGAAGTTGATTATTTATATTTTTAAAATAACTATTAGTTTGTGGCTATCCACCTGAATATTGCGAATTTTCTCCAAAATTCGAACAATGCAAAGAGTGGCTTAAGGACCATCATCCAGAACTTTATCCAGAAATATTTGGTTCAGCTTCTTCTTCTTCAACCCCATCATCCAATTCATCAAGTACATCCCCAGCGAACGATGAAAAGGCTTCGTCATCAAAAACTCCAAGTTCTTCAACATCTGAAGGAAAACATGATGAAGGTGAAGAAAAGGAGGATGAAAAGAAAGAAGACGATCCAAAACCAGCTCCAAAAGCAACTGGGAAAAAGGCAAGGAAAGAAGCAGTTTGTATTTATGAAAAATTATTAAAAGTTGCTTAATTTTAAAAAACATTTTTTGTGAAATTCTTTCCCTTTTATTATTATTATTGTTGTTGTTGCTGTTAATTGATGTTGAAATACAAATGATATTTTTTTTACAAAGATCGCACCTAAAGTTAAGCTAAGTGTTGTGAACAGAACAAAAAGGAAGCATTTAACTCAAGTGAGCGGATTAGAAGGATTTGGAGTGAAATTATCAGAAGCAGCAAAGCAGATGGGCAAGCGTTTCAGTTGTTCATGCGCAGTGGTGAAGCAAGAAGGAACTGGAAATGAGATGCTTGTGATGCAAGGAGATTTTGTCATTGACTTACAAGATTATTTGAAGGAAAAATACGGGGTTTGTTTTTTTATTGCTGTTGTTGTCATAATTATTCGTATTATTTTATTGTTCCAATTGAATTTTTCTAACTTTTTTGTGAAAACAACAACATTACTTCATTAATTTCCTTGTTCTGGATTGACTTCAAATAACAGTTGAAGGATTCAGATATAACAATGTAATTTTCCTACTTCCAGCATGTCACCAAAATCAAGCACGTAAAGCCTTCTGACAAAGTAACAAGAATGCGAAAAGTGATTTTAGTTTTTGTAAATCAAAATTCACTTCTGTTGATCATTTCGTCAAAACATTACAAAATTTATAAACTCAAATCATTAATGATAAATGCATTATTTTTTTTTTAAAAAAAAAATGAAATAATTATCGTTGGATTTCCAAGCAACATGCTTCATTCAGTTTTCTTTTTCTTTTTCGAATCGATCCAACATCGTATCCTTTCTTTCAGTGGCCGTCTCTCAGCGAATTTAGCATTCGGGTCGGTTGTCTGAAGCGCCCCGAGGAAAGCTCCGAAGAGGAGAGAAAGAATGCAGCTCACAATGATCGGCACGTTGTAGTACATTGGCTGATCACACGGCATGTTGAACACCAGCAATGCATCATCGACAATGCGGAAGAGCTTTTGTGGCTGAAGTGAATCTGAATGTTCAGTGCTTGTGCTGTCGAGTGAAGTGGAATGAAATCTGTCAAGTGCTTCTCGAATTGACTCCGTCTGCATGTCTGTTGAAATAGTTGTGAAGATGAAAGTTTAAATTGCATTTTTAAAAAGAATAAAAATGCATTGAAATAAATAAATAAATAAATAAATAAATAAATAATAAATAGAAACAACAAATATATTCAAAAAATCATTGTCTAACCATTCTGCAACTGAAGCAGCTTCGAGTAATATGAGCCGTCGTCTGCCAGCCATATTTCTCCGCGCGGAACATCAACGCCTCGATACGGGTCATACGGCAGGTCTTTGCATTTGATGCCGCCTTTGCGAAAGGGAACAGAAAAAAGCAGCGTTGAAGAAGGAGGAAGTGCCACGTGGAGCTTCAAAGGAAGAGGCTTCTGTGGAAACGCAGTTGTGTTTGGGGGATGGGAATGAATTGTGCTTGAAGGAAGTGACTCATCGAGGGAGAAAGGAAGAGCCGAAACAGGGGCAGAGGCTGAAGTGGAGGAATGATGCGATGCGGATGAAGAAGAAGAAGGAGAAGGAGGAGGAGGAGAAGAAGAAGAAGACGGTTGCTGTGTAGCTGAATGCAAATGATGCAATTTTTGGGTGTGACGTGTGTGTGCAAGCTTCAGAAGAGATTGGTTCTGCTTGTTTGTTTTTGTGCGGAAGAAAGAAAGATCTTTCTCGTCTGGCTGGCCATAGGCTACACGAATGTCTGTAAATAACAGTGAGAAATAAATAATTCAAAAAAGAAAGAAAGAAAGAAAGAAAGAAAATCATTAAAAAATGATTCTGAACAACAAAATTTCACACATTCATCGCAGTTCACCTGCGTTCCGTGAGTCCAGTTGACCTGCAGCGTTTGCCTCAGTCTGTTTGGAGAAGAAGAGTTGTGTTTGATAAGAACGCATTCGCTTCTGTGCAGAAACAAGTCCATAAACTTTGGATATTCAGCCACATACACAAAATGAAGTGCTTCGTCTTCATTTTCAGCAGTTTCATTGCGAAAAGAGCTTATCGAATTGGAAAAGACATAATTTCCACTTGTCTTTTGTGATGTATGTTTGGATTCATAACTTGAAGATCTGTCCTCTTTCATCCCTTTCAAAGAATTTTGCTTGAAGTGTTCTTGAATGAAGTGAGCTTTCGTGTTTGTGAATGAATGGACAACTTGCATTTCCTGCCCCGTCGGCTTTCCTGTCAGAAAACGGCGTGCAACCAGCGGAAGAGACGGAGACTGCAAGTGGAGCGGCACCTGGCTTTCTGTTGGGAGGTCACGGAGGCTGATGAAATGAGTGTTATTCGAAAAAAATGGATGATCCTGCTGAGAGGCTGATGATGTGTGCGTTGAATTCGCACCAACTGGTATGTCAATAAGTGAATACAATAGCTTTGCGCCAGAAGCTGTCTTGTCTTTGTTTTCTGAATGATCGCCTTGACTTGCCTCAACAGGATGTATTAGAGAAAATGGATTGATTTCTGCCAAAGATGATATTCTTTCGCATTCCCCCGGTGTTTTGCACAAATGCTTCAAGCAGCTAATAGTATTCTGATTTTCTGTTGCCGCTTTTCCTTCATTCTCTTTGTCATCATTGGAATAATTTCTAATCTTCTCTCTATTTTCCTCTTCCATTGCCTCACTCTCTTGCCCATGTGCACAGCTCAGCAATGACAGATCAAGATAGACGTGCGTGTCAGTTGTAGAAAATGGATTGTGCAGCAAAGATGCATTGAATCTGAGTGATTCTTCTCCCACATCCACAACAGCCGTGAGCGTTTGAACAAAGTGAAGAATATGTTGCTGCTTTGATTGATCTCTTATCGGTCCATCTGAGTTATTTGTTGAATTTTTGTCTCCATTTGTGCGCAAATGCTGGTCCTTCCTCACAGAAAGATGATAATTCATTTCTAAGAATTGTGCAGAATTCAACTTTTTTACCGATAAAAAGCTCAAAAATGTTTTGTGTAAATTATTCTCACGTAAAAGTGAACGCCCTGGTATAAATGAAAAAAAAGTCGCAAAATCATCAGTTGATATGACTTCTCGTGGATTTTGAAAAATATGTGAATGCCCTTTTGTAAATCATAATATTAATATTGTCGAGTTAAATAAATAATCTTTTTAACCATAATGTGGTGAATTAGACATGCAAAAGTGCTCCGTTTTTATTGTGTCAGAAAATAATGATGGAAAAGAAAATCCAAAAACTTGGCCAAGCAAGTTGTTCACTTTTGAAGTTTCGCAATACGTTCTAAATATCAAAAAATTGCATAATTGATAATTATATCAAAATACCTTTTCATAGGGAATGTAATTACTTGTTCAGCCCCAATGGGTGAAATAGGATTTATAAGGCTTCCGAAATCTTTTTTCCATTTTCCTTTTGTGTGATGTTGAAGGAAAAAAGTTGACTTCGAACGTGCAAAATCAAATTTCAGCATCCGCGAAAATATCCATGATTCTTGCACTTCAAAAAAATAAAATAAGTTAATGATTTAAAAGAAATATGATTGCGTACAAGAATGTATTGTGCTGTATTCAGTTTCCTGAACAATATGATAATGAACAATAACTTTTGAGGAAGATATTGGACGTATCAAAAATTCTTCTCCGAGGCTATCACTTGCATTTTCAAGTGAGAAAAGAATAACCATTAGGAAAATGTGCATAATGTAGGATATGCAAATTTTGTCTCCAAAATGGTTCACTAAATATATTATGGGTTCAACTGCATGAAAAAATTCTAAAAATCAAAGCTTAAATTGATCATATGCGTTCAAATGTGTTATTTAATATTTTCTGTTGTTTAAACAATGATTTATTTTCAATCTTTATTGTGAAAAAAAAAAAAACCTTATTGATTATTGATTTCTATCAATTCAGTTGAATTTGGAAAAGAATGGGGAACAGATTCTGAATTTTTCTGTCTTCTTAGCATTCAAAAATGAAAAAGTTTGACATGAATTGAAAGATTGCTTCATTTTTCTGTGCTTTGCAAAGAATAGTTCGCTTTTTTTTTTCTCGTTTTTATTCTATTTCGGATAGACTGTGATTAGAGAAATTCTTAAAAAAAATAACTCGGTATCTCATGTATAGTTTGTGTCAATAATGGTGGACACTTTCAATAACTGTGGATATTGGCATTATCTCAACAACTATTGATTGTTCCTTTTTGACAATAGACCCAACTATTCCCTCAATGAATATGAACTTATAAGACATACAGAAATGTTACAACTCACTCCCAAGAATCAAGAACTTAACAGATTCAATTCTCGGAGAAACTCGGGAAAATAAGATTCTTCGAGTTTCTCCGGGAAAAAAATAATTATTATAAAATTTCACAGAGTTGGATAAGTGATTTTTGCAATTCACATTAGTTCATATTTGTTGAAAGAATGATTGGGTTGATTGTCGAAAAGCAACTGTCAACGATTGTTAAGATAATGCAACTGTCCACAGTTATCGAAAGTGACCACCATTATTGACACAAACTATATCCTCATTTTTAATCAAAAAATTGCACAAAATCCAGTTTTTGTGGAAACGAATGTCTCAAATTCCAAATGAGTTTGTAATGAAGAAATATATTTCGAAGAAAATTGTCAGTTTTTTTCTTTTTTATAAATTTAACAAAACAACATCATTTAGCTGATCCTTTTTGCAAACATGCTTTCGTTCGAGTTTTGACCAAAAATTTAATCTCAAGGGGATAAAGAAAAAAATTATGATTCTTTTTTATATCGTCAAAATATGTGTGTATTTTCCGATTTCGTTCATTTTCTCTTTATTTCATTGAGATAATAATTTTGATCAAAACTCGAATGAAAATTTGATTTTGAAAAGGAATAGCCATTTAGTATTTTTTTTTTAATGTGGGGTGTTTATTGCACAGTCGTGCTCCATAAGAAAAAAAAAAATGAAATTGATCAGCAATTGTTTCTCTATTTAGAATTTTTCAACCCAATTGAATGGTTTTTAAAAAATGATTTTGCGTTATTTCGTATGTGTTTTTTAAGAAAAAAAATATGCTGGATTTTTTTCCAGATGAAAATGAACATGCAAGTATTTTTCATCCAAAATTTTGAATTCAATGCATTTTTGTCTGCTGCGATTCCATCGAGACTATTTCATGTGAGATACTTGACAATAATTCCATATTTGTTCATTTCCTTCCATTTTCTCCTGCCATCATCGGAAATTATTCTCACAATTCAGAGATGATTTCTATCCGATGTTCTCTCATTTTGTGGATGATAATTTTATTTCTGAAAAAAGAAATGACAATGATCATAACAGCCATAACAACAGATCTGAAAGAAATATCTTTGTTTCTCTCCAAAATTGATTCTCACAAATGCAAATGCAAAAAAAGATGGTATTAGCGCTGATGCATTGATGGATGTACACCCTTTTCGTTCATTTTTTTTTGTCAAATGATTTTGCTTTATCTCTGTGTGCGATGAAAATGTTGAATGCATTTTGGGTAATTCACTTTTAAAAGCATAGGCGTTGAATATCACCGAAAAGTTCAATGGTTCGCAAGAAATGTTATTTTTGAATTAATGATTACTGTTTCTCCTTCCTTTCTTTCTTGATGTTTAATTTTTTGAAGAATTGTTCGAAGAACTGGAAAATTGCTCCAAAATTGAACAGAAGCAGAAAATCGAGGAAATGAACAGACTAATGGATAAAATGGACAACAAAGAAGTCAATTCTGTATTCACTGTTGAAAATTTCAAAAAAATGGATAAAATGATTAAAGAAAAGATAATGCCATTTGAAAATGCACTTGCTCTGTTAATAAATTTGGGATGTTGCAAAGCTCTGAAAAAAATATGTATTTATGGGTTTAGCAAGCTTCATTGAGAAAAAGATTCGAGAAGATGATTGCTAAAGAAGAAAGCAAAAAGGATGAAAAGAACGAAAAGCTTTTGGTCGATCTTTGCGAATACTATCTTTTGCTTGGCAATGGATCATCTTCAGAATTAATTTTAATATGTGTGCCTTGTCTTGTGAAAGCTGCATCGAATAAAGAGGAAAGCGAAGAAGTTCAAAAAGAAGTAGAAATAGCTTTGCTGGCTTTGAGTTTCGTTGGTATATGGGAGGTTTGATTTATTTATAACTTGATTTCTTGAGTTGTTTTGTTTGGTTTATTGGAAATTTTGCAAATTGAAAAATAGAAAATAGATAGAGAACTATATTTGAATGAGATCACAGAGATTATCAAGTATCATCAGAAACACCGAAATCTCACTCATCTTGCATATCTATCGGCTTGGCAGTTTTTGTTCAACAGGTACCATTGTAAAAGAAGTTTGGAATATGTAATTGCGTATGAATTGCATTATGCGAGAGAAGCAACAAGAGAATTGAACGAGCTGATTAAATGCGTGGATTGGAAGAGAAAAGAAGAGGAAAAAGAGGAAAAAGAAACAAAAGACACTTTTGCTTTTAAGGGATGGATCCAATCACTGGAAAATTTCTTAGACCCGTACAAAATTGGGGACGAAGAATTTGTGGGGCTTATTGGGAGCATTGTTCAAGTGCTTCGAGCAACAAAAGAGAATAACGGAGATGCTAACAGCTGGAGCACTTATTTCTTGATAAAATTAGTAGAAAATGGAGCTGTTAAGACCGACGATTTGTTGAAAAGTGGAACAGTTGATATTGCTTTGGAAGAACTTCAGCAAACAACACTAGATAACGAAACGGTATCAAATTGTTTATTGTTCTTATTGAATCTTTCATGGCGATTGGAAAAAAAGGAAAAAAATAAAATGGAGGAAGCGAAAAGAAAAGAGATGAAAAGGAAAGCGATAGAAAAGATTGAGGAAGAAGGATTCGAAGACATCATCGAAAGTCTATGTGAAATACTTGTTGTCATAAGATTTCAATTTGGTTCTATATTACCATTTAATAGTTCTGATTATTTTGTGAATATTTGATGAAATGAAATGCTTTTATTTTGAAACAAAAATTTTTATTTTCTTTTTTTGAAAATCATTCATAAAAACGAAAGCAAACATTCATTTGAAACTTATTCAATAAGAATTAGATTTTTTTATAAGACTTTATTTTAACAAAGTGAAGAAAATGATCATCCTTAAAATAGTATGAACCACATTTTTCATTTTTGTCTTTTCTTCTTCAATAGCCTTCCTCTCTTGACTTGTCTGCCCATCAGTTTCAAGCAGAAGAATCAATATCAACTTGTTCACTCATCAGCTTTAAAAGTCTCGGTCCTGCTCTTTTGAGCAGTCTTGTGTCCTTCCAGCTTCTTTCCTAATTTCTCGAATTGATTGTAATTTCAGAGAGTTGAAGAGAGAAACCAAAACTCAGTGAACGAAAATGGATTTTTTGAGATGAGTGCGAATTGAAAGAAAATTATGTTATTTTTTCTGTAATTGAAGTGTAGATTTTCACTTCAACACCCAAATACCAACATTCTCTTTCGCATTTTCTCTCTCTGTTTCTACTTCCAATGCTCCTCTGCAAACAGTCTTCAAGAATAAAATATCAACAACCAATTCTGAAAGAGTAAAAGAAAAGAACACTTCACAAGGAACAAAAAAGACAAAGAAACAATATTCCAAAAAACTGGCTTATATTTTCTGTCAAAAGGCTTTCTTTCTATTTTTTTGAATCCTTTTTTGATAGCCCAGTTTCATTGGATTCCATCATTTTATTTGAAGCATTTCAAAAGGATGCAGTCACTTCTTCAAAATGCAGAAGAAGAATTTGAAGATGAAGAAGAGAAAGTGGAAAGTGATGATGATGACATTGATTATTGAAACAAAAAACATTAAGAAGAAGAAGAAGATGATAATGATGATATTATATAACGAACATTGTTACGATGCTGAATACAAAGTGAAGTTGCAAAGAGTCCTTTCAAAACACATTGATATTTGATGGAATGCAACGCAAAGTGTGGTTTCACAGATAAACTCAAGAAAAAGATGATGAATTGATTGATGAAATGTCGATTGATGCTGCATGAAAGAAAATGTGAACGAAAAGTGAGACCGAAGCAGATGAAGAAGGTAATAATGAGAAGAATGATTCATAAGGATGAAAAATCTTCAATTTGTGTTGAATAGCTAATTGTTAAGCAGAAGACTTTGCTTCTGAATGAAATCTCTTTTCTTCTATTCTCATTGCATTATGTTCCCCTTTGTTCGTTTTCCGCAACCTGCATCTTTTGAATCTCTATTTCCATTTCATTCCGTTTTTTTTCTTCTTTTCCGAGACTTCAACAAAAGGAATATAAGCGGATAGAGAATTCGCTTCACAAATACACAAAATAATAAGACGAGTCTTCAAACGGAAGGTCATTTTCTGAAAGGCTTAAATAATATGGAATCAATTCACAAAAGCCTGTGATGATATCTTCGTATCCTTCTTCTTCCATCTTTTCAAACAACTCCATTTTTGTTGCATTTCGCTTAGCTTCGTCCGTTTCATCTTTCTCCTCGTGTTTTTGTCTTTTTGAAACATTCAAAAAGAAATACAAGCAATTTCTCATCACATTGTCATCCAACGTTGGCCGCTGCATCCCCTCCAAAACAGTATCAACAGCTCCTCCTTCAAACAAGTCTTGAACGTTCACAACTCTATTTTCTGATGCATTTCTCAAGGGATAAGCGCATTCAGAGCTAATATCTCTGCAATTATCATTTGCTGCTCGATATATCTGAACAAGGCTGTTGATAAGTTCGACATTTCCTTCTTTCCACATTGTGAAATCGTGAAAATAACGTTTCATTATTCGCATCCACCTCAAAATAAAAAGCTCTTCTTTCATTTCATTTTCTCTATTCCCCACCATTTTTCTCATCCAATCCACATTTCTTGTCAGCTCTTCCAATTCTCTTTCTGCTTCTCTCGCTAAATGCAGTTCATTTGCGATTACTTCAACAGGTGAATAATTGTTAAACAATCCATACACCAAAAACTGCCATGCAGACTGATAAGCAAGTCGTGTCAGATTGTGATGTTCTTGATGATTCTGGATTGTGCCTCTGAACTCTTTCAAATATACTTCCTCTGACATTTTCTTTTAAAAAAAGAAAATAAAAGCCAGTCAATAAAATAAAAATGGACAAAAATCACGTCCACTATATCCAAAGCCGTTCAATGCGAGCAAAGCCATTTCCACCTCTTTTCGTGTCTCTTCGCTTTCATCTTTCCTCAATGCAACTTTTATAAAACAAAGCACAAAAGTTGAAATCAATTTAGGTGAAAATCTACGGCTTAATGATAATAGCATTCGCGAAGATCAACCAGAAGCCATTCATCCTTTTCTTCTTTCTTCTCATTTTCAAAAAGCAATCTTCTTTTCATATCTTTCACATAACACAGAAAAAGAAAAGCTTGATTCTGCCAATTCTTTTAATGCTCGACGATATCCCAAATGCTTCAACAATAAAACATTTTTTCCCCATTGCGTTCTCTTCTCTCCAGTCATCATAGATATTCTGTCAAATAAAAATATATTGGAAAAGGACTGCAATCTTTCATTGTCCATTTCATCTATTGTTGAATTCATCTTTGCAATTTTCTGTTTCTGTTCAGTTTCTGTGCAATGACCCGGTTCGTCGTTCAAAACTTCAAAAAAAAAAAAAAAAAAAAAAAAAAAAAAAAAAAAAAAACTTCTCGACTTGGGTTTAATCTTTCGACCGACAACCATCGCTTTATTTTTCCTTGTAACAAAGGTCCAATTTCGACATCGTGATTAAAATTTTGGAAAATATTTTTTATTTAGGAATTTAGTTCCACACAGTGCTTTCAAAGATTTTCCACAACTTTTAAATATTTCTTCATATTATAATGCACGAGAATGTCAGAATTATAATTATACGATTACAGAAAAAGTTTGGAACAGGTAATTGATTATTTCATGAATACGAAAATTCAGTCCCAAATGGGGTGAAATTGAATTTATGAAAAAAGCAACGATTTATACCAATTTTTTTCTGCATTCTTTTCATAAAAAGTGTAGCATTCTCAAGGAAAAATAATTTAGTCAAATAAAGAAATTGAAAAAAATAAAAGGAACAATTAAGTGGAACAAAATTCATAAAACAAATAATTATGTAACAAACATTTCCTTTTTGAAAATACAAAATGGCAACAGATCATCGGTTTATCTTTTACCATCCTTTGCAGATAACTTTGATATACTTTTGGGAGGATATTTAAAATGATAAAAGAGGACAACAAATCAATGAGTTCGATAACAAGTGGAGTTTCAGTCGGATATGCTCAGTCAGAAGGGCTCAGCAAAATAGAAACAGTCGGCTTTTCTGTTTTTTCTCCTCTTTACGATCAACCGAAACATCCGAACATGAAATGGGAAATTTTCATATGGTCAATAACAATGCTGCAAATGGTTACGATTAGTTTCTTTCGAATCGACATCTTGACGCAAGACGTGAATAAGATTTCACAGGTTTGCTGGTTTAATTTTTTATTAATTGAATTAACAAACAAAAATGCTTTTTCTATGTTTTGCAAAATGCTTATCAATTTTTTATGGAACATGCACAACAAAACTTCGCAGTATTTATGCTATCTTGATGGAACATATCTTGGATATCTTGTGGGAAAATCTGTTTCAGTTGTAATAATGGGATTCATGTGCTATTTCATTTTGCTTGTTGTGTACTTACTGGCTGTGGCCGTTTTTCAAGGTTCTATTTCTGGCTCACAGCCATGGATAATATCATTACTTCGTTGGATTGTGCGAGTAACATATACGATCTTGTTTATCCCGTTAATTTCATTTTGCATAACTTCTTTTGATTGCTATGAATCAGGAGGGCAAATGATTCAGCACGGATTCGAAAGCATTTGCTTTAACGATTCAATGTCTATTTCTGGATTTGTTATCTCCGTTGTTATTCTCGCTTATATTTTGTTATCTTCTTTTTTTGTTAACAATATGATTTACAACCATAATCCGAAATATGGAGGATTATGGTCATCTCCTTGCGGATTATGGCAAGCATTGGATTCATCACTTGTGTATGGATGTGTGTTTGCAATGAGAATGCTGTATGGCTGGCCTTTCTGGCGCGGAGTTGTAACTGTTGGATCTTCTCTTGTCTTGACAATGTATTTTGTGTATATTCAGCCAATATACAAACTGAATGGAAATTTGCTTATGGCATGCAAATGGTGCATGTTCGGGTGTTTAAGACTGTTTGGCGAAGTTGGGTATGCAATTGAAGGGGCAGCACACAATTGGATTGTTACAGTTGTTCTTCAAGTCGTTGGAGTGATTTCTGGAATTGTTATGTGTATCGTGCTTTTGCCTAGGATTGGTCGAAAATCGAGAGAGAAGAAGTATCTCTTAACTGCTTTTGGGAACCAGCTTTCTGATATTTGTTCTGAAAGTTCGTCTTTGGCCCTGCCTCCATTAAAGAAGCCAGATCGAATTGAGCCGTCGCTGCGCTTTATCCAAAAGAAAGAGTATCGTACAATGATTTATTTAACATTTGCAGACTATGTGTACACGCAAGCGCTGAAGACGAACAAGAGCAACTGCATGCTGTACTTCCAATATGCGACTTTTCTGGCATCGTATCGCAAAAACTACGTGAAGGCCAACACGCTTTTGAGGAAAGCACGAACACTGTCTCCTAACTTGTTTTTGAACTTTGTGCTGTTCTGCAAGGCGAAGGAGAATGGCGGAAGAGTCAACGGAGACAGCGGCGGGAACGGGACGAGTGACATGAATTCGTTTGCCTTTACTTCTCTATTAGCAAAAGCAGAGAAGCACCACGAGCTGGCAGTGAGTGCGATGAAGGACTTTTTCGAGAATGCGACAGCGATCCAGCCTGATTACAAATCGATTCCAGTACTTCTGAATTCGATTGTGAAGAATGAAGACATTGCTCGAAAGAGCTACGAAGAACTGATTGCGTCGCACGGGCAGAACACAGCGGTGTTGAGGAGCTATGCGCGCCTGCTGTTGGACATCTACGACGACGAGGACGAGGCAGAGATGATTCTGAATCGAGCAGACAGGATCGAAGAAGAGTCTACCAGCTCTGGCGATTCGTTGACGCACACGCAGGCAACAACATCTGCTGATGCTTTGCTTGCCGTGGGCGAAACAGACGACGCTGGAGATAGAAAACCCGGGGGAAATGTGAAAACGAGCGCAAGAGGCGAAGATAGCACTGAGAGCGAAGCGAATTATGTTCGTACAGTTAGATGCGGAAGTTTGGAAGTGACAGCTGGGAGTGTTTATGAGAACCCTGATTCGGGTAAAGGGGCTGAAGGCGGGGCCATCGCGAGCCCTTCTTCTTCTGACCTGCAGAATTTGGATGGGGAACAAGATGCCCTTGCAAGAAGCGAGATGCAATGGCAGCATTCTTCGAATGACGACAGAAGACATCAAAAATACAATAAAAAAAAGAGAAAGAAGAAGAAGAAGAAGAAGAAAGATGCAATGATTGTAGATCTGATGATGGGAGGGCGCGGTGAAAGCGGGAGCCAAGCAAATAATATCTCCTTGTTGAGGTTCACAGTGATATGTTTGCATTTAGTTGATGTAACTGCACTTATAATTGCGCTTGTTGTATATGTTGTGATGTCGAATATATACCAGAAAGACTTGGACACATTGAGGAATGTGTGCGACTTATCATACCACACTGCTCGTTCTGCTGCAATCAGCTATAACTTCTTTGTGTACGATATCAAGTACAAGTTTGTGAATCAGACGATTGTAGATGAGTGGATGTCGACGATGGTGCGGAAGACAGAGCTGCTGAAGATGCTAAAGGAGACGTCAGAGAGCCTGGCATCGATGCTTGGCAGAGTGCACGAGTCTACCACAAATATGGAGCCGTGGGAGACAGCAAGCATCGATACGTACTCGTTTATATTCACCACTAAGAACGAGACACAGTCAGATGGCAGTGTGGAGGAAGTGGTGGACATCAAACAACAGGTGCTCCATCCGTCGTCAATGTTGGAGGTGATTGCAACAGTGTCACAAATGATATACCACCTCTCAATTTCAGACATGGCTGCGCGCCCTGAAAACCCTGATTATCTGCCAAATATTCAGTATTTGGTGTTCAACTGCCCTGTTCCGATCTTGGACGGAGCGAAAAGAGTGATTATGTCATATTTTGATATTATTAACTCAGGGTGCAATGAAATTATAACTGTAGTTGTACTCATAATAACCATATGCCTTGCTCCTCTAACTGCTATCCAGCTAATTCTCTTCGTCAGAGTGACGAGAGCAGCTGTGAAGAATCGGATAATGGCTTTCCATGCGATGCTGGATGTGCCAAAGAACAAGATGCAAGGCGTGATACGCCGACTTCTGAGAGACGAGGATAACGATGATGATTTTTCTATGTCAGCTGCGTTGAACGAGAATCAAGATGCAAAGGCACCTGATAGCTGCTCCAGCGACAAGTATGAGCGTTGGGAAGATGGTGAAGCACAGTTTATGGATGAAGGCACAGACGAAAGCTCGCCAAGTCCTCATCCAAAGAAAAGCACTCGGACTCCTCGCAGTGGAAAGTGTATCGAAGAGAAGCTGACTGACAATAGCACAAGTTCTTCTTCCACAAGACGTGCATCAAAAGAATTGTCGCATAGAAAGACACCGCTGGCATTTAACTCGTCTGCGTTGGAACTTGACTCTGAAGAATCGAATTCTCCTCTGCTTGCTGGGCCTGAGCCTTCAGTTGTGTCAATATCGGAAGCATTACTTTCGCTTCCTTCTCCGAAATTGCTGTTTGGAGAACAGATTATGTCGACCTCTTCGACTCCAGGATTCCATTTTCAATCTCCCAGAATCGATGAAGAGAATATGAGAGTGGCACAAATATCTGAACAGAATTCTGGATCTGGTAAATCAGCACGAACATCTCCATTGGATGATCTCTTTTCAGTCAAGCAAAAACATGAAACTGAAGTCGCAGCATCAGAAATTCAATCTTATCGCTCGAGGAACGATGGTTCAACTGCTGATCATGTGGTCTTTAAGACATCTGAGATTGAAAGTGTAACCCAAGATGCTGCTAATCACAAAAGAGCTTCAGAAGATTCTGGGACAGTTGGAACAACCGGAATAACTCCAGCACAGACTGGAAGTAGTTTAAAGACTCAACAGTCTCCGTCGTTTGGTGGGAACGTGAATTCTGCGATGCAGTCGAACAAGCAACTGACCAACAATCAGGGTATTGATCTGACAAACGTTGCACAGTCGCCATCACTTTTGTCAAAGCTATTTCCTGGGAATGGGAGTCAATTGTATTCCGGGATAGTTCCCTCATATTCTGTTTATTCGCAGCAATCGATCTCTGAGTGCGGCACAAACCCTGTTTTCAGTCCAGCGCGGGTGATATCTCCTGCTGCTTCTTCAAATTTATATCGGAAGAGCTTCTCGTTGCCGAATAGCCAGAATACGCATGTTTCACAATTTGAAAAGCAATATGCGGCTCCTAAAGTAAATAAATTATCGAACATAATGCAAAAAGTATCCGATGATAGTGAACCACTTGTTCATAATCAGCAAATACAGAATAAAATTTCTGATACAAAATTTCAATTTGATGATGAAGATTCCGAAGAATCTGAAAAATACAAGCAGATGGGATTTGTTAGAAATGCAGTTGACGATACAGCTTGGGAAGAAGGAATGGAAAAGGAGATCGAGAAGCTCGAAGCAGCATACAAACAGCTGCCAAGTCCGGTTACAGGAGTAATCATTGTTACGAGTGTTCTTTCAGTGCTTCTGGGTGTTGCTACGATCGCATCTACAGTTGTGCTGGTGATATTTTATGTTGAAAGCTTCAAACCAACATCTGCAAACATCATCTTATCAGGAATGCGCGCATCGATTCTCTTTCAGATACAATATTTACTGTCAACAATACTTCAGCCGATTCCAATTCTGAAAACAGATCAGTCAATCACATTTCCTTCATCGCGTAATCCCATTTTGTACAACTCGTCTCATTGCTCGGGCTCTCCAGCGGTTGCACGCGACTTGCTGGTTCCGATGTCGAGATATTTCGAAGCTGTGCATCTTGACTGCCATTTTGGCGATTCAGATTATACGCAGACGGATGATTTCACCTATGATACAGTTTCTGTCACACGCATGAAGACGGCGATTAACCACCAGATGCTGCTGAAGGAGGCACAGTGCTACTTGGCTGATTCGGATGACTGTTCGCAAGCAGATGAGTATCGGATGTATGGGGTGAAAGGAACTATTTATGGCCTGACAACACTTTTGGCACGACTGAGAGTGAATCTTGAGAGGATTTCAAAGATGGATGTGAGTGAAGTTACGATTATGAACACGGAAGCGCGTTTTGTTATGACCGCTCTTCGAAGTGATATTGTTCAGGGCTTAAACAAAATGACAAACATGATTTTGGCTACTGGAAAAGAAGAAGTGCAGGAATCGATCACGATTTTGATTGTGGTTATTGTGTGCTTTTGTTTGCTGTTCATCATATCGATGTTTGGAAACGGATTGACATGGATTGAGGAAATCAAATTTATTGAGAATGTATCAGAGAAGTTGTTTAACCTGTTGCCAATGAAAGAAGGCGAGAAAGAGATTGAGATGTTACCATCAATGGTTACTGGGCATGCTTCATTTGACAAAGGAAGAGAATCAATTCTCGATGCCGCTCAGCAACTTCTTGCTTCTGTGAAGCGAAATGAGCACATTGAAACTATAATGGCAACATTTTTCCAGCTTTCATCAACAGTGCTGGCTGTATTTACGGAAGAAGAAAAAGAAATGGCTGCTAAGAATTACGTTGGAATCGAAAAGCACAAGAAAGAACACATTCTCATAAGGCAGAGGTTGACATTGATAGGAGACCAGCTTTGTTCAAAGAACGATGCGGTGAAAGCAGTTGGAAGAAGAAAGGTTATTTCGTTATTTGATATGCACTTTACTGACGAAGATATCACCTGTGCCGAAGCTGTTTATGGATTGAATGTGGGAGAGCAAAAAATTGATGAAGAAGAAAACAACATTAATCTGTAAAGGCTTTAGACTATGTACGTTTTATATGCATATAATATTTGCTTTACCCAGATTTTGGCTGCAATTTATTGCATTGCCGTTTTTGAGAAAATTAAATGGGTATATGTTTGAAAAGATTGTCTTCTTTTCATTTTTCTTTTTCATTTTTCTTTTCTCTCTCTCTTTTTTTTTTAATTTTATTTCTTGATTTCTTAAAAGAATGTATATTTACACACTTCAAACATATGTGAAAGTGCCTCTCTTTTTAGCTTTGTGTATGTTTGCTTCTTTTTTACCCATTTTTGTGCCTATTCCTCTTTCCCCATCTCCCTCTCTCTTTCTGCTTCTCTTTCTCTCTCTCAATATATGTGTCATTTTCGTTGATATGTAAAGTATTGGCTCTTAGTGTTAATGCTATTTATATGTTACTGTTGCAAATAATCATATATTTCTTTCTCTTTAAATCTGCTGGTTCTCATTTCTTTGTATTTCTTGGAAAAAGAATCATGATTTATTTTTCTTTCAAACAATAAGAATATAGTTGCTTTTTTTCACTTTTTTCATTTTCTTTTCTTCTTTTTTTTTCCCAATATATTATTATTTCACTTTTTTAAAGTTGTCTTTTTCAATATATTGCTTTTATTTTTGAATTTTATTACTGTTGCGAATGAAACATTAAAAACGTGCAGTTTTTTAATAACTAATCACCTTCTAAAGTCTCAAAATTGTTCATGGTTTTGTGTTTTGCATTTTAAAAGTATGTATTTTTATTTCAGAAATGAATATGTCCATTTCATTCATTCTATTGAATGAAAACATAAGCAATGATAAATATTAGCTCTTGTATTTTATTGTACCATACGCATTTGCAAAAGCTATTCTTTATTTTGAACTTTCACATGAAAATATTGATGCAATTCTTTGGTTAAAAACTTGAAAATTGTTTCCTCAAAAAAAGATAATTAAAAATGAAAAAAAAGCTTAGCAATCTTTCAAAAAGATAGATCGTTACAAAGAAGATTGGTTTTCAGTTCAAGTATTGAACGAATGGGACCATTTGAGCAATTCAAGCTTCAAGAAATTCATTCGACACAGATAAAAACGAATTTGATAAAAACTTTCAACTTAGCAATGATCATTTTTTCCCCAAGGGTTTGCAATATCAAAGATCAATCCTGCAAGAAAAAGACGGTCAAGAAAAGATGATTTAAACAGACAGGAACTTGTTTGTTTAATATCATTCACTATCCTTTTCCGAATAAAAAGGTTTGAAAATAAATTGCTATTTGCTTTCGGCATTATGATGTGTTAAAAAAAAAGATTGAAAGAAAACAATATAACTTATTCCCTCATATCAATGATGCTCACCAGAATAGCATATAATCGAAAAGATTATTTGGCGGATCGTAATAATCTTTAAAATAAAATAAAACACAAGAAATGCTAAAGATCTCATCTTCAAATCCTTCTTCTTCCATCCTTTCGAGCATTCTTCTTTTCTTGAATCTCTGTCTTGCTTCTTTGAAATCGTCATCTGTTCTTTGATTAAGTCGTTTGAATAGTTTCGCAACGAATCTCAAATAGCATTTCATAAGTCCGTCGTCCAAAGTGGACTGCATCATCCACTCCAAAAAGCTGTCACCGACTCCACTCCTCACAAGTTCATCAACGTAAACTGTTCTTTTTTCTATCATTTTCTGAAATGTTCCAATGCATTTTTCATGAAAATCTCTGAAATTATATTTTGCTGCTCTGCACAATAGATCCATGCCCATAATCAATCTATCACATTTTCTGGTTGATTTTTTTTGAGAAATCAAAAATGTTTCAAGCACATCAAACCATCTGATCAACATTGATACGTTTTTCATGTCTTTCTTTCTTTCCTCGTTTTCCTTTAATATTTCCTTTCTCTTCCAATCCACACATTTTTCAAGATCTTCCAACTCCCCTCTTGCTTCTCTCAAAAAATGCAACTCATCAGTAATGATCATTTCAAATTTTTCGTTCAAAACAAAACGGCGCACAAGAAACAACCAGACGGATTGATAGGCAAGTCGTGTAAGGTTATGATGCTCCTGGTGATGCTTTATGATATCTTTGATCTCACGCAAATGAAGCCTTTGCTCAACTTTCTGATTTTTTAAAAAAAAAAATACAAAAAAGATACAATGACTTCAAAAGTGAAATAGAAGTGCTCAGACATAATATTTAGGAACACAACTCAATGCCAATAATTCCATTTCCACTTCTTTTTGAACTTCCTCGTTTTCGTCTTTGTTCGATGCAACTTTCAGAAGGCAAGGCACGCAAATTGAAGCAATTACAAATGAATTGCTTCCTCCATGCAAAAGATAACATTCACAAAGATCAACAAGTCGCTTTTCATTCATTTCTTCTTTCTTTTCTTCTTCTTCGATGATCATCAGCCGAATCATATTGCTCAATGAAGAATAGTTAAATCCACACATCCATATATTTTTTATCATTTTGAAATATCCAATGTGTTTCAATATCAAAATGGCATTTTCCATTGATATTTTCTTTTCAACAATCATTTTGTCGATATCATTGTACAGTTCATTCGTGAATGTTGATCCCTGCTCTTTTCTACACATTTCATCCAGCATCCCATTTATTTCTACTATTTTCTGTTTTTGATCATCGGAATTGCAAAGTCTTAATTGAAAAAAAGTTTCTTTTCAATAAAAAATGATACCTCAGAAAGCACAAAAGAGAATGGTTAATAAACCCCAAAACTCCGTTGAAAAGTTCTCCTTCAGTAATTAAAGAAATACATTGGAAACAGACATTTTTGCGGTTTTGGTATGTTCAAAGAATTGCAAAACAATCATAAAAGGAGATTCACATATATTAATTGTTTCAAATGAACATGGAATGTATATTGAATATAAACTTTTATCAGTTCCGTTGTCATTCTTATTTTCTGTCAAATTACGAAATGAACAAATTTTCAACTCCAAAACAAATAAAGTAAGGGATTTCAAAAAATTTTTAGAAAGTTTTAAGAAAGATGTTAAAACGTCACTTTATTGAAAAGAAAGGAAATGATGTTGATAATCCTTTGATGCTAGTTAGTATTATTCCTTTATGAATTCATGTTTCCAAATTTGTTTTCATGAAAGCTCAAAACTCTTGTGCATTTCATATTTTATTTGAATGTTTGCAAATGGAAGTGGTGAATCATTTTTGAATTGTTTACAGAAAAAGAAGAATGATAATTCGTTTATTTTTGATGTTAAATATCATTTCTGCAATTCTGTAATGAAGTCTTGAAAGAATTTTCATTTCATAATGGATTGGGAACTGGGAGAAAACAATTAAAAGCGAAAGTTATCGGAGAAAATTCAAAAAGATCTTCTTTTTCAGCTTTCAGAAAAGTTTCAGAAACTCTTCATTGTTTTCCGAAAAACGTGTCAAATTTTTTCAAAAATCGAAGAATAAGATTTGTATTTTATGAAGCATTGATAGTTGCAATATATATTAGAAAGCAATTGCAATTTTGAAAGCATTTTGATCTTCTCTTTACGCACATGACGTGTCAATAATGCAGAAGCATTCATTCGAACTTAAAAATATATTTGAGTGTTTCGTTCATTCAAAAAGATTCAGTCATTGTCGTTGATTTTAAAGGAGGCGAATAAACTTTGTGCAATTAAAAAAATGTTCTCATAATAATTTGAATTATATCTGTTTGAACTTGCATAGAGCTTATATGTTGAGATGTTTGGAATCTCTCTTTCAGAATTGATTTCGAAAAAAAATAAATGTTTTCATTTTTCAATTTACACACCAATGCGTTCATTCGTTTCAACGTTATAAGTGTGAACTCTCAAAAATCAAAAATCAGTTAAAAACATTTTTTGTAATTATTTTCATTTATTTCTGGAACAAACTTTTTCAATATTTTCTGCATTGGATAATAAAATGATTGTCTTTTGTGAATGTTTTGACCAGAGGGTTTGTCAAAAGGTATTTAGAAGTTTATTTTGATGAGACTTAATTTAACATGTGTCTATTCGACTGATGCACATTCGAAAGTTTTATTTATTGAAGGCACATCCATTCATCGGAAAATATCTACAAGATGATTCATGACATCATTGATTAGTGTGTTAGCAAATCAACATCTCCTCCGAAACAAATAGAATTTGTCCTTTAAAAACGATGATTTCATGATGTTATCTGTTTTGTTTCAAATTTTCGTGTTTTTCAAATTTCTGAATCAGTTTTTTGAAGCCATTATTAACCCGTAACTAATTATCAGCTTTATGTTTTCTCTCCATTTTTGTAATATTGTATTTTTCACACTTTTTTTGCATGTCTTTTGCGATGATAATTCAACTTCTTTTTATGTAAACTCAAAAGATGGTTCCAATAACGAAGATTGTGGAACGGAGCAAATACCATGCAGAGAGCTTCAGTATTTGTTAAAGAAGACTGATAGTATTTTAAATCGAAATATAACAATAGGGTTAGGGAATTATTCCGAAGGAAAGATTGATATTCTTAAAGGGGAAGTTAGTATTTTCAATTCCGAAAGTTCGGATAAAGGTTGCCTTATTCGCAATAATAATGATGATTACTGTTTCAAAGTTGAAAGTGCTGCTTTGTCAATGGAGAAAGTTGATTTTATGTTGGATTGGAAGCAGAGTGTATTTCCTGTTGGTTTCATTTTGAATAACGCCTCTTTTTCACTGAGTTGCACACGACTTGCTGTCCAGTTCGAATATGTAGGGAAAATGCTGAATGAAGTTCATCAGATGATCAGTGCACATATCTCAAATGTTTCAATCGGAAACGTTAATCTTTCTGATATTTTGTATTGGGATAATAGTCAAAAATTGAGTTCCAATGAGGCTTGCGATTGGAGTCATGGTCTCATTGAACTCAATAACTGTACGTCAAAGATATATAGTTCTAAGTTATCTGGGATTTCTGGAGCGTTATTCATGGATAAAGGTTCACTTGAATTGAATGATGTTCAGTTTTCGACAAATTGTTATGAGAACAGTTTTTTTTCAAGAAGACCTTTAAGATGTGTGGGCGATGGAATTGTGTATGCATCTGGAACTTATGAACATAATGGAGCAGACGACAAAGGGAATTATTTTGATTTGAGAAAATGTAGAGCTGCTGGACCATCATTAACAGGGAAAAGAGAACCATTTTTTTCACCAATAATAACGAATGTAATAGCTAGTAATTCAAGTGATTCAAATAAGTACAATTTACTTGTTTTAATTAAAAATTTGTTGCCATGTGAAGTGAAGTTATGCATTTATGGGAAAAGTTCTGAAATTACAATTCTTGATTTTGATTCGTTTAATTCTTCCTATGCTCAAATTGATATTGCGAAGAATATTATCCCCTCAACATTCAATGTTTCATTGCAATACCCAGGGGCGAATAACACAAAAAAATATTCTCCTCGGCATGAAGTGGATGCTAGGTATCTTGCGGGAAATGGAGGCGGTCTTGATAGAACAACAAAAGTTATTTTAATAGTTGTTCTTTCTGTGAGTTCAGCTCTGTGCGTCTGTGGAATTGTCATTGTAGTTTCGGTGGTCTGCTTCGTCAAACGGTCAAGAAAGAGGAAAGGATATTCGGGAATGAGTGGATATCCTGTGATAAAGCCAGTGGAAATAAATGGAGAATGTTCTGGATCAACAATTGTATATCAGGCAGCATCAACAATTCCGGGTGCGCATACTGATAATTGCCAATCTGAAAATGCAAATCAAACACCAAATGCTTCAATTTGTCCGGATATTGAATTGAGATGAATAACTTACACAAAGAACAGAATTCGATAGACACGTTTTATGATGCTTTTCATTTAGAAATAAAGCGTGTTTATATTTTTTTATGTATTTTTATTTGTGTGATATTTTGTTTTAATGGTTATGCATTTGAATTAAAAATGTTTGATCCTCAGAAGTCTTTTGCTTTTGGTCGAAAATGTTGCTGTTCATTTCCAAAACAATATGTATTTTTTTTTTTCTCTTTCAATGCAATTTCAATTGAAAAAGAGTGAGTATGTTTCTGTGTTTTTTATGTATTTATTGTGAAATTAAGTGAAAAAAAAAAAAACGGGAGAATAAAAAGTCCAGGTTTATGATTCACCCAATTAAAAATGGACTTCCAAATGATACAAGATGTCTGTTTTTTCTATTTTCGATTGATGTGAAACCTGTTGCATTTTTAATGAAAGTATTTTTGAAAATAAAAGATAATTTCGTTCTTTATTATAATATTTGACATACAAATATTATTGGAAATTTTGAAATAAAACGCATCTTGAAAAATTTTTGTGAAAGCTTTTTTGATTTTATTTAATGAAAGGATCTATCATTATTTTTCAAAAAATTTCTTCAAATAGATTGTGAATCAAATGCTTTCTTTGAATGTTCATTATCAAAATCATATTCAAATCAACGAAATGCAACTTTAATTGTTTTTTTTCAAATTTATTGTTCGTTAAAATAAAGGATTTTTATAGGAAAATAAATCGTTATCAAAGACATTAAAAAAACCATCTTTTTGATAGTTGAAAAATTCAATAAGAAAAAAAGTCCTCCATCTGAAATGAATGCAATTAAGAAGAAGATACAAAACAATTCCACGAACAAATAAAGAGAAAATGCTAAAAAAATTCAGAAAAAACAAGAAAAATGCAATTATAACATTTGATTTTTAATAAATCTGTTCCCTTCGCTTTGCTTTCCCTGGTAATAATATCTGCACACACCAAAGTGAGTTGAACTAGATGGAACCTTAAATTAACAAAAAACAAAATTTGTTAAAACAATTCAAAGTACAAAAACAAAATTTATTGCAGACTGATTCTGTTATATCACTTGTAGCTCCAATTGAACCTTCGATCGCTGCTTGTGAAGTACTTATCTATAACGTCAAATAAAAATAAAAATAAATACATAACAAATAACACATATATTAACATTATATATGGTGCTCTCTTTCAACAAAAAGAATTGAACAAACTTCAAGTGGAGCACTTGGAACGCAGAATTCTCCTCTTCGAGCAGCTTCTTGCTTTTCTGCCGTCGACACAGAACCAGAATCAAGAAATTTTAAATTAGGCATTCTCCACAATACATATAGTCTGTAGCGTTGGTAATCATCATCATCTTTCCCCATCAAACGGTTAGGACATGCTGGATTTTTCAGAAGTGATAAATACTTGAGGTTTGGAGTGCAATGGCGAAGCCTGTCCAAAAGCAATTTAATGTTTGCTATCTTGTTGTTGTTCATCCACAACGTTTCCAGTTTTGGAAGGTCAGGAAATTCAGATTCATCAGTTAGTTCATTGTTATCAAGAATGAGACTTTTAAGTCCAACAAAAGGCGCAATATTATCAAGTGAACTAAAAATTACATGAAAAATATATATAAAATATTAGACTTTAGTAACAGCGCTAACTTCAATTTATTATGCGACAAATCCAAAGATGTTACAATTGATCCATATTTCTTTCCATATAAATCAGGAAGCACGGTCAATCCTCGCCCAACGACTGATAAATTTCCTGCAACTGGCTCAGCTTCGGGAAATTCTTCTTCTTTCTCAGAATCCGAAGAATCACTTTTTTTTTCTTCAAGTGACATTTGATCAGGTACCATTGTTTAATACATTTCTTGCCCTCTGAGCGAATTGCCCATGGTTTGAATTTCTTTAACAAGCTTATCCAATAAAACTAACAATTTCCCCCTTTTCCTTCTTTTAATCAATGCTATACTTTCAACATTTTTGTTGATATTCAATTTTTATTATTTTAGTCGGTAGTTCCGGTGCAATCGTTCCGACAGCAGTCGCTATTGGGCTTTTGTTCTGTTGCAAATTGTTATGAATTGTTTGGACGAAGAGAATATTAAATTTATTTTCGAATTTACATTTTTTTTTTCATTTTTAAGGAATTCATCTTCACAACCAAAATATCGCGGTAATGTTTTTGTAATACTCGAAAATAATGTTTCCACCCATGCCCATTTATTCTCTGTTTCTCAAGAAGTTTCTGGGAAGCGTGAATATCTTGTTGCTATTGAAGTTAACGCACCTTTTTTCAATCCAATGGTATACAATCCTTTTTATTAAACAGAAATAACTTTCAAAAATTTTATTTGCTATAATTTTAATTTTTTTGAAGCTTCAAGACGAAACAACAGTAATGTTTCGAGATCTTCAAGGAACAATATGGTCATTAACTTTTCGAAATCAAATGGAAGTTAATTATTTAATGGAGAACATCACAAAAATAAAAGGACAGTCAATTCAATTACCCACACATTCAAAAGGATATGAGCCTGCAGCTCCTTCTCAATTTCCCGCTTCCCAATCTTTTTTTGCTGGTCATCAGTCATTTCAACAACAGAGTTCTGCTTCAAAAGTATTTGCATCAAACGAATCTTTGCAAATGTATGCTCAGCAAAGGCCGTTCACATATTCACAAGCTGCTTCTTTCGGACAATCGCTGGCAGAAGGCGCCAAACAAAGAGAAGTTGGGCTGAGTGGCGAGTTTCTGTCTTCATTCCCCGAGGCAGCAGCAGTGTATGGCAGCTCACAGTTTCCATCGTTTTCACCAAACTTCCGCAATTACGCTGCCTTTTTCTCGATGCTTCGCGGCGAAGGCGACAAAGGCGCTGACGGAGAGCGCGAATGGGAGCGTGAGTGGGAGCGGGAGCGGGGGATGGAAAGGGAAAGGGAGCGGGGTGGGAGAGAAAGAAGCAGCAGGCTTCGTGTTGGAGGAGGAGAAAGAGGAGGAGGAATTGGAAGTGGCAGCGGAGTCAGCAGCATCGGGTACGACACGGGGCTGCGCGATCGGAGGACGCACTACGATGCGCGGCAGGTGTTTGTGCCGCCGTTCATCTACACGCCACACATCCGCCTTGAATCGTCTGCTGCACCTGCTGCTCCTCCCTTTGCGATACCCTTTGCACCACTCACCGACCAATCAGACGACCGCCTCTCTTTCTCGCTGGACGAGGTGCTGAAATGGCCTCGTGTGTGCTCTTTGCACAGGATGCAGCCTGAAAAGCACTGGAAATCGATCTGCTCGTCGTCTGCAGTGCTGAAGGAGGCGGCAGAGAAGGAAGGAGTGAGCCTCCGCCCAGCGCTGCTGTTGAAGGCGCTGGCGGAGCTGGTGGATGTGGCGGAGCTGGTGGAGTGTGCGATTACAGAGAAACAGGAAGGGCAAGTGAATGAAGGCGCTTCAGATTTGACTCGGAATAAGTCTCCATCTTGGTGTGATTTGAATTTGGCTTCAGAAGGAAATGCATCGTCAGCTTCTTTGCCTCATTCATTGTCATCATCATCATCACCACCATCATCTTCTTCTTCTTCGACTTCATTGTCAGAAACAAACTGTGAAGGATCAACACAAACAACTACTTTCACTCCTGCTACAGATTCAGAGCAACCAAATACATCTGGTTCAATTTCAACTTCATCATCATCAGCATCATCATCAGCAGCAGCACCAGAAGAAAGCACATCTTCTTCAGCACATCCCAACTCTTTCTTAACTCCTTCACTTTCTCTTTCACATTCTCCTTCTCCTTCGCCTTCTCCTTCTTCATCTCTTTCTCCTTCTCCACAACACCCAAATCAACAACAACCACATCAATCCCAGCAGCAACAGCAACAACAACCTTCCCAGCAACAACAACAGCCAAACTTCTACTGCCAGCACCCTCCCTCAGCCTACGGGCTGAGCTGCCCCCTTTTCCCTCTGAAAGGGCAGGACGGGATCGGCTCTGATGTGAGGTCACACAAGACGAACGTCGCACTAATAGCTTCCACGTTGACTCAGTCTTTTGTGTCCCCCGTGGTGAGGCTGATGCGCTTTGTGGATGTGAGCCGGCTGGGCAGGGCGTGCAGAGGAGGGTACTGCTTGAGAGTGCTTGGGGACGGGTTTGGCGCATCGGGTGTGTTTGGCGAGGTGAGGAGGAGGTGCGAACAGGAGGAAAACAGAGAAGAAAACAGAGAAGAAAGAGAAGAATGTGTGAAGAAGATGGCAGTGAGGCTGAGGAAGTTGAATGAAAATGGAAAGTTTGGCGTGGATGAGACAGGGCAAACGACGAATGAAGCAGGAAAAGATGAAAAAAGCTCAAAATTTGGAGGAAGCAAAGCGAAAACAGAGCCGCCGTCGATTCTGAGCACTGCTGACACACTTTCAACAGGCTCTTCTGTGTCAAACGCACAGGGCATTCAGAACAGCAAGTTAATTTACACTTCTTCTTCTACTACTACTTCTTCTTCTGTATCAACATCTGATTCTCAAACTTCTCCTTCAAAAGATCGTTCTTCATTTAAATTATCATCTTCCTCTTCTTCTTCCTCTTCTTCTTCCTCTTCCTCTTCCTCTTCTCAGCAATCAACAAACCCACAGTTTCCAGACAGCGTCTTGCACAAAGCCATCCACGCCACTCCGTTTGTGCCAAGAGGAGTAGCTTCATTAGTCGCACCTCATTCATCAGCCAATACTAATTCTGCTTCTTTAACTTCTTCTTCTGCTTCTGCTTCTTCTTCTTCTTCTTCAATAACATCATCTTCATCATCATCTTCTCCTTCATCTGCATTGACACAAGAGATAATTCCCTCTATGTTGAATGTACAGTCAATACAGAGGCAGACTTCGAGTGGTTCGCAATCATCATCGAATGGCCCAGCAAATACATCTGCCATTTCCTCTTCTTCATCAACTTTGCCAACTTTGCCAACTTTGCCAACTTTCTCATCATCATCAACATTATCTTCTTCTTCTTTAGATGCTCTTCATAACATTTCACCTTCTTCTTCTTCTTCTTCCTCCGTCATCACCTCAAACAAAACACTTTCTCTTCCATCATCATCATCATCATCATCATCAACTTCTTCTTCCTCTTCTTCTTCTTCTTCTTCTTCTTCATTCTCAAACACCTCCACACCACACACAGCCATATCGCCCCAGCATATGATAGATCTTTCTCAATCATCCACAATAACTCAGTCTTCTTCTTCTTCTCTTCACATTTCACAGGGTGCTTTGCCTTCAACAGCTTCTGCTATTCTTCAGCAGCAGCAGCATCAAGGAAACAAGAATAATAACAATACAACCTCTTCTTCTTCTTCTTCTTCCTCTTCTTCTTCCTCTTCTTCTTCACAAATGCCTCCATTTCCTGTTTATTCCAGCGCCCTCAGCGATTACCCCTTCTCTTTTCCCTTTGGAATGCGTCCATTGAACCAACCTCAACTCTCTCAAACAAACAACAACAGCAACAGCAATACTAACAATAATATTCTGTCTGAACAAAACAGCCTTTCGAATCCTTCTTCTTCTTCTTCTTCTTCTTCTTTCTCCTCCTCCTCCTCCTCTTCTTCTTTCTCCTCTTCTTCTACTTCCTTGCCGTCTTCTTCTCTTGTTCCCATCCCCTTCTCGCTGTATTCACAGCCTCCCTCTTCATTCACTCACCTTCAGACACCCAATGAACAGCAAGTCATTCACAGGAATGCCAATCTGCAGATGCAAGAGACAGGGCAAATGGCAAGCCAGCTTCAGCTTCAATTAAATCAACAGAACAGTCAACTGAATAACCAGCTAAGTCAACAAAATCAACAAAATCAACAAAACATGCAAAACATGCAAAACATTCAAAACCAGCAAAATCTACTTAATCCAATGCAACTCATGCAAAATTCACGGCAATTTCAATCTCTTCAAGCAGGACAGCTTCTTTCTCCTCGTCTAAGCCATTCTGTGTTGGGTGATTTGGATGAGACAGGCCACTCATTCAGCATCTTTGGAAAGCACAGGAGAGAATTCACAGCCGATTCCTATCTGTTTGAAGCAATGTCCCCGTCTTCGCATGCTTCTTCTTCTTCTTCTCTTTCTTCTCTCTGCACTCCTTCCTCTTCTTCCTCTTCATCCTCCTCTTCTTCTACTTCCATGTCCACATCCAACTTCTCCATCTCCACCAACCACACAGGAATCACCTCTCCTGTTTCCCCTTCTTCCACTTCATCTTCTTCAGGCACCTCCCTCTCTCGCTCTGCCTCCCCTTTCTCTTCGTTAGAGCCAGAATCTTCTCTTCTTCTCACACCCGACGCCTTCCAAACACTCCACTCAAAGGCATCGATTGCTTCGGGGTTTTCACGGCGTTCGCTTCGAAGAAGAGCAGCGCCTTCAACGCGATCGATTGATAACAGGAAGGAGAGGAGGAGGAGGAGGATGAAGAGGAAGAGGAAGAGTCTGAGGAAGGGAGAGAGAACGAGGAAGAGGAGAGAAGAAAGAGATAGAAACAAAGAGGAGAATTGCACGAGCAATGAGAAGAGCCAGGAAAGGAGCGGAGGAAGCACAGGAATGAGTGCAGATGAAGGAAATGAGGATGCTGAGGATGTTGAGGAAGATGAAGAAGAGGAAGACGAAGAGGAAAAAGAGGATGATGAATCAGAAGAAAGCGAGGAGACGAGTACAACAGACACAGAAACAGACACAAGTTCATCAGTTTCACACACTCCAAGCAGAACGATCAGCCAAACCACAGAAAAATCTCCGTCTTTCACAGTTTTTGCAGACATTGCGGAGAAATTGCGACGCTCTTCGGAGAAATTAAAGGAGGGGAAAGCGGAGGAAATGAAGGGATTCCAGCCGGAGAAATTACGTTCTTCCTTCCCGTTTGAGATCGGAAATGAAAATAGAAATGAAGAAGAAGAAGAAGGCAGAGAACTATCCAGAGGAAGAAGTGATTCAAACAGAAGACGAGAAGAAAGAGAGGAAAGAGAGGAAAGAGAAGAACGGGGCATTTCAACCCCGAATGTGGACAACTACAACCACTCGAGCTCCACCAAGACGCTTCCGCTGTATGCGCTTGTCTCGCGAAAGGATGCCTCTCCATCAGCAGCAGAGGCAATGACCGCTTCTCCGCTGCCTTCACCCACGTCACTCACAGTACAGAACATGCCTCTCTCAACCAGCGACAGGATCAGCTCATCTGAAAAGCACAAGGGAAACAATGATAATATCAATGAAATGTCTCCGGTTTCTGCGTATTTTGTGCCACATCAGCACAGCTTCTCCTACGTCACCTCACTCCATTCTATTCCTCTGACAGCTCCGCAGCCGAAGCACCTGCCTCCGACGCCTCCTTTTTGTGGGTCGCCAACATCGTATTCACCGCTGCTTCATTCACATTTGGGAATATCTTTTGAGTCGCTGGATGTGGGCAGCACAAAAGACAGAGGAGAAAGTGATGATGAAACGTCATCATCGTCAAGTGAGTTTGAGGGAATTTCTGGGAGTGCGAACGGGAAACCAGCAGTGGTCAAAGGAGAAAGAGAAAGAGAAGGAGAAAAAGAAGGAAGCGGAGTAGATGGAACAGGTGTTGGAGATGTAATGAATGCAAATGCAGAACAAGAGAGCAACGGAAGCGGGAGCAGAAGAAGCAGCCAGCAAAACTACCGTGGCAGTCTGTCTGTTCCGTTCAAGACACTTCCGCCGAAGCAAACACGCTCTCATCAACAAGCACAACACATACAACCACATCAGCGCCAAAGCCAAAGTCAGGACACAAACAGCCTTCCTTTGAATGAAGCAAGAGAATCACAAGAAATCACGCTTGTCCCGAGAAAAGATTCCCTCGAGTCTGAAAAGTGGCAAATGGCGCATTCGCACCACAGCTCGTCTTCTGTTGCGAAGAAGCTGAATGCGACAGCCGAGTCTCCAGCATCGATTGAATCGCTGAGATCGATGTCACCTTTCTCACACGCGTCAAGCAAGTCAAACTCATCTGCCTCGCATTCGCATTCGGAGTCTCCGTTGCATTCACACACGAGATCTCATTCACATTCTCACACACCGTCTCATGCACACTCACACTCACGCTCACACTCTCATTCTCACTCACAGTCACAATCTCAATCACAGTCTCAGTCTCAGCCGCAATCGCTTTCTCAATCACAGGCAAGCTCACTGGCCTCTTCTGTGACTGTTACACAAACAGCAGCAGCTGCAGTTGGTTTGCCATTTGCAGCTGCCCAACCACAGCCAAGTGGAATGGCTGATGCTTCGCTCGCTCCAAACTCATCTTTGTGTATTCCATCGGCTGATCCTGTGAATGGAAATGCACTTTATTTCACTAACGTATCAAGTGTTGCTGTGAACGCTGAGCCGTCACTTGAAATTGCAAGTTACAGCTTGCAATTGCAATACCATCCGACAGATGAAAACTTTGCTCCTGCAAATGAAGTGACAGCTTCCTCATCTGTTTCATCATCATCATCATCAACATCAACAACATCATCCGTTTCTTCAAACAGCCCCTCCTCCGCCAAGAAGAACGCCCACAAGCGCACACGCTCCATGATCAACGTGATTGACCACAAGCAGCGCATGGAAGATGCCAAGCGCTTGTTTGCATTGTATTTCTCTCGGGACGATAACGACGCTGAGTGGGTGCGGATGAAAAAGGAGAAGAGCCTTTCATTTGGAAGGTTTGAAGACAATGCACCGCTTCCACCTTCGCAAAGCACACGGTCAGAGTCAGCCGTGCTGGGGAGATACGAAGACTGCTATCAGAACGAGCAGAGGAAGTATGAAGCGAAGGAAGGAATGGAAGGAGTGGGAGGGGTGGAAGGTGATGAAGGAGTAGAATACGATGAGGAAATAGAAAGAACAGTAACTGTAGAGACAGAATCGCAGATGTCGCTGTCGCTTTCAGGGGAGCCTTCGAATGAGTCGAACCAACAGCGCATTGATTCGAAAGAGCAATCAGTCAACTTCATTCATTTGTCCACTCATCCCCCCTCAAGTGCATTTGATGTGAAACGCAACATTCTCACTGTCTCAACTTCTGTCCCTGCTATCCAGCCAGCCATCGTCCAGCGGCCTTCTTCTCTGTTTCCTCCTCTGGCAAAGGCGACTCAGGCGCAACAGGCGGAGCATCAGGATGTGCTCAGAGTGGATGCAGAGAAGCAGATGTATTCGGCACTTTATCCGCCTCCTGACAGTTCATCTGCACCAAACTTGGGTGTTGTTGCTGCTGGTGTTTCTAATCAAGGATCATCATCATCTTCTTCTTCTTCTTCTAATGCTGCTCCTTCACTACATTTTGGAATGGCAAATGAATTGCATGATCCTTCTATCAGAAATAATAACATAGACATCTCAAAAGCAACAACTACAACTCAAACGCAGCTGGCTTCTTCTGCTCCACGATCTCATCTTTCTCCAACAATTTCTCCGTCTTTTTCTCCGGCTGCCGAGTCTTCCACACCCAAAACACTTCCTTTCCACAGCTTTCTCTCAACCGCTCCTTCTACACCTTCCTCTGCGCGTCATCTGCATTCCAACCGCCGATCAACAGAACAGGCAAGCGGAGCAGCTCAGCCACACAAGTTCCACCGCATCTCCTCATTTAACGAGTCAACCGCACCTTTCAAGGCCAAATCCCATCTTTCCAACAACACAACCTCACATCCGCTTCCCTTTGGCTCACTTTCTGTCTCAATGTCTCCTTCTCCCTCACCTTCTCTTTCTCCCACGTCTTTGACTGTTTGCTCGCTTTCTCCACCAGCCAGTGTTTATGCGCCTCCCAAGCGATCTCGATCAACTGTTGCGCCCAGCACTGCCCCCACTCATCACTACCCTCTCCATTACTCTGTGTATGATTCAGACTTCTTGTCGACTTTTAGTAATGCAGCTTCTGCTTCTGCTTCAAACTCGAATTTGAATTCTTCTTCTCCTTCCTCGTCTCCCTCTTCCTCTTCCTCTTCCTCTTCTTCTTCTTCATCAAACGCTTCACTCTCTGCTTCGCCAGACATCGCATATCACTCCTCCTCCAAGCTGGCCACATCGCCCCATCACTTTGACAGAAACATTCATTCTGCTCTTTCTCCTCTGCGCAACAATCACTTCAAGAACTTCAATAACAACAACAACATCAACAGTAACTTCATTTCCACTCAGAATTCCCCTGCTCATTATCCTCTCCCGCCCCGCTCCTTTGAGGAAGAGCAGAGTGCTTACAGACCGTCTGCCGAAGCACGTGCACTGCTTCGTCCTCGCCACATGCCAACACTTTCGTTTCCAGCTGCAAGTAATTTCCGCAAAGTTGTCTTGCCTTCTTCGACATCTCCTCCACCTCCTTCCTCTGCTTCCTCTGCTTCTTCTGGCTATCCGACTCTGAAAGGTGCATCTGTCACTTCTTCTTCCTCATCATCTGCATACAACTTCCAGAATATGGCAGCACGAACAACAAGTCCATTGTTAACACAGAATAATGATGACAACAATAACAATAACAATAACAGCATCAACAAAATAGGAGCAGACATTTCATTGAACATCAGCGAAACTCATGATGAACTGCGCCTCACGAACCAGAACCAGAACCAGAGCCAGCTTGCCGATCTTTCACCTTCTGCGAACAGGCTCTTTGCCACATTCAATTCTCCCTCGCCCAGCCTCCATGCCTCCTACTCCCCCTCACTCGAAGACATCGCACCAGCATCGCCCTGGCTACACTCACCAATCTTGAACTACTGCCAATCTTCATCTTCGCTTGCCACATCCCCCACAATCTCCTCCTCTTCTTCATCTGTCGCCTGCTCGCCTACCTCTGCCATCTCTGGCTACACCTCCTCCATCTCCAACTCCCACTCCACCCCGTCTGACCGCACTTACTCTCTCGTCCCTCGCCCAGCGTTTCCTGAAGGAGAATCTATTTCTCCGTTCGGATTTGTCTCCACCACCCCAATTTCTCCGTCGTCTGCGTTTGGCGAGCAGCACTCCCCCTTTTCCTCTCTTCCAGTGGGGATGAACCGCTATGTGCAGTCTTCAGGCTCTATTCGCTCTTCTTTCCCGCTCTCTCCACCTCCGACATCACCTGCGCAATCAAGCAATTCCCGCCCTTCCTCTCCACTTGTTGCATCACCTGGGGCTTTTGACGCTCATATGCCGTCTTTTGTTTCTTCATCTAGCGCCTCGACTTTTGCTCCTATTTCATCAGCTTCGACTACCTCTTCAGTATTCCTTTCATCTTCTTCCACACCTTCTTCTTCTTCTTCCTCTTCGTCCTCATCTTCTTCATCTTCCTCTTCCTCTTCATCTGTAGCAAACACCCCAAATTCATCATTTTCTTTCACATCCGCTTCAGCATTCTACAACTCCTCTCAAAATTTCTCTGTAATTCCTCCATCAAACTCTTCCTCTTCCTCTTCCTCTTCTTACACCTCCTCTTCATTTTCCTCGTCTTCTTCCTCTTTGTATTCCCCATCCTATTCCCCTCCCTCCCCCACCCCCTCCGACACACTCACTGCCAGCAGCACATTCACCTCCACCTCTTCTGTTGCATCGTCTCTTGTGCCCACTCAAGGAATCCACTTCGCCGATGCCCAGCACAACATGTTCTTCTCTATGGACCCTCTCACACCGCTGCCGAACTCACCATCACATACACACAGTCGGTCTGTCTCCTCATTCACGAATTCATATCTGAGGCGGTCAACAGTGTCAAATGGATTGGTTGCAAACTCCACGAACTCGCTTGCTTCCACGTTAGGTTCAATGCGAATCACACATCCACACCAGCCCCAGACGCACGTGCTACAGTTACAGCAACAGCAACAGCAGCAGCAGTCACTCGCACAGATGCTGCGTGGATCAGAAGCCCCATCTCCAAACACGCACCTGTCGACAGCAGCTGGAGTGTACATGCTTCAGAGTGCTTCGCTTGCTGCAGCGCAATCTGCTTGCTCCACGATGCCTTCGTCTCCACGTTCATCCACATTCAGTCAGAATACAAACAGTTCATTCGATGCAAATGTTCCTTTTTTGTCGCTGGCGTCTGAATCAACTGCAAATGCTCCAATTGTTCCATCTTCATCATCATTGTCATCATCGTCTTTATCTTCGTTGAATTCTGAGGGTGAGAAGGATGGACAAGCAAATGAAACACAAAACAGCATTTTGGAGAATAGAAATGAGAGCAGAGGAGATGACACAAACCGAATGGAGCTGTCGCTGGTGGATGTGCTGGACTCGTTGGAGTCATCAAAACCACTCGAAAAATTACATGTTTCTCCATAAGACAGATATGCAAGTGAAACTAATTCATCTTCCTATAACCCTTGCTTGCAAGCATTTCTAACGTTGGTGAAGGAAGAAAATGTTATAAGTGATTCCGTGCAGCATCAAAATGAATTAGTTGATGCTTCGAATCAACTGCAATCATCGTCAGCATTTGCTGCGCAAAGCAGATCAAATAAAAGCTCATCAGCTGGAACAGTGGAAGAAAATGATGAAAATTCCATTAGAGGAACAGAATACATTCGAAAGCGAATGGAAGCTCAGGCCAATGCTGTTCAACAAGAATGAATACTATCTACGTTGAATACTGTGTTGTTATAGCCATGTTATATTTTAGAAGAGCACCACCTTCTTTTTTGTTGTTGTTTTTTTTATCGTTTTATAAGTTTCTTGAAATTTTTTGTTAATTTTTTAAACTTTAATTGTGCTTTTATAATGCTTTAATTTTCATTTAGATGGAATGTTTTAATCGAATGAGTGAATGCAATTTCGTTTGATAATTAAACATTTTAAATTGGTTCTGTGAAAATTTTCTTTTTTATCCTTTTTATTTTCTTTTTGTTAAACAACAAATATTTATATGATGTTGTAACATTCAATGAAAATATCATTCCCCACTTTTGCTGTGTTCGAAGTGAATTTCATTCCCGCAAATGTGAAATTAAGAAACCCTGTTTCCTTTGTTGCCAAATACACTCCTCCTCCTCTTCCTGTGCTGTTGTTGCAGCTGCAATGACTGATTGCCGAGTCAATCATCTTCATTGATCCAGATGCACTCAATGTGAAGAATATTGCTCCTCCTTTTTCACCCAATTCTGCTTTGCCTTCTGTGATGTTGCTCTCATTGATAACCAAACAAATCTTATTCTCACTCTTTGATTCCAAAATGCTCGCTCCATTGTCACTTCTCTTCACTCCTGAAAATGATGATTTGTCAATTTGAAGGTTTATCCCTCCTTCACCCACTTCATTTATCTTCAATCCTGCTTCAGATTTCTTGATTGCCAAAATGCATCCTCCACTTTCATTCAACGATTTCACATGAACATTCTCCAAATGGCAAGAAACTCCAGCGTCATGAATGACAAATATGCTGTTTCCAACATTGCATGATTCCATCGACAAATCATTCACATCCACACTGCATCCAATTGCATCCACAAACACACAATCAAATCCATTGTTCACTTCTGCCTCTGAATAAAATGAACATCCAGTAATTACCAAATCTCCATAAATATTTGAAATAATTGTTTTGGCTGAGTTGTCAAATCCTGATGTTTATTGGAGTTGGATATTTGTCAATTCAAAATGAATATCATTTCCCATGAAATATTCCACTTGACTTCCAATTGCCTTTTCAAAATTCAATATTGCTTTTGCATCCTCCTCCTTTGTTTCAATCTATCACTGCTATTACTTCAATCTCAATGAACGGAATGGGATACACAGAAGTGGTTCGAGGAGCAATAAACCACGAACTATTTGAAGCGTATTTGAAAAGATTCTTGCTATCCATAAAATCATTTGAATCTTCAGTTATTGTCATGGACAATGCGTCGATTCATCATGTGAATACTGATGAAATTATTTTTCAGTCTGGACACAAAGTTCTGTTTAATGCTGCTTACTCCCCTGATCTAAATCCAATCGAAAACATTTTTGGAATCTGGAAAGCCAAAGTTGAAGAAAACTCGTTGAAATGGGAAGATGAGTCTCATTTTATATCAACAATGCTTCAAACTTTTCAGAAAATTTCAGCACGCGAAGTTAGAAAAACAATCATGCATGTGGAAAACGATGTGGGGCCTTTGGTTTTGGAAAAAAAGGATTTGTAATGTTTAACTCACAATCTTTGACTTTTTTCATTTCAACCAGTTTAAACATTTTCTATATTCACTAATAAAATAAAAGAAAAATTAATAATCATGAATAGTCTTTGTTTTGTTTTAAAGTTAAAAAAAATCGATTGAATTAAAAATGAAAATGATAAAAAAGTTTATATGTTTCATATTTCTCTATTTATAAATCGAAATAAAGTCAGACATATTCCAATGATAAAATATTCAAACAATAATTGTGAATGTGAATATTCTCTAAAAAATAAAGTAATTCTTGAATAAAAATCATGAATGCAAAATATACACTCTAATTGCAAATTTCCTTATGTAGATAAATAAAGTTGAACATAAAATATTTGATTCCGAACCTTCAAGTCAATGTTGATACAAAGGGATGGTTAAAATAAAATAGATGAAAGCTCATTCCACGCTTAGGAAGTTTGAAACAAAACATAATATCAATTTGATAACTTCCTGTTCTTAAAAACTGAAGGTTATTGTAAGATTAAGAAATAAAAAATAGAAACACAATCTAACATTAATCACAAAAGAACAATCAAAATGAAACGCAAACGTGAATGCAACGTGTGTATTTTCATTTATTGTATCTCAAATGTCAATCATTTTAAAGAAACAATTAAAAAGAAACCAGTTTGAAAACACTTCTTCTTTTGTTTTTAACCTCTATTAATAATGGCTCTGCAATAATTTTTTAACTTTCCGGTATGATCAACATTATTTTTGGACAGATCAACATTTATTACGGACAGACTGTAAGTTTAATCAACACACTTTTCATATTTTATTAATTGTTTTGAATATATAAGGAAAAGTCAGAAGTCAGAAATTAAGATCATATTACTATTCCTAATCTCTGATGGGGGGGGGGGGGGGGGTTAGCTCCTCCATCTCTGATTAGTGCCTCCCCTGAGGAGATTAGGTTATAGCAACGGGGCTGACTAAGTTAGAATTTGATTGAATTTTTTTTTTTTTTGATTTTTTTTTCATTTCAAAAAAAATTATTTTTAAAAATAAAAAAATGATCATAACCAAAAAATTTTTTGAAAATGAGTGTTGTGCAAAATAAAAAACAACAAGGATTAAAGAAAATTAGAAGTTTAATGAGATCCTTCCAATATCGACATATTGAAAGTTGATTAGAACGTGTTGCAACGATTATTTCTAATGGAGAAGCTCGGGTTGCTGATGCTGCGAACATGAAGGAATTTACTCGCTCGGCAATTGATAGAGCAGTTGCAGCAGTGGAAAAAGGAAGAAAAGCAGGACAGAATGGAAGACCAGAATTATTCAACAAGGAAGAAAAGGAAACTATTTTTGGTGTGCTAAAAATCGAATGTGAAAGTGGGACAAGTTACAATGCTGCACAAATGAGGAAATTAGTTTGTCACAATTTTAAATTTGTTGTTTTTATTTATTTTTTATATATTCAGATGAACACTGTTATAAATGATAGGAAAAAAGACGATTTTGATGAAGAAGATGAAGAAGTGAACATTTCTAAAGCATATCCTTATCAATACACAAAAAGGAACCCCGATCTCAAAGTTTCTCATCCTCGAAATGTCGACATCCAAAGGCTCTCCGCATCAAATCAACAAACTCTTCTTCCATTTTTCACTCTTCCACAAAACCTTCATGATCAACATCATTATTCTAACTCTCTTATCTTTAATATTGATGAATCTTCTCTCCGACTCTCTGATTCTTTCTCTTCTCTTGTTTTCCATCCTTCCGACATGCCTGCCGGTTTCTCCAAAACACCAATGAACATGCCGAATGCAACTCTTGTCGTTGCATCTGCAGCTGATGGCTACTCCCTAAAAAGCGTCGTTCTGTGGACTTGTCACAAATTACCTGATGAACTGCGCCTTGTTCTGAGTTCGCAGTTGGATGTTTGGGGCGATAATGAAGGCTGGATGACTGAAACTCTATTCCTCAAATATGCTGAAGAAGTGTTGCTTCCAGGAATTACACAAAGAAGAGAAACTTTGAAGAAGAGTGATGAACGTTGCCTTCTCCTTCTTGATTCTCATTCTTCGAGAGCGCAGCCTGACTTGTGGAAGAAGTTCGCCGATTCTTCAACAGATGTGGTCACCTTCGTACCCCACACCACTCACATCGCACAGCCTTTGGATCGTGGAGTGTTTGCTGTGTTTAAAAAGACAATAAATGCTAATTATGAAGCTCCTTCTTCTTCTTCTGTTGTTTTGCGACGAGAAGCGCTTGCTGATGTGCTTCCACAAGCTTTACAAACTTCTTTGTTGCCTTCTACAATCAAATCATCATTTGCGAAGAGCGGAGAACTGTCACATCAGTGGCACGAAGTGTTAGCGAAGCTGCCAAAAGAACCTTCTGTAACTCTGAAGAAAAGAACAAAAAGGTTTGATTATTTTGGAAAATTAATTACCGATGAAGAATTCTTAATAGAATGGAAAAAAGAAAAGGATGAAAGAAAAGAGTCAAAAAATGAAGAAAAAGATAATGAAGAAATTGAAAAGGCTTTGTTTGAAGATGAAAAACCGAAAAAAAGAAAATTCAACCCATTGAAAATTTTTAATGATGATTTTTCTGATGATGAAAAAAAAGAAAGAAATACTCGAAAATTTGTCAAACGAAAGCTTGTAGATTATATTTTAGACCTGTGCGACAAGTGGCAAATTTTGTCATCAAGTGACACAGGTGACCGACAAAAAAATTTTTTCTGATCTTAACCATAAACATATTCAAAATATCTCATATGCGATTAAAAATTTTATATTTTTCTCAAATATTAAATTAACTTTGTTTGTGATAATTGTTCACAGAATGTCTCATATTTCAACAATATTACGCATTTCCTGTAATAGAATAACATTACATTTTTGTTTTTGAGAAAAAAACTGTTTGTATTGGATTTTTTTTTTTTTTTTTTTTTTATTTTTTGGTGACCGACAGAGTGAAAAAATTGCTTGTCGTGTCGCACAGGTCTATTATATTTATTATTAACATTTTTTAAAAAACGAAATCAATACACAATACACAAAAATAAATTTGATTATTTTTTATTCGGGTTTTCAAAAAAATATTCGGGTTAATAAATCACCCAATTTTGATATTATCACTCATTTATTCTTTTTTGGTTTCTGTGCATTTATAAAAATCTGACTTAGAGGAATGCAATTGTGAATAATTTTGACATTTTTTAAAAAAAATAACAAATACAATATTTTTTAAAAAAAAGCGATCATTTTGCACAAGTCAGATTTATTCACAAAATTGATCAGAAACTTTCACAGACATAATAAAAACTCTAAAATAATATTTCGTTAGATTTCAAATTGTGCAAGGAAAAATAAGCATATTCATTCTCTTATTGCAAAAGTGGGAAATAAAAAGACGATTTGTGTGATTTTTATAATTTATTTTGATTTTCAATCATAATACACCTTTTTTTGCTATTTCTATACGTTTGTTGCAATTTCAAAGCAAATATAAAGAATATTTAAGTAACTCTAATAACATGCAAAAAACGAACATTGACAAATTTATTTCTTATGAAACAAATTCTTCAAAAGAATTTAACAACAGCTTATCAAGTTATTACAGTGATAGAGTGAAAATTCCATCAACTTCCGAAAGCTGCAAACGAAAAGGTTTCTTTATGAATCTTTAGCATAAATGTCTTATTAAAATTAGAAAGATTTTCTGCAGAAAAAGTATTAGACGAAAAAAAGATTTTGAGTTTATACCTTCATCCTGCACGCTCACCAGATTTTGTAACAGCAAAACATTCATCAAAAAAAGCTGCACGCAAGAGATGCTCCTCAAGTCTCGCGGATAGAAGAAGTTCGTCTCGAGGAAGGAATTATCATCTTCCATCACTAAGCCATTATGAAGATGAAGGATCTGAGCATTATTGTTCCTGTTCCACTTCTCAAAAAGTTCAAACATCTCTTCCTCCATCTTATGCACATAATAGTGAATTGAATACAAAACGACGCAATTTTGTTGATGAAAGCCCAAAGTGTACAAAGAAAGCTGAAAGATTTTCAACCACAGATCAAAATTTTCATGCCAATTTAGCTTCTAAAAAAATGAACGAAAGAAATGAAGATGCTGCTTTTGCAGTAGAAATGAAAGAAACCTGTTCGTATTTGGACTCGTTGAAAAATGTTGGCATGAAAGATAATTTGAAGAATGCGTCAGATGAGAAGGAAAGTGAATATTTAAATGAAAAAGTGAGTGAAGAAAAATATCCAGATGAGAATTGCGACTCGAATTCAGACGACCAAAATCTGAAGGAAGGGAAGATGGTTCTTTCTGTCTATGATGAGCTTTTTGAAGCAAACTTTGAACCAGAAAGCTGGCTATCTGCTGAGGTTAGCGATCCCGATGAAGATAAAGCACTAATGCCAGCGGATGATACAAAGGAATCCCTGTCTGCACTGATGAAAAAAGCAAACTTTGCAAATGACGGGTTCAGCAGTTTCGAAGGAGATGAAGCCAAAAAGGACAGATATTCTGAGAATTGTGATGAAGACACGGAACAAATCTCATTCAAAATTAAAGAATCTTCTTCATTAACTTCCTCTGGCAATGAGGCCGAACAAAATTATTTTCCAAGATCTCTTTTGCCTTCTTCGACTGATTCTATTCCCGCTTCCATGCCTTCGGGTGTTTCGCCTTTTCAAAGTGATTCGATGTTTCACCAATCAACAAAACAACCAGGCTTTTCATCTGCTCCTTGCACAGCTTTTCCTTCTTTCTGCACTCCGTCATGCGACTCCTCCCTTTCCGAGTTTATTCCATCAGATGCTGGCTGCTCACCTTCTTTTCCCAAAAGAAGAGAACACTCAACTACCCGTCAAGTTGCCACAGCTCCGCTTCGCCGCAGTCGCTCGCCTGGGCAGCGGTCCAAGCGCCTCCAGGCAACACAGTCACGCCCATCTGTTTATTCATCAACTGCATCTTTTCCTCACCAGAGCTATTCTTCACGACGACGCTGCTTATCATCCGCTGAAGTACAGCACATTTGCTCGTTTGACAAGCCAAGTCGCTCTGCTTTCTCGCCTGATGATCCAAACAGAGTTAGATCTTCTCTTTCTTCTTCCTCATCTTCATTTGCTATGCGAAGCAGTTTTGCCAGTGGCAAAGGCGGAACACGTGACGATAGCAGAAAGTTCGCTCGAGTTACCCGTTCGTTGCAGAGCTCGATGGATGGGACATTGAAAAGACAGTGCAGAGACGAACCGGGTTTGTTGTGATTCTTTTTTTTTTTTTTTTTTTTTTTTTTTTTTTTTTTTTTTTTTTTTTTTTTTTTTTTTTTTTTTTGGATTTATTTGATTTTATTTTGAATGTTATTGATGTTCTCTTTATGCGTTAACAAAATCCATGCTATTATAAAATATTATTCTCACTAAATATATTTAACTGAACATTAATGAATATGCATATATATGTTTATTTAGACTGGATGTATTCTGTTCGTGAAAGTGTGTGGAAGAATGCTCTGAGAAGAATCATTAGCAGATTGAATGAGACAGACTCGAAAGAGGAAGAGATGGAAGCACGATTGCAAATTGTGAGAAGGAAAGAAGAAGAGGAAAAGAAGCTGGGAGCGCTTTTGGAGAAGGAGAAGAGGGCGAAAGAGGAAGAAGAGAGGAAGAGAAGAAGAAAAGTTATGATGCATCATCTGAAGTTGCAGCAGAAGAGAAGAATGGAAAGAGAGAAGAAAATAAAAGAGATGAAGGAGAAAGAAAAGAGGGAGATTGAAGAAAGACTGAAGAAGGAAGAAGAAGAGAGAAAAGAAATAGAAAGGCAGCAGGCTGCGAAGCAGAAAAGAGAGTGGAAACAGCGAGAATTAAATGAAGAAAGACATAGGCGCAGGATAGAAAGAGAAGAAGAGGAGAAGAAGAAGCAACAGCTGTTATTGGAACAGAAGAGAGAAAACGAAGCGTATGAAAAGTATGTGTGTGAAGATAAGCAGATTAGAAAAATGCTGGCTGAAAAAGCAAAGAGGGAGAAGAGATTGGAAATTGAAAGAGAAAAAAGAGAAAGAAGAAAGAGAGACGAGAAAGAGGAGAAGGAGAAAGAGGAAAAGAAGAGGCTGGCGAAAGAGAAAGAGTGGAGAGGAAGGGAATTCGAGCTGAAGATGCAACGGCAAGTTGAATTAAGTGAGAAGAAGAGGAAGAAGAAGAGGAAGAAAACTAATATGAGAAGTGATAATGAAGAAAATTTGCAAGCTTTGAAAACATCACAAAGGAAAACAAGAAGAATTAGAAAGGGAAAAATGGATGAAAATGTTATTAGAGAAGAATTGGATGCAAAATCAGGTGAAAGTGCCAATGGTGTTTGTGCAAACAAACAAGAAATAGAGAAGAATGAAGAATCAGATAAAATGGAATGTTTTGAAGGGGACGATAGCATTAATTACTATGGAAGAGAACAACCAAAAGAAATTGCGCCTGCTGATGTTTCAGAGGATGAATCTCAGAATTCAAAGTTCGATGCTCTTTTGTATGCTGTTGAAGAAGAAAGAAGCAAAGAAAGTGAAGGAAACTTGAAAGACAGAAAAGAGATGGAAGAAAAGGAAGAGATATGTTTTGTTGAACAAAAAGAACAGATTTTAGATGTTGAGATAGAAGAATGCAAGTCAAGAACAGAAAGTGAAGAATTTGACGAATGCTGTTGTGTGAATAACGAAGACAAAAGCAAAGAATATGAACATGAAAAAATAGATTCGGAGGAAAAGAAGGATGATGAAGGAGAAGAATCTTTGATGTGCAAGCAAATAATTGAGGAAGTTGATGAGGAGCAAAGCGGAAAAGAAGAGGTGATTAGCAATTTTGATGAAAAAGAAGAAGGAAATATTGCCATGGCAAATGAAAAAGCAAATGACAAAACGGGAGAAGCAGAATTAGAAGACATTTCTGATTTTATTGTGCAACAGAAGATGATTGAGATTGGAGAATATGTAGAAGAAGAAGATGATGAAAAAGAAGAAGATGAAAAAGAAAAGAAGGAAGAAACAAGCAAGGAGATGTTTGAACAAAGAATTGAAGAGGAACAAAAAGAAGAACTGCCATTTGAAGATGATATGAGATAGACACAAAAACAAACTGGAAATTAATTGAATGACATTCGAAAGAACTGAGCTTGATTCACTGTCTCTGTATTGCCAGTCAGAAATGTTATGTTCTCTTCTCAATAAAGGCAAGCATGAGCTTATTTGATCGATCGTTATACCTTTTTATAACAAGTTATTGAGGATGATTAAGCAATTTCTGAAAATGATAGTGAAAAAAATCATTGACTTCATCTTCGGATTTTCGAAAAAAATGAAAAACGAACAGCTTCATCTAAATAACAAAGAGAAGGAAAAACAGAACGGAAATGATTGGCAGGTTATCTTCTCATTATCTATTGGACAAATTCAATGAAACAATCTTCAATATAATTATTAATACTTAAAAAGATTTTGAAAGAAACTATTCCAAGATGAATGCGAGATTTCAGATCTCCAACAAAATAATACATGAATTTATTTATTTATTTACAACAACTTTACAATATTACGAGTGTTTTTATGCATATCTATGTAGATATTGGTTGCTCCTCTACGATTTATATTTGCTTTTCTTTTTTTTTTTCAAATAACATATTTCAAATGTTTATGTATTTTGAATAAGTACTTTTTTTTTTTCATTTTTTTAAATGAAAAAGGTTCATATGCATCTATCTTTTCAATAAAAATGTTGATTTTTTCACGTGAAAAAATATTAATTAAAGGCTTCATTTATAATTATTATTTTTTCTTCTGAGAAATTTTTTTATTTAAAGTTGTATGTGTCTTTATTTTTTATTCACTTCAAAATTGCTTCATCATCATTTGAAATTGTGAAAGTTTATTTTCAAACCTTTCATTTTTAAACAACTTCATTTCAATTTCATTTGTTATCGCGAAATACCTGTAAATTTTTAATTCCAAAAAAAGAAAGAAAGAAAAGTTGATGGATAAATGAGGAAAATAAAACATAAAAATAATAGAGAGTCTGCATTGACAAATACAATGTGTATTGTTGATGCAGGAGTCATTTTTTTTAAATATCGTTTTCATTTTTTTATCATTGATTTATTAGAAAAGAATCTTTTGATGAATGATGAACGCTAATAAAATATCATTTTTAATTGACAATCATAACTCTCCTTTTGTTTGACAATTATAGTACAGATTTTTCTCTTTAAAGAAAATTTCAATATCAAAACATAAATGCCCCATTTTTTTTATTGTTCAAAGTGGCCAGCCATTAAGTTCAATATAAAATGGCTAGATTGTCACCTTTGCAAAAAGAACAAATTACAAATGATGTAGGAATCGAGAATAAAAAAGTTGGGGATATCGTTTGCTTGGTAGAAAGCGATTTTATAGAAAGCTTCATGAATGATGAACCTATTGGACAAATCGACAATACAAAACTTCAGGATACTACTCCAAATAAATTAAAGAAAGGTTTGAGCTATTAATATATATTTGATGTGAAATTATTGTTTTTTCTTTTTTGAAGATATTTTGCTGTGTCAGCATTTCAACGTGATTTCTGAAGCAAACTGGCAAAAACTTGTTGATGCATATGACGGAGGACCAAAGATCATGCGAAAAATTGTGGAGGTTAATGGTAAAAAAGTTGTTGACCTTTCAGGTCGCGATTATTCATTCAAATTTGTAAATGCTCCGGCTGATACAATGAAGGATGAAGAGCTTCAATACACATTTCTTTTTCCGCCAAAATCTGTGTCATTTCCAATGAATTCTACCTTTAAAGATATGATAAGATTGATAATGAAAGAATTTAATTTAACTCAATCACATGCTTTGATTTTTTGGAGCTCCAATTCGCCATCTCACAAATTCAAATTCACGGATCTTGAGAGCTTTGAAAGATCAGCAAGTTACAGCGGAAGTGTTGACCTTATGAAAGTCGAGCCATTCCAAACAGACGAGTTTATTGTTCGAATCAAGGATGTTTTTTCAGATGAAAACACAACAGCCTCAGCAGGAGTCAGCAGTTCTCCTTCAACCAGCTCAACTACCTCATCTACAGTGGCTCCTATGAGTGCACCATCAACTGCATCAGCTAATTCATCCAACAAAACAGCAACTTCAACAACTTCATCATCTGCTCCTGGAAAACCCTCTTCAGGAGCATCATCAGACGCCAAAGGAAGCCAAAGCAGCAGCTCTTCTTCCTCCTCTGCGCCTGCTGTTTCATCCTCCTCCGTCACGCCCTATTCCTCCTGTCAAACATTTCCCCCAGCATCAGAGATTGCTGCCAAACCGTCGTGGCAGAAGCCCGAGCGCCCAGGTCTTGTGGGGCTGGACAACTTGGGCAACACGTGCTACATGAACAGCGCACTGCAGTGTCTGTCACACGCTGTTCCGCTGACAGCACGCATGCTGAACTACTCGTTCGCCTCAGAGCTGAATGTGGAGAACGTGCTCGGCTGCGAAGGGAAGATGGCAGCGAACTATGCAGAGCTCCTGCGGTGCCTGTGGAGAGGCACTGAAAAGAAGATTAGGCCAATGAAAATCAAAACAGTGATTGGTCATTTTTCTCCACAGTTTGCGGGGTTTGCACAGCACGATGCACAGGAGTTGCTGTCGTTTATGTTGGATGCTTTGGTATGTTATCGAGTCGGGTTCTTATTTTTCTTTATAGTGTGCAATGAATGATTGTTATGTCTGTATTTCAATGAATTTTCATTCATACACATCCTTTTTTAAATTTGTCATTCTTTTCCTCGTTTTTATCATCTTTTTTTTTCTTTTCCTTTCTTTTTATTTCTCACTCACACAGCACGAAGACATGAACCGTGTGAAGAAGAAGCCGTATGTGGAGCAGAAAGAGGCAGTGAAGGACGATGCGACAGAAGCAGCCGAGGCGTGGGAGCGGCATCTGCAGCGCAACCAGTCGGCGATTGTGGATCTCTTCTGCGGCCAGCTGAAGTCGACGATCGACTGCCCTGTGTGCAAAAAGAGGAGCGTCACATTTGACCCTTGCAATGTGTTCAGCCTGCCCATCCCAGGCAACAATGGAAGGCTGGTGTCGGTGGTGTTTGTGCCGCTGCAGAGGCCGATGGGCGAGAGAAGAGGAGAGGAGGAGAAGGAGAAGGAGAAAGAGAAAATGAAGAGTGAGGCGGAAGAAGAGGGAGAAAACAAGTATTGGAGATTGTTTGAGGACGATAACATTGTTCCTGGAATGACAGAAGATTCATCATCATCATCTTCTTCCTCTTCCTCTTCCTGCTCTTCCTGCTCTTCCTCATCCTCATCCCTATCCAATCCGCCTCTCCCTAACTACCCTTCCATCTGCCTCACACCAAACCCTTTCATCCAACGAGCCATCAGCCTCATTGTAGACGTGCCACACAACGGAAACTATCTGAGCCTGCTGACTGCGCTTTCACCGCTTGTAGATGTCCCTCCTTACCGCCTGATGGCGTGTGAGCAGTCGACTGGGAGTATTTCACGCTTCTTCTCGCCTTACGACCCGCTCGGCACGAGCTTCACGAAGCCTGTCATTGTGTATGAGGTGGAAGGGTACAACACGATGGAGAAGCCGTCAGTTTCTGGCTATAATTCTTCTCAGATGGCAGTTTCGTCGGCGTCGGGGCTGTGCCAGCTGTGGAAGGCGATGATCTGTAGAGGCGGAGGAGGAGGTGTAGGAGGAGGGGATGGGATGCAGTTTGACCCGTCTTTGGCGGTGGATCCGTTGATTGATGCGAGAATGAGAGAGGAAGATGCACAGATCAGGAAGATGATTGAGGAGGAGAAGAGGAAGAAGCAGGCGGAGGAGGAGAAAAAAAAGAAAGAGGAGGAAGAAAAAAAGAAAAAGGAGGAAGAAGAGAGGAAGAAGAAAGAGGAAGAAGAAAGGAAGAAGAAAGAAGAAGAAGATATTCGCTTAGGACTTCGGCCAGAAAAGACAGAAGAAGAAAAAGCGAAAGAAGAGGCCGAGCGGATCGAAAGAGAAGAGAGAGAGAAAGAAGCAGAGGAGAAAAGGAAGAAAGAGGATGAAGATGCGAAGGCAGCAGCAGAACTGGCTAAAGAACTGGAAGAGAAAGACAGGAAAGAACGGGAAGAGCAGCTGCGAAAGGAGAAAGAGGCGTTTGACTACGAAAACGACCGGTATGTGCTGAAGACGGTGTCATGTACAGTTTCAATCATGGCGTCGTATTCACTTCCATACAACAGCCATCCAATCACTCCTCCTCTTCTGGTGGCGCTGCGGTTGAAGCACAATACTCTTGATGACTTACACGATAAAGTGTGGATTATGCATAGAAGGTTCATTGACCCGCTGCTGTATGCGTGTTGGAGAGAGAGGAGGGTGGAGGTGGAGAAGGAGGAGAGGGAAGGGAAGAATGTGGAGGTGGAGGAAGAAGTAGAGGTTGAAGAAGATGAAGAAGAAGAGAAGGAGAAGGAGGAGGAGGAGAAGGGAAAAGAAAATGTTGAAGGTTCTGAAGCAGATAAGAAAGATAAGGAATTAGCTGAGCATTCTTCTTCTTCCTCCTCTTCCTCTTCTGATAATTCATCAACAGATTTAGCAGAAGGAGCGAAATGCGAATGCGGATGTGATTGTGATTGTGAAGGTTATACTATCAATGATCAAACAGGAAGCACTTCTTCTGATAGCAGCATTCAGAATGAAACAAAAGCAGAAGAAAAGAAAGCAAACGAGGAATCTTCAGCATCCAATGATACTTCTGACACAAATGCAACTGCAGATTCCGAACAGCCAAAGAAGAAGAAGAAGAAGACAATAAAGTTCACCTCTATGAAGAATCTTCCTTATTCTGAACCTCTTTTTGGTGAGGGTAATGCACATCTTGTTGCTCCGCATTCGATGGGGACGACTTTTGGCATCGAGCACACGCTTCCTGTTGAGCCGTGGTATTATTCGCAGAGGATGACGTGCTGGCAGCCGGAGAAGGTGAGGGGAGAGGAGAAGGAGAAGATGGAGAAGGAGAAGAGGGAAAGAGGAGGGAAAGAGGAAAGGAAGATGGAGGAGAAAGAGGAGAAGAAGGAGAAAAGAGCGATGGAAGTGATTAGAGAGGATACAAAAATGGTTGATGATGCAAAATGCAAAGAAGCAGAAAAGAGCAAAGAGAAGGAGAAGGAGAAAGAGAAAGAGAAAGAGAAAGAGGAGAAGAAAGAAGAAGAAGAGTTGTGTGATTTTAAGTGCCCCTGGCGATGGCAAGAGCAACTTGATAGCGACAACACAAAAACTCTTATTGGTTCAGAATTGATTGAGAAAATAATACCTGATTATTCAAGAGGTATTGACAAGTCAGACAAAATGAACGAAGCAAAAGAAGAAGGAAAAGCAAGCGAATCTGATGCATCGTCTGCACAAACAGCGAAAGATGAAGAAAAGGAAGTGAGGAAGTTAATTAAGCAGCTTAAAAGTATGCTCAGTGATTATCCAGAAGAATCTAAGCTTCCGCTGGCTTATGGACCGCATCCACCTCCTCTTCCGCTTCTACTTGAATTGTGCAGAAAAGGAGCATTTGACGAGGAAGAACCAACTCAACAGAATTCTCAGAGTTCGTCTTCAATTAAAATGGAGGCTGACGTGAATGAGAAGGCAAATGATGACAAAAGCACTGAAAATGCATCTCTGTCATCTCAATCGCAATCAAGTGACTCTTCCACATCAGACGCATCTGGCAAACTTTCCACTCACCTCCGTCCTCCGCTTCCCTCTCTGTCAGCACTCACCGGCACTCTCACATCATTCTACCCTCTTCTCGAGCGCTGGCTCTTCTCTCTCCCTCCTCCGCCTCGTGCTCTCACTCCCTATCGCATTGTCTGTGATCGTGTGGCGTTTGTGAAGGATCCTGTTGAAATTCCCAGGGGAGCTGAGGTGTGTGCTTCGAATGAGGCATTGGCACAGCAGGAAGGGTTGAGCATCTGCTGGCTGGCAAACACAGGCTACTGGGGCAAAGAGAGCACGTGTGTGGATTGCTTTAAAGCAGGCGATGTGGCAGAGCACGAGACGATGCAGCGGAGGAAGAAAGAAAGAGATGTGACAGCAGACAACAAAGTGAGTTTGATGGACTGCTTCAACCAGTTTGTGAAGGAGGAGCAGCTGTCAGAGGGAAATGAATGGTACTGCACACGATGCAAGGAACACAGGCTGGCGCTGAAGAAGCTGGATGTGTGGAGGCTTCCACCAGTAATGATTGTGCAGCTAAAGAGATTCACTTCGGCGAATCAGAACGCTGCAATAAGCAGGTGTGTGTTAGCGTTGGAGATGGTGATGGCTGTGGTGCTTTTTGATTGATATTTGAAAGATTCTCATATTTTTTTTTATGTATTTTATGATATTTTATTTTTGAATATAAAAAATATTTAATTTTCTTTTCTTTTCTTTTTGATAATTCTTTTTTGTTTCTAATTTCCAATGTTTTTTCTTTATTTCTTTTTTTTTCAGCATAATTCCCTCTGTCTTCTCAATGGACGAGGCAGAGAGGCAGAAGATCGACATCAATGTAGATTATCCACTGGAAAATCTGAATCTTTCGAAGATTGAGCAGTGCGACCCAGCTATTGTGCAGACAATGATGGATCGAGTGAAGGCGAAGGAGAACGAAAGAGAGAAAGCAAGACAGGAGTTGTGGGAGACTGCAAAGGAGAAAGAGGAGAAAGAGGAAAAACAAGAAAAACCAGAAAACTCAAAAGAAGCTGAAAAGAAAGGAGAAGATGGAAAAGCCAAAGAAAGTGCTGACAAAGCAAAGGCTTCAGATGAAAAGGCTTCAGACGCTTCTTCGAAAGCAGGCTGTCAGCCAATCTATGATCTCTTTGGAGTGATTGTTCATTCAGGAACAGCTGGGGCCGGGCATTACACAGCATATGTGCTTGACCCTGCTTCTCCTCCGCCTGCTTCTTCTTCCTCTTCTTCTTCTAGTAATTCTTACTCATACAATTACTCCTCATCCACTTACTATTCCTCCTACAGCTACTACGGCACAAACGGGAAATGGTGTTCGTTCAATGATGGAATAGCCACGACAACATATCCGTCTGTGGTGAAGACGAAGGACGCATACATCCTGTGCTACAAGCGGAGAGGGCTGGAGTGGAGCCAGAAGCTGATTGACGAGGCAGTAAAGGAAGCAGAGCGAGTAGAAGCGAAGTGGAAGATCCCAACACAGCCAGATTTGCCTGATCTGAAAGATTTGCCTGACTTACCAGTTGTATCTGATTTGCCTGAGACAAAGAAAGAGGAAGGAATGAAAGTGAATGAGAGTGCAGAGAAAGGAAAGGGTTCTACTGATTCTGCAGCAGATGCACAGAAGAAAGCGAATGATGATACTGTTTCAATCACATTCACTTTCAAGAATATCATGTTGCCTTCTACGCCTGATGAAGAAATCAAACACACAAATCTTGGTGAGCCAGTTACCATTTCGTTTGATAAAAACGCCAGCCAAGTGAGGATTGTGCAGACGCTTATCAAAGAACTGGAGCTGAATCCGAGCTATTCGATCAAGCTGTGGACGGACGGGGTGAGTGAGCAAGATTCAAAACCTTTCAATTTCATTGACATGGAAACGCTGCTGAAAGGAGCAGGGGGGAAGAGGTCGGTGAAGATTGAGTATTCTTCGTCTTTCTTGTTTGACAACTATGCGAGGCATCTGAAGGTGTATGTGGATGCACCAGAGCCTGTGACAAGAGGCATTCCAGGTGCAGAGGTGGAGATAGATGGAGATAAAGAGAAAGAGAAAGAAAAGAAAGAAGAAGATAAAACCACACCAGAATTGAAGATGGATGAGGATGAGTCTGCCGCTCCATCAGTTATTCCCACAACATCACCACAAACACCATCGAATGACTCAAAAACAACTGAAATAACACAGCCAGGCAAGTCAGATGCTCCTTCTTCCGCCACAATCACCTTCACCTTCAAAAACCCGATGACAGACATGACGCCAGACGACGAGATCTGCCACACCGATTTGGGCGAGCCTTTCTCAGTCACTTTTGACGAGAATATGAGCAACTCGGATATGATTGTGAAGATGATGAAGGAGCTGAAGCTGAAAGAGACGAGCTTAATTAAGTGCTGGAGCGTTGGGGAGCGCGCAAAGGCATTCAAATTCAGCAACCTGAAGACGATGCTGGAAGGGGCAGGAAACAAAAACGAAGTTTGTGTTGAGATTCTGCCTGAGAACAGTTCAGATACAATGGCATTCAAGCTTAGCTGCTACAAGGCTTATGCTTCCACTCCATCTGCTGCAGCTGCTGGCTCTTCAAATTCGTCGCTGCATTCATCAGCTGCTTCAGCCACATCGACTTCCTCGAGCAGGACAGACAACTTTGACTACGATGACACAATAAACTGTGATGCAAGAAGCATGGAATTTGAGTTCCGATTCAAGAATGAGCCAACACCCGGAATGACATATTACGAGCTGATGCACACGTGCACAGCACCGCCGGTGAAGGTCAAGCTGTATGAGGGAATGGATGCGATACAGATTATACGCACACTCATAAAGAATCTGCATTTGAACAAAGAAATGCACATAATGTTCTGGAATTCACTGCCGCATCCTAGGCCATTCACCTTCTTTGATTTTGAAACCTTTGTCAAGGCAACAAGTGAAGTCAATAAAGTGACCATTGAGCTGCTGAGCAAGTTTAATAAAGAACCAAAGGAGTTTAACCTCAACTATTACTGGAAGTGGTGCAATGAGGTGGTTGCGGATGACACTTCATCTATTAATGAAGATCAGCCAAGTGCTGGTTCTTCTGTATCCACAACATCTTCTGTTGTCGATACGAAACCTCCTCCTTCACAAACAACTTCAGCGTCATCTTCATCATCATCATCATCTTCATCATCATCATCATCATCATCTTCTTCTTCTTCTTCTTCTTCTTCTTCTTCTTCTTCTTCTGCACCTTCAGCTCCACTCCAGTGCATATTTGTGCTTCCATCCTTAGAAGGTGATGTGGATCTTGTGGATCTTGAGAACATTACAAAAATTGAGGAGGAAGAGAAAGTCAGGGCAGAAGAGAGAAAAGCCGAACAGGCAAGAATTGCAGAGGAAAAAAGGCTGAAAGAAGATTTGAAGAAAGTGCAAGAGGCAGAAGCCGAGATGGCAAAGGCAGCTGCTGTTAAGTGATTCGAATATTTAATCAATGTTTTTTTCTTTTCTTTTCTTTTCTTTCTTTTTCATCTTTTTGTCAATTGTTTGCTTTGTTTCTTTCGTGCCCATTTTGGATGTTTTCATTATCTTTAATTAAATTTTATTTTCATTTGGAATTCATGTTTCACTGTATTTTTTTATTTAATTTAATTTTATTTCCTGGAGCTATTTCATTTCATCGTGTTATTCGTCGGGTTCGTTCGTTCATTCAGTTGTCTTTTTCTCCAACTCTTAATTCGTTTGTTAATGAAATCGCGTCTTTTTTATCACTTGTGGTTTTTTATTTGTTGTTTTTTTAAAAAAGATTTGAGAGGAAAAGAGATGCTAAATTTTATAAAGGAATAACAAGACGAATTGATGAAGCTGATAAATTTGATTTTGTTCTTTTTTTAAGATTTAAAAGGGATTAAAGATTTCTTTTCAAAAATTGATTATTTCCGTTATAAATTATCCACATTGAATGTTGGGATTCTGTGAAAAAGTGAAAATATAATCTATTATTTAATAATGTTATTAAAAAAAGGATAAATCATTGCATTATGCTTGCTTATTCATTCCAGATTTCAGATTTCATATTTTTATCAAAAAACCAAATTGTGAAAAAAAGTGGGACAATTAAATATGATGTGAAAAATTACTTATAAAACATGAAAAGCTCTCACATTTAAATACAAAGAACTTTTCGGAGCGTTTGTGCGCAATGTCCAAACAAAATTCAAAACATACAAAAGCAAGTAAAATCGAAATAAATGATAAGATTATCATTCCGAATTCAACAACAAAAAACATTTTTGTTTTCAAAAATTGTGCGATTCAATAAAATGAAATTATAAATTGTCAAAAATTATTAGGAAAAGAAAATGAATATTTTCTTATTTATAAATACAACAAATCAACAAGAAATAATTCGAAAACTACATATCAAAGAGTGAGCAAAACTTACATAATTTCAAAATCAAATGGATCAATAAAACACTTCATCTTCATATGCACATCTGGACAATACTATTTTCTGTTTTGTTCTATGCTTTCTTCTTTGATCCAAAGCATCCAACTGAGCTTTCCTTCTTATTTGCCTCTTTGGTTGTCTTTGGAGCATCTGCTGACGCCCCTTTCGTTTTCCTTTCAGCCAAAAGCGTCTCAACTTCTCTATCATATCTCTCCAAATAAAACTGCTTTATCGTATTCCTCCTCGTCTTCAGCGAGGCGGTTGTCAATCCATTTTCCGGCGACCAATCCTCTGCACACAGAATAACTCCTGCAATCACCTCGTATCGCTTCACCTGCCCAGCCGACAGCGCCTTCGCCATCAGCTGCTTGAAATAGTTGAGATAAAACTGCTTCACAGCAGGTGATTGGCACAATGCTCTTTTCAGCTCTTCTGAGATGCCATTGCCTGCAACGGGGGTTGCGTAAGTAACTGATGGAGGAGAATACTGCGGAGCTGGAGACATGGAAGAATCAGAGGTTTCTGCTGGAATGCTTTCAGGAATCTCATTTGATGAAGAAGATTGAGTCTCTGTGGATACTGGAGCCACACTTTCACACACAACAACAATCGAGTTTGCAGCAGGAGATGCTGTTGGCGAACTTTGACTGTTCGAATAGTCTGCTTCAACAGCCTTTTCTGGAGCAGAGCTTGAAGCATTGCTCTTCTCACCAGACGATTCATATGACGAAGCAGGCGAAGCGCTTTCAGAAGGTGTCTTTGCTGGTGATGCAACAGGAGTCACAGAATTTGAATAGCCTCCTTTTTTCATCACCCACCACTCCTTCACGCCCGGCCACTTGTCGCTGCCTGTCTCCTTCGCATTGCTTTCATCCAAAAGCGCCTCCCACTTCGGACACACAAACGCCACAAGAAATTCCATCCCAATCGGTGGAGCGATCACCCATGCAGCCACATACTTCGCCAGATTCCGCTTGGCATCTCCGTTGATTGAGACAGAATCGTACATCCTCTCCAGCACATCAACACTCACAAACTCACCCCGTGCCATTTTGCACATGTTGTTTCTTCTGTCAATAATCCTCAGCGATTCGATTGGCTCGCCTGGCTCTCTTTCTTTTTCTCCTTCTTTCACTTTGCCGTCTTTGCCTTTCTTCAGCGGCCCCAGTTTTGTGTACGGTCCAGGAACCCACTCGCCAACATCACCTGTTCTGTAGAAGCCATCTTCCAAAAACACCTTTTTTGTAGCTTCGTCGTCTTTGTAGTATCCCTTGAACACATTCGGTCCTCGGCACAAGATCTCCCCCCTTGGATGCGGGGTGTCTGTTGTCAAATAGCCCATCTCTGGGATTGACTCCAGACGCACTTCAACATACGAGAACGGAATCCCAACTTCGCCAAAATGGGTGCCGGAAACATGCGGGCCAGTAATTCCGCAGCTGGTCTCTGTCTGCCCATATCCTTCTCCAAACGGCACAGCAAGAACAACATGAAGAAATTCTGCTATTTCTGGTTTGAGTGCAGCTGCTCCGCTGATGACAATCTTAACTTGCCCACCGACGACATCGCGAACGCTCTTGAATATCTTGTCTGCCCATGTGTCGCATTTGATGCGCCTTTCATACGGAAGCTTTCTCTTCCAGTCGTATGCATACCAAAACATTTTCTTCTTGATCCAGGCAAGCTTGTTAATGTTATTTGTGATTGCTTCGTACATCTTTGTCAGCGAACGGGGAACTCCAGTTAAAGTGTTTGGACGAAATACTTTCATATCAGACACGAGTTGAGTCATTTCTCCATGAAAGTATCCAACACAAGCACCTTTTTCCAAATGTGCATATTCAATTGTTCTATCAAAAACGTGAGCCAACGGAAGGTAAGAAAGCAATTTTCCTTTTTCAAAATCTGGAGCAACTTTTGATCCCATCATCATATATCCTGAGCAAATATTTTCGTTTGAAAGAACAACGCCTTTTGGATCTCCAGATGTTCCAGAAGTGTAAACAATTGTATATATATCTTCTGAAAATATTTCTGCATCTTCAAAGCGATGTTCCTTCCCAGTTTCTATGATTTGTGAAAATAAATAGTCCATATCATCAAATTTTTTTCCAAAAGTCGTCTGATTGTCTATTCCAATTATTGTTTTAACTAATGGAATTTTTCCGGTTGCCCGCAATTCTGCAGCCATTTGTACGTGTTCCGCATCAACGAAAAGTGCAGTACAGTCGGAATGATTGATAAGATGTGTATCAATCTCTTTTCCATATGAATCATAAATTGGCACAGATACAAAACCTTGAACTGCACATGCCATATCAAATATCAACCATTCTGGACAGTTTTTGGATAGAATGCCAATGTGATCTCCTTTGTTCAATCCAATGTGCCTCAGTCCACTTGCTAAGTTATTTACAGATGTTTCAAAATCAGAAAACTTTGAATAAACATATTCCCCCCAGCTTCCATCGGGAAGTTTTTTGCGAAATGCAAGCGCGTTGTTTTTTGGATAAGTCTTGCACCAAATCCTAAAGCGATTCTTCATTGTTTCTCCATGAGGATCAAAAAACGGAATGTCCCTTCCAAAGTTTTCGACTTTGTGAATTTCTCCTCCTTTTTCATACGTTAAGGTGCCTACGCTGGATGAAGATTTTTCTGCTTCCATCAAAATTTTTTTGCACCCTTTTTAATTTTTTCATGGATTACTCAATATTTTCTTATTCTTTTTTATTCTCCAAATACACAATTAATACCAAATAAAACATCAAGAATAAAAATGAGAAATGATTGATTTAGGCAAAACGTGGTATTCAGAATAATTATATATTTGCAATTAATTCAGAAAGATTTAAAGTCAGTAATCAACAAAATGCAAACACAAAAAAAATGAAAAGAACTTCATTTAACAAAAGAACCAATAAAAATAAAAAAATAAAAAAATAAATGAAAAAGCAATCTTGTAACAGTATAAAGCAAAAAAAAACACATATACACTCACTTAGCAATATTTAATCATAAATATTTTTTAAGGTGTTGGTTATGTTAACTTTGAAGCTCAATCACAAAACCGATCGATTTTTTTTTTTCTTTTCAAATCAATTGTTATCTTATGGGAAAAAAAAGAAGATGGAAGGATCAAAGAATCGTTTGATGAATAGAATAAAGGAATTATTTTTTTTCAAGCACTGTGAAGCTGAGAAGAAGAGGAGGAGGAGGAAGAGGAGGAGGAAGAGGAAGAGGAAGTAGATGACAAAGAAGAAGCAAATCCCGAATGAGAAGGAGATTGGTTTTGGTTATCTTTGCTCTGGGGAGAGAAAGAAGAAGATAGAGAAGAAGGAGAAGAAGATGAAGAAGATAGAGAAGAAGAGCGATTGAGCGGTGTGTTGGCGTTCTGAGTGATGTGGAATGGATGTGGTGAAGAAAATGTGTGTGAAAGAGAAGAAGGAGATGATGACGATGAAGATGAATGTGAAGAAGGAGGAGAAGGAGAAGAAGAATGAGAAGAAGAAGGCAATGAAGGGGAAGATAACGAAGAAGAAGAAGAAGAAGAAGGAAGTGCAAGTGATTGAGAGATAGGAGCAAATGGTTGAATGTTTGCAGAAGGAAGAGGAAGAGAAAGGTGAAGCGGAAGCGGAAGAGGAAGAGGAAGAGGAAAAGAAGGTTTTAGGTTCTGTTGCTGTGTGAGGGCGAGTGAATTACCTGTGTTGAGGGCAAATTGTGTTTGAGTGAATGAAATGTTGGATGAGGAAGAGGAAGAAGAGGAAGAGGAAGAAGAAGAATTTGAAGAATCGACTGGCCGAAATGGAAGCTGAGGAGGAAAAGAAGAAGAAGAAGAAGAAGATGATGATGATGATGATGAAGCAAATGGGTGTGAAGTGATTGAAGGTATAAGCAAAGAAGGATCAGTTGAAACAAGAGAAGAAGAAGAGGAGGAAGAGGAAGAAGAAGGAAACGGACGAGAAGGAGAAGGAGAAGAAGAAGATGCAGAAGAAGAAGAAGAAGAAACAGAAGCTGAGAGGAAAGCAGAAACAGAAGAAGGGTTTGCAGAGGGAAGGGTATTTGTCCAAGGGCTGATTGCACTGGAAGGAGAAGGAAGGAGACGCTGGGAAGGAATAGAGAGCATGTGAGGATAAGGGAGAGAGGGAAAAGAAGGAGGAGAGGAGGAAGAAGAGGAGGAAGGAGAGGAGGAAGGAGAGGAAGAAGAAGAAGATAGTTTGTGAGGTGTGGATGTGGCATTAATAGCAGGAAGTGAATGAAAACCACTAGAAAGTGCAGAAGAAGAAGAAGATAAAGAAGAAGAAGAAGATGATGATGATGAAGAAGAAGAAATATCATTTGCCTGTGAAGAAAGCTGCAAGCTGTGAGTATTGCGAATGGAAGGGGAGTAAGTGACACCAGGAAAAGGAGGGACAGAAGAAGAAATAGGAAAATGCATTGCTAATGGCTCTGAAAGAGGCTTTTCATCAGAAGAACGCTTGGGAATGTAGATGACTTCAGATGGTTGTTTGGATGAGTGAGAGGAAGAGGATGAGGTTGAAGAGGATGTGGTGGATGTGGAAGAAAGAGAAGAAAGGGAATAAGGGGAAGAGAGGGAAGAGAGGGAAGAGTTGAGAGAGGGAAGGAGCGAGGGAAGTGACAATACTAATGTGAAAAGACAAATGGAAATTAAAAGAAAAGAAAAAAGATGAAAATTTTTTTCAGAATTTGTAAGGTTTTATTCATAAATAAAAATAAATAAATAATTGTCATTATAAAACAGAAAATAAAAGAGAAAACAAAAAAACACACATTTTCCGCTTTCTATTTTATCTTTTCCTTCTCTCTGCATCTGAGCCAGCTCCATCGCAGCAGACAGCGTCTGTACAGCTGTGTGTGTTGGCGCATGTGAAAGTGGCATGTGAGAAGAAGAAGAAGGAGAAGGAGAAGGAGAAATGGAAGAAGAAGAGGAGGAGGAAGAGGAAGAAGAAAGAGAAGTCAAAAAATCTCCTTTCCCTCTCTTCTCCTCTTCTCCATTATTATTTTCTACCCCAACATCTTCTCCTTCTCCTTCTCCTTCTCCCTCTCCCTCTCCTTCTCCCTCACCTCCTCCTTCTTCTTCTTCTCCAATCCCATCCTTCACATTCGCCTCCTTCAGCAGCATAATCATTGCCACCGGGTCGATCGACAAGTCATTCTTCTTCTGTGCATTCTGCAGTGCCTGTATGAGAGCTCGTGGCTTCCTTCCTTTCTTCTTCTTCGTCTTCTGCCAGATATTCATCAGATAGTTGATTGTGTTCACTTGTGGCGTGTATGTGGATGAAGGAGCAGAAGATGTGTCAGAAATGGAGGAGGAGGAAGAGAAGGAAGAGAAGAAGGTTGTGTGGTTATTTGATGGAGTGGATAAGGGTGTTTGAAGCAAAGATGAAGAAGAAGGAAAAGAAGAAGACATGTTTTCTGATTTAAAGTCAGCAGTTGCAGAGCCAATTTCCTTTGGCAGTGAAAACATTGGATTGTTCATGGAATCCATTCCGAAAGAAGGATATGGCAAGAAAGAAGAAGCAACAGAAGAAGAAGAAGAAGAAGTTGAAGAAGAAGAAGGATTAGAAGAAGAAGATGGATGCATCTGAATAGCACTTGGTGAAAAGCCCAGCTGTTTCTCCATCCATGCAATGTCCCTTGGAACAAATGGACTTCCTTTCTCTTCTTTCTCTCCTGCGTTGCTTTTCTCTTTGTTTTTTATCCAATTCGCCCCTTTTTCCACTGACATCAACGTGGAGAGGAGGAAATCTGAAGAAGAAGAAGCAGAAGAAGAGGAAGAGAAAGAAGATGGCTGAGAAAAAGAAGAAGCAGCAGGAGGAGGAGGAGTTACAGGAAGAGGCGTGGTGTGTTTGTGATGTTTCGTCTTCGAACCCTTCGGCCTTCCTCTTTTCCTCTTTCCTGCCTTCTCCTCTGCCCCCAGCATCTGCCCAAGCTCTCCAATCACACCAGAAACAGAGTTAGAAGCAGAAAGAGAAGGAGAAGGAGAAGTTGTGGTCGTATTCAAAATTCCTTGTCCTTGGCTGGCACTTCGAGATCTGCGTGCTCCTCTGCTTTTGTATGCACGTGGCTTCACCAGCGCATCAAACATGTGTTCTCTGCTGTTCTTGTGCTTCAATCGCTTTGCAGCATCACTGCTTCCGCTAATACTTCCACTCCCATTTCCATTTGCTCCTTCTCCTTCTCCTTCTTTCTCTCCTTCTTTCCCTTCCTCTCCTTCTTCTCCCTCTCCCTCTCCTTCTGCTTCGCTCTCTCTGCTGTTCTGATTGAAAATCCCACTCAGCGTCGACGTGAAAAACAGGTCTTGATTCGCATTGATCGCCTTTTCTGACAGTTTTCTCTGTCTTTTTGTGGTTAAAAGAGGCTCTTTGGGGAAATGGCTGTACCGATCACGCTGGCTGTGCTTGTGTCTGCCAATGTGCTTGGGAGATGGATCAGATGAGGAGGAGGAGGAGGAGGAAGAAGAAGAAGAAGATGTGGTGTTTTCTGAGGTTTTTCCTTGTACTTGTTCTTGTTCTGTCTTCACTTCTCCTTCTAAAGAGCCAAGTTCGTTCTTGATGTTTGCTTCTCCTTCAGCTCCTTCATCTTTCCCTGAATTCTTTTTCTCTTTCTCTTCTTCCTTCATATTCACTCCTCCTTCGTTCTCCCCTTCTCCCTTCTTCCCTCCTCCGTTTTTCTCCTCCTTCGCTCTGATCTTCTTCAGCAGCATCTTCTTCTTCATTTCTGCCTCTTCCTTCACCTTTCTCAGCACCTCCAACCGCATCAGCTTCAGCCTTTCTTCCAAAGTTAACTCTCTTCCTCCCTTCGCCCGCGCCTTCTTCTTCTTCTTCTTCTTCTTCTTGTAGCTCTTCTTCAAATGCACTATATGCTTCGGTTTAACACTTGCTCCTCTTTCTCCTTCTTTTCCATTGTTTTTCTGTTTCTTTGTGTGGTTTTTGGGTTTTTCTGTGTCTTCTTCATTGTCTTCCTCTGATTCTTCTTCCCCATCATTAGCATCTTTATCATCATTGTTAACCTCTTCTTCCTCTTCTTCTTCCTCATCCTCTTCCCCTTCTCCTTCTTCCTCCTCTTCTTCTTCTGACATTTTTCTCTTCAACGACCTCCTCTTCCTCCTCTTTCCTCTGCTGAGCACACTTTCGCTCCTGCTGTGTTCTGGAACTGGAGATAAAGGTTCTCTTCTTGCCCTCTCTCTCCTCTTCGCCTTGCCATCCTTGTTTTCCCTCCTCCTCCTCTTCAGCATCTGCACGATGGCAAGCATTTCTTCCTCTTTGCGCTTCTTTCGCTCGGCTTCGCTTTCTTCTTCGATGGAGTCTTTTGCATTCTCTTCTGACATTTTAGTCTTGCTGTTGATGTCTTTTGGAGTGTGTTCTTTGAGTTGTGAATTGTCTTTTGTTTCTTCTTTTTCTTCTTCTCTTTCTTCTCCTTCTGTTTTCGCTTTCACTTTTTTCTCATCTTCTTCTTGTTTTTCTTGCTCTTCTGCTTTTAAATGTGAAAATTCTGTTTTATTGTCTGCTTCTTCAAACACTTTGCTTTCAGAATTTGAAAGTTTCAATTCATTTTCTTCTGCTTTCTCCATAACATTCAACGATGTTGATGAGTCTTTTATCTCGCTTAAATGTTTTCTTCCTCTTCCTCCTTTCCTTCCTCCTCGCTTTGTTTTGCCTTGCTTGGCATTGACAGTTGTTTCGACTTCATTTTCTTTCTCCTTCTCTTTCTCCTTCTCCTTCTCCTTCTCCTTCTCCTTCTCTTCTTTCTTCTCTTCTTTCTTTTCTTCATCATCATTTGTACTTTTCATCTCTTGTTTTTGTTCAAGTTTATCTTCACTTCCTGTTTCACCTTGTTTTTCCTCTTTTTCATCCTCTTTTCTCTCTTCTGTTTCTTCTTCTTCCTCTTCTTCCTCTTCTTCTTCCTCTTCTTCTTGTGTATTCTCTTCACTACTCAAAAATGACAAGTCTATTTGTGAGTCATCATCCTCATCTTTTCTGCTTTCCATTGGTTCTTCAATCTCCTTCTCTTTTTCTTTCTCTTTCTCTTTCTCTTTCTCCTTCTCCCTTTCTTTCTCCTTCTCCGCTTTGCTTTTCTTCTTCGTCTCCTTCTTCCCTTCTCTCTTCATCTTACCAATTTTCTCTTTGTTCTCTTTGTTCTCTTTATCCTCTTTATTCTGCTTCTTCTTCTGTTCTTCCCTCATTTTTATCCTCTCCGACACTCTTGTCGGCTGCAATGGCTTCATTCCATAGCCAAAACGAACAGGTTTGGTATTGCTGAATGTGTTGTCTGCTTCATTGCTATTGTTCAGATGAATAGAAGAAGAGGAGGAAGAAGAAGAAGAGGAAGAAAGAGGATGAAGAGAAGGTGATTTTGATCTTGAACGTGATTGAGATCGTGAATGAGATTGTGACAGTGATGAAGTTGATGCATCTTCGCTGATTGTTTCTTCGTCACTCTCATCTTCATCTTCTGCTTCTGTTTCTTCTCTTTCTCTTTCTCTTTCTCTTCTCTCTTTCTTTTCTCCTTCTTTGCTTTCTTTGCTTTCTTCTCCTTCTCCTTCTCCTTCTCCTTCTTCTCCTTCTTCTTTCACATCTGCTTTCTCCATATCCTCTTCATCTCCTTTCTCCTCCTTCCCTTCCTTCCCTTCTGTCAATGAATTCTTCTTTGCATTTGCCATTTTCTTTCCATTCTTCTTTGAGCTCTTTCTTAAATCCATCTCTTCATACCCTCCTTTTCCTGCTTGTGTTCCAATCTTCTTTTGACTTCCTCCTTTCTTCCTCGTCTTCGATGCTCCCTTTCCATTCAGATTTGTCAACGAAATAGTCAGTTCTGCTTCATCTTTTTCTTCCTCTCTTTCTCCTCCTTCTCCTTCTTCTTCTTTCTGTCTTTTGTTCTTCTTCTTCTTCTTCCCCACATGATGATAACTCATCTGCTTTCTTTTTGTTGTCTTTCTTTTCGAAGTTTTGTCTTCCTTCACATCATCAAGTGCAAAGAGCATCGCATACACCTCTTTGGAAGCAGCTTTGCCTATCACAGATCTTCTGCCTGAATGTAATGAAGAAGAAGAGGAAGAAGAAGAGGAAAAAGGAGGAGGAGAGGAAGAAGAAGCTGTTGAATATCTCACCATCGCCTCATCATCTTCTTCTTCTGCTGGAACAACACCCACTTTCATTCCCTTCTGTTCTGTGTGCGTTTTCTTTGCCTTTTCTGGCTTCATTTCAGAAAGCTCATCAAAATCAATCGAATCATCATCTTCTTTATCTTCTTCTTTATCTTCTTCTTCGTCGTCGTCAAACAGACTCGAATCTTCGCTGATTTCTTCATCAACTTTATCAGCATTGGTGTTGCTTCTTTCCTCTTTCTTTGGAGATTCATTTGTGTCTTGTTGGAGTGACGTGAGGGTTTTTATTGCTTCATTTGAGGAAGAAGAAGAAGAAGAAAGTAAAGTTTTTGATACGTCAGATGATGTGGAAGCATGTGTCAATACATCTGCCTCATCTTTTATTGAACTGAATTCATCTTCTGTTTCCAACCCACTTCCATTCAATGTCTGATGACTTTCACTGGATTTCCCTTTCCTTCTGTGAAAACTACTTCTACCGTTATTATTATTATTATTATTGGTTGCTGAATATGAAAAGTTCTCTTTCAAATTTTGTGTCTTTCCTTCTTCACCAAATTCAGCTGCTGTTGCTGGCGCTGCTTCGGCTGAGGTGATTTCGCTTATCATTTTCAGCAGCTTCTCATCCACTTTCTGCAGAAGCTCATTCGAATCGATGCTAATCTCACTAATGTCCCCATCTATTGCATCGTCGTTCTCTTTGCCTTTCTCTTTCTCTTTCTCTTTGTTTCTTTCTTTTCCTCCTCCTTTTCCTCCTCCTTTATCATCATCTTTTTCTTTTTCTTTTTCTTTTTCTTTTTCCTCTTTTCTTTCGTTCTCTATTTCTTCCTTCCCTTCTCCTCTTTCTCCTTCTTCTTCTTCTTCCCTCATCTTCAACAGCATCGCTGCTTTCTCCTCTTCTCTCTTCAAAAGCGCGCTCATCTGCCTCCTTGCCTCTGACAGCATTCTCTTCTTTTCCTCCTTCAGCCGCTCTCTTTCTGCTTTCCTCTTCTCCTTCTCCTCCCTCTTCTTTTCCCGCTCTTCTTGTTTTCTCCGCTCTTTCTCTTCCCGCTTCATCCGCGTGAGGGAGGAAGAGGACGAAAACAGAGTGTAATTAATAGGGACGATCTTTCTGAGTGATAAGGCCTCTGAGGAAGATGGAGATGATGATGATGATGTAAATGTTGATATGGCATTGTATTCAAACACATTTTGAAAAGTATTTAAAATTGAAATTTTTTCAAAAAGATGCATGCCTCTTCTCTCTTTTCTTTTCGCTTCTTCTTCTTCGTTTGGCTCTTCATTTGATTCTTTGCTTTGCTTATGCTGCTTGGAATTCTGCTCGTTTGCAGAGTCTGTGTTTGCGATTGTAGTCTCATGCTCTGAAATTGTGGATTCTTCAATTTTTTCATCAAATGCTAGCATTCGTGCAATTTCTATCTTTGTTGCTCTGCGTGTTCTTAATAAATGAAAAAATTAGAGAGAGAGAGAAGAAAAAAGAAAAGGAAGATAGAGATCAACAATTTCCAAAAAGAAAGATGAAAAGAAAACTCAAGTTTAGGAAGCATACCTTTTTGTTGTTTCTGCTGGTTGTGTTGGGTCGTTCCTCTGAAATAATTAATTTATGAGAATTTTTAAAATACAAAGCAACAAATTTTGTGTGCTTATACTGATTTTCTACAAAACGGACAATACCAATGGGGTAAGGTCTTTAATTCTGCTTGCCTTAACCTCACACATCTTAGATGAAACCTGTTTAAAAAAAGAATAAATTCTTGTCCAATTTCAACAATAATAATCATTAACCATTCAAAACACTTTTCGCATTGTATCATTAGTCCTATTTCAAGATGATAATTTCAATTGATCCAAATCATAAAATGTTTACAGGAGAATATCAAATTTTGAAAAATTAAATTTGAAAAAATAGCAATTAACGAAGATTACAAAAGCAATTTCATAAAATTATATCACAAATTCATGATTTCATTATTTTCAATGATGGCTTCTCTAAAATACTTACCGTCATCCTTTCCTTGGCAGAAGCATGCTCTTCTCTCTTCCCTTGGAGTATCTTCAAAACGCGGAAATGAATTAATTTGTAGCTTCGTATTTCCATCTTCTTCAATCATTTTAATATCAGAAAATTGATCATCTTTTCGTAAACCAGTTTGTATTTCAATTTCCATAAAAATCTTTGAGAATTATTTGGCTACTTTTGGGATGGAGCCATACTATAAATCATTAAATAATAAATTGATTGAAATGCTTCCTTATGCAATTTTAAAATATGCAGTAAATCATCCTGTTGTATGTATCTTTTGTTTTCTCAAGTTTTTAAGTGGTTTATAATTTTTCATTTTGTGAAATAATTGTTTTAGATGATTGAATTGAAAAATGGGGAAACGTACAATGGAAAATTATCATCATGCGATTTTTTAATGAATGTCACACTCTCTGATGTTATATGCACATCGAAGGTTTGAAGCGATGCAAATTGCCAAATTTTTTGCATTTGTTGATTATTTTTATTTGTCTCAAGGATGCGCTTCGCTTTTGGAAAATTGAATCATGTTCAATTCGAGGAAATGTTATCAAATCTATTCGTGTGACGGATGATGTATGCTATTTTTTTAAAATTGTTTTCTTTCATGTTCAATTCATATATGATTCAGACTCTTGCACTTGCTCAAATTGACGCAGATGCAATGGGAGGTTTGTCAAATACTTTGTGATATTTTCTTTTTTCATCAACTTGTTTTTTGATATTTTTATACTTTTATTCTTTTCTTTTTTCTTTTTTTGTTCAGCTGCGGCATTTGATAGTCAGTTTGATGGATCCAGAGGAAGAGGAAGAGGAAGGGGAGGGTTCAGAGGAAGGGGAAGTGGAAGAGGAAAAAGTTCGTATTGATATTTCGCTTTTTCTTTTGATATGATTTAAAGAATAATTCAAAATGCAATTCAGTTTTCATTTCGCTTTGTTTTTTTTGCATAACACATGTTAATTATTTGTTTTAATGTTTTAAAAAATAATAATTATTATAAATACATTCATTGTTTTTGTCATATTTATTTCCTTCAACAGCCCTCTAACCGCAAAACTATTCACTGAATTTTTTTTTTTTCTAAGGTGAAAACCGAAATAATCAACTGTAACGTTTCAAAGTTATCAATTTCTTTTCCTTTTCGTATTTCAGATGAGGGAAAATGCTTTTCAATCAAAAACACTTTTGAAATTCTTTTTAATAATCATCATAATGATTCATTTCCTTTATTTCGCATGAAACATAAATAAAAATGAATATTTTGAAACAAATGCGTAAAAGTTTCATGGTTTTTTTTGAAAATGAAACGATGCAGAAAAGTAGAGAAAAAGAAAGAAAAAAGAAAAGAAAGCAAACTTGAAGCTGACCAAATTGAACTTTCAGAGGAACTGCAGCGGCAATGCTCGACCGGTCATTAAAACCTGACTTTGCCAAATCTCTATTCATTTTCTCTCGCGCGCTTTTCACTAGCCCACCCCCAAGCCCAGCCAGCCTCCCCAGCGCTGTCCCTCTTTCTTCAGATCCCGTTCTCTTCAAACACCCGCTTTTTCCATCCCTTTTCTTGTCTTCACAGCTCAGTGCAGAAACAAACGCACAATGCAGCATCTGCACAGCCACAGTCTCCAGCGCTCGCGCTGCTGTCCGCGCAGCAAGCTCCACCGATCGCTCGCACGCAACAAACCCCACAACCTCTGCAATGAGATGCCCGGCCAGCTGGAGCAGAACACCGCACTTCTCAACAAAGCCAAACGTGATGTTGTGCTCCCGGCAGTTCGAAAAGAATTACTCAAGACATTCATGCAACAGCTCCGGCTGGTAGAACGGCTGTTCAATCACAAAGCTGCGTGTCGCAGTTGGAGAGAGACAGGCACATACCTGTGCAGAGGCACCAGCTGAGCCACATGCAGGCCGAGGAGACTTTCTCTGCACACCTGCCACCTGGTGTGGTGAGGCCGATCTGTGTGCTCCGCTCGAAGATGTCAGAGACCGAGCAGAGGCAGAATGGACAGAATCGAGGACGGAGCATGCATATGCAAAGCGGCAGTTCCGGCGAGGAGAGGAAGGAGGTAGTTTCCAGAAGCTATCTCGATATCCTCCTGCAAAAGATACGACATCCACCAGAACGCCGACGACGCTGCCAGCGTACCCTCCGAAAGATCCACCGCACACATCCGCAGCGACTCCCACTCATCCACAAACACACAATACGATACACTAAACACCCCAATCATCCCTTTCCCTTTGCACACTTACCCGATCGCATTCGTCGCATCCCGCAGAGCGATCGACGGCATAATTTCCTGCGGCACAACCCCCTATCGCAACAAACTCGTCCATCCCCTCTCTCTGCCTGTCCGAATTAAAATGCAACAATCATCCACCTCACGCTAAAGGTTCGTTTCCGTCTATAATAACTCCTCATTCGCATCGTTCCTTTTCTCTTGATCCCGCCTTTTCGTTCTCAAACTCTTCTCTCTTGTTATGAACAGCAAGCGCAATCACTTCTCGCAACAGAACCTCATCCTCCATCCTCATCCCCGTCGCCTCCAGCGCCTTCACCTCACTCCTATCCTCCACTTCACACACTGCAATCCCTCATGCCATCACTCCGTCGTACAGCTCCACCGCCACATGCCTCAACTGCGGCAATCGCTACACCTTCAGCGCTCTTGCTGATTGAAGCATAGAAGGATCAAACATAACTTTGATCGACTGGAAAGCATTCACATCTTCCACCTGAAAGATCCGATTGCTTCACGACTTCGTTTCCACCAACGCAACAAACGATATAAGAAGTCCAATCAACTAAACGGAAAGGAATGTCGAAAGTGCGGTATTATAGGCACTTGCAACACCCCCATACAACACAACCAGCTGTGTCACGCCACAACATATCCTCGAAGCATCTTCAGCACTTCAGAAATGACTTCATGTGATTTACAAACACTTCACCTTCTTCAGCTTCAACAATCCGCAACAGCCTTTCTATGTTTCCAATCGCTGCTGCTGAAGCGTATGATGCAGCCACCACCGAGGTATCCGAATGGTTATTCGCAGGTGCAGATGATGAAGAATGTGAGAGAGATTCAAATACTGATGCAGTTGCCTCCTTCTTCTTTTCGTTTCTTCTCCTCCAGAACGGTGAAGAAGAGATGCTTGAAGCTGAATACGAGGAATGTGAGGAATTGGAAGAAAATGGGGAAGTTGTTGAAGCATCAGCAATCGAAGAAGAAGAAGAGGAAGAGGAAGAAGAAGAAAGAGGAAGACAAGTGGGAGAAAAATTATATTAGTAATGTGATAATGAAGACAATGAAGGAGATGAAGGCGAATCTGAAAAAGAACTTTTCAGAGATGGTTGAGAAGAACCAACGAGAAAAAGGAGGATGAAAGAGTCGAAGCAAAAGTGATGGTTGCCTTTTGGCAAAAAAAAAAAAGAAGAAACAGCAGAAAAACAAAAATTGTGAAAAATATGAAGAACATGAAGGAGAAATGGAATAGAGAAAAAAAATTCGATTTCTGGCAAAATCTTCCTTTGATTCAGTCCAAATGAATCGATTATCCATCCCATTGCTGCAGCATTATCAGTCTGCAAACAGAACACTAATGCAGCTTTTACATCAAAAAATCGGATAAGAGCTCAACCGGAAATCTTCAACGTTGTCCTTTGGTGTCTTTGCATGATTGTTGGAATTTATCAATTAACAACTCAAAGCTTTGGAGAAGATATGCAAAAACCAATTATTAAAGCAAAGGATACACAAGTTGCGAAGCACCAAAATGCCGAGTGTATGCTAATTAAGCTGCCATCAAGAAGACAATCAAAGCAGTTTCAACAGCAGAAACAGAACTGGAGCAATAGGCAGATTAAGACAAGGAATTATCAACTTCAGAATTCATTGGGAGTTGTTGAGCATCCCCCAAAATTGATTGACTTCAATTTGTTTCGGCATCTTATCAACTTTGTACAGTTGAGAGGAAAAAGAAATATAAGAGAAAACGGTAACCATTGCAACAAGAGGTATATGGATCCGAATAAGAAGTCCGGCTGATCATCAAAATCTGCTCAATTAAAATGAAGCACGAGAAGAAAATGAAGAAGACGGTTATGAAATATTTATATTCATGCCATTGTAACGAAGGCCAAATCCATATGTGCATGAAATGGAAATGTAACTTCTCTTTCGCGTTGAATATTCTCCCAAAAAATAAGAAAATTACATCGCTTATTGCTTCTAATGAAATTTGATCGGAAATCTCAACAAAATGCTTCTTTGAAGAAGAACTCACTGATATTTATTATATTCTGCGCTGAAACAAAATGTATAAACATTTTGGATAGTAATAAAAATTCATCGAGACATAGGTCTTCACTTCGATTCCAAAAAGTGGTAGATTGTTCATACCACAATTGTTCTAAGCTTCTATCTGACGCTTGAATGATTTTCTTGCCTTTTTTGACAATAAACATCCTGCTTTCCATATAGCCAACCACTTTCCTTGTTCAATTATACCACAAACTGCTCCTCATACTTATGCTCAAAATACTATATAATTTTGTGCTGACTTTATTTTTCATCGAATTCCATCCGCATATGTACAATTCATTGAATCATTAGTTGAATTGTTTTCAGCTTTTGGTTCAACAAAAATTCAAAAAATCTTTGAGCTTGCACGTATTCTCCTATCTACAAATTGCAATACAATAATTAGCTCTATTCCTATCGTATAGCTCTGCTTTAAGAAGATTAACCATTTAAATAATTGTTCGCATTCCTGGACTTTTGAAAGGATACAGACGGAAATATCTTCGCAATCAACAGAAAAATATAAAACAAAAAAACATATGTTGATATTTTCATTCAAAAATAAAATTGTTGTATTTCTTTTGTCTTACAATTTTCAAAAATCATCAGATTGAATTTCAAAAACAAGTTATCTCCATCATTTCTTGTTGTCATCACAGGAATTAATATTAATGATTCAAAAGTTAACATCTGCTCGCCGATCTCTCATCTTGCAAATGACTATTCCTGTATAAAAAAAATAGTTTTTTGATCAGAAAATCCATAACAACAAACAGAAAAAAAGCGTTCTCAATCTTTGGTATTACAATTCGAAAATGTCAACGCGAGGTGGAACGGTAAGAATGAATCTATTTTTTTAATCTTTTATGAGATTTTTTATTTTTCATCTGTTTCTTCTGTTCAAACATATGCAAATTTATTATGATTATTAAAAATGCGTTGTGTTCTGGCACAATTAACTTTTAAAAATAAAGGAGACGAACAACACAAAAAAGTTGAAAGGTTTGCAAACATTATTTTGTTTGAATTTTTGTTTATTGCTATTTTAACTTTTTTATTCAGAACGGTTTTCTGAACTGGAAGACTGCAATGAAATTGAACAGAAACAGAAAATTCAAGAAATGAACGAAATGATGGACGAAATGGTTGAAAATGAATTTGATTATGTTTTCACGATTAAATGGTTCGACAAAATTCATGAAATGATTGAAGAAAAGAAAATGACAATGAAAAATGCAATTTTGTTACTGAAGCGCATTGGATATTACCAAACGTTGATAAAAACATGGAGTCTACCTTTTAATAAATCTTTGTTGTTCAAGAAATTCAAAAAGATAATGGAGGAAGAAGAGAGTAAACATGAAGGAAAGAACGAAATGCTTTTTGTTGATCTTTTTGAATGTTATCTTTTATTTAGCGTTTTTGAAACATCGAAATTGTTGCCGATCTATATGCCTCGCATTCTGAAAGTTGCGTTGAAGAAAGAGGAAAGCGAAGAAATTCAAAAAGAAGTAGAAATAGCTTTGCTGGCTTTGAGAAACGTCGATGAAGCTGTGTGAATTATTTTATTTTTTGTTTTATTTTATTTTTGAATCTAATTTGTTTTTGCATTAATTTTTGAAAGAAAATGAAAAAAGAGCGTTATTTGAATGAAATCAAGGAAATTATCAAACATCATCAGGAACACCACAATCTGACACGACTTGCGTATCTGTCTGCTTGGGAGTTTTTTGTTAACAGATTTTACAGAGACAAAAGCTTGGAAGAAGTTTTTGTGAATGAGCTGCATTTTGTGAGAGAGGCAAGACGAGAACTAGAAGAGCTTTCAAATTGTGTGAATTGGAAGAGAAAAAAAGGAGAGAATGATGGAGAGAAAGAAACGAAAGAAGAGATTCTTTTGAGGAGATGGCTTCAGGCATTGTTTTCATGCTTTTTCACATGCGAATTATGGAATGAAGAAATTGTTGAGCTTTTGGCCAGCACTGTGAAAGTATTTCGAGCATCAAAGGATAATTTCACTATCATTAACAGCTTTTGCATTTGTTTTTTTGAATCGATAGCAGAAAACAGGGCTGTGAAGATTGATGATTTGTTGAAAGGAGGAGCATTTGATGTCATTTTGGAGGAGATTCAGCGTCCAACGATGAATAACGAAATGGCATGTGAACTTGTAGATGTTTTTGATAAGGTTTTATGGCGATTGAAAGAGGATGATGATGATGATGATGATGAAATGGAAAAAGAGAAAAGAAAAATGATAAAAAGGAAGGTATTTGAAAAGATGGAAGAAGAAGGATATGAAGATATCATCGCAAACTTGTATGAATTACTTTATTTTCATCGCAGAAATCATTATCTTTGTTTATCGTTCGATATTTCTGATTACTTTGTGAATGCTTGAGGAAACGAAATTTTCTGAATTTTTAGACTCAAAAATTTTTTTATTCTTTGAATCGTTTCACAAAATAACAAAAAAAAATCTTTAATAGAAATGTTTTTTAAAAATTTTTGCTTCACAACTTCAATACGAAACAAAGATATTCAATTATAAAAATAAAAATAAAAATAAAAATAAAAAAGAGCAAAAACCGAAGTCATTTTTTGAAGTGTTAACGTTTCTGAATCAACCGCAACTCAACAAGTCGTTTCTATTGTATGCTTTGAACGTTCAAAGAAGAATAAATTCAGTTTTCATAACAGCTGTCTTTTTCTTTTTCAATTTTTTTTTTTTTTCCCATCAACTTATTTTATGATTCGTCTCTCTGAATGCTTGATCGAATCATTCTAATGTGAAGTATTAATGCTGTTCGACTGACAGCTTGATAATTGAAATCAGTCATTCCTTCATTAAACTTTATTTCTTTTCAAGGCAAATGGAACTTACAAGCCGTCTCACAAAACTTTGCAATTCAAAGAAATAATCAAAGAAAGCGTGTTTTTTTTTTTTTTTTTTTTTTTTTTTTTTTTTTTTTTTTTTTTTTTTTTTTTTTTTTTAAAAAGAAGAATGATTTGAGGAAATATCTGTATTTATTTATCAGCCTCCCATTCAGGTGCATCATCTCCATCCCCAACCTCATCTGATGATGTATCTGTTTCAAGTTCATAATCTGATTCTGAAGATTCTTCTTCGTGAAGCATTTCAGCCCCAGTCTCTTCTTCCTCTTCTTCTTGCCTAAATGCTTTATACTCAAGAGCTTTGAATCCTTTATCACTATATTTCAAAGCGTTCGACTAAAAATGGAAAAAATCAACTTTTTGATTTCTGAAAAACGAAAATGTCTCGATATATTTTTGCATTCTATTTTGTCTCACTTCGTGTTAAGGAATGAACTTTCGAAGTGCAGCCCACAATGCTTCAATATGATTAGTGCAAGCACCGATGATTGGATCTGAATAAGTGTGAAATAACATTTTATGAAAAAAGAAAAAAGAGAGATAACAAAACCTACAAAATGCTCTGAATGATTGACAGTTTTGTGTGTGAATCCATTCTAACTCAAAGAAGAATATGCTTTCATTGATCAGAGTGAATTTCTGTTCCTTGACAAATATATTTGGGTGTATACTTTTTTAATCATCTATTTTTTATCGGGGTGCTGATTTATAAAGATTATTGATTATTCGAAAGTGATTTTTAATTCAATAGAGAAAAAGCATGATAATTGTTTTCATATACAAATGTTATGATAATACAAAAGAAAAAAATAATTTGAATAAGCCTTCTAACTCTTCACTGTTCTTTAATTGTTATTCATGAGATATTTTTGAACCACACATTTTGTCAGAAAAAAAATGATTTCAAAAATTATCACCCATTTTTTTATGAACAAAATTTATACCGAAGCAGATCGGTTGGCATCAGGAAAACAAATGCTTTTCCTCCACGTTCCTGAGCTCCGAAAATCCATATTTGCTTCTTATCGCGTCCGAATAAAAAAAGTTCAATTGATAATAAAGTTTCAATAGAAAAAGCATTAAAACCTCTCTTGTTTTTTCGCCTTCTCCAAACTGTTTCATCAATTTCGACGATGTGGCCAGGACCTCCTATGAGTGTTTGTATTTTTCCATTCATCTGAGCGCATGTCCTCAGATATATGCATTAAAAATAAGAAACACTATGTCTTTCGCATTAAATGAGAGATAAAGTTTGTTTTTCATTAAGATAATTGAAAAAAAAGATAAGGATCAGAATAAGATTAGAAATTGTGATCATCGATTTTGAGAACGGAGTTCCATTCCTGTAAGAAACTTCTTTTCTGCATTTATGGCATTTGAAAAACTATTTTCCTTCACTTCCTTTAATTGTTATCATCAATGAACGACAATTTGCAATTGGGCATTTTCATATAGCGTTCACAACGTTATAGTGGAGCCATTGCATTGTTTCTCCATAATCGCAAATAATCTTCAACAAATTCTGTTTTTCTTCCATTTCATAATTTAATTTTAAACGTTCAACAATGTTTTTGGAACAATATACATCCTCATCAATATTAAAGACAAATAATCATGTGCACAAATATTTTGAAGTTTTTTGTGGGTGGATCAAATATTTTTTTAATGAATCTGATTCTTCCACTAACAAACGATTGAACTATCTTTTCAAATGTGCTTTTAACATATGATCAAAAGTTTGTCTTTTATATGGCAAGGTGGCGTATAAGAATTATATGCGGCAAATTCGCGTTATATCGGACATCGAAAAATAGATTTAATTGTTTATTGAAATGTTTATTAATCAAATATATTCATGTTTCGGTTATATAAAAAGTGCGGAAGTTAGTCAAAATCAGGTTAGAATTTATTCTTTTTCAAAAAAAAATATGATTGTGGGTCAATGAATAAAATCGAAAAATCGAAAAAATTGTCAACAGAAATGATTCATCTTCTCGTCCTGATGAATCTGCTCCATCAGACAATCCCAAGCCATCACTTTTTGGAATAATTAAACTTATGTGATGATAAAAAAATTAATAAATTAAAAATATAAAAAATAAGCACTTGGCGGGATTAGAACCATTGACCATTCCAATAATTTAAGAAAAATCCTAACAACACATCCATTGATCCACTCAAAAAGATTCTATTCAAAATTATTCTTTTATTTTTTTCCCTAACCCTAAAACAAAACAAAATTCAAAAAAGTTGATTCAAATGCAAACCCTAACGCTAAAGCCACAATTGAAACGAAAATTGATTGAGAAAAAAAAAAAAAAAAAAAAAAAAAAAAAAAAAAAAAAAAAAAAAAAAAAAAAAAAAAACAATAGGTCGCCAAACTTTTCCGAAAACCGTTCTAGTGAACCCCCTTCATTAATAAATGCAAAAATTCAACAAAAAACAGAATTTTTCAATTGTATTGAAAAAGCTAATATTGAACTTTGTCTGTTTTTCAATAACTTAAATTAGGAATTGACCCAAAATTGTAATATTTTCGAAACATTTTTTGTTTTTTTTTGTTGTTAATGTATTCCGCGCATTAAAACTATTTTTAAATTGAATGTAATAAATATTAAAGTGTGTCAGAAGCAAAAAAACAACAATTTGCGTTGTCCGATATAACGCGATTATGCCCCATATGCTGGGAAAAAAAACTGAATTGCCTGTAAAGTCATTCTGAGTCGATGGTGATGGGGATTCAAGATTAAGGTGTTTTCTCAACCAGACATGGAGGCTATGTGATAATTGGTGTAGCTGTTTCTTTCATCATCAATGCTGTTGAGTTGAAAAGATATGTTTGCGTTTTGTTGAATTTAAGAAGCGAAACAAAGTTGTTTAACGATTCTTATTCAAAAAGCATTCTTTTCCGATTGACAACTTCAGTTTCATTTCGTGCTTCAATACTAATGACAAACAAAATAACATTCCAATCATTCATTTAAACTTGAGCAGATTCTGGATGTGCCATTGAACTGTACAGAAAATATGCTCTTTTTTCTCTAACTCTTTAAGAATTTCATCCAGGATTAGACTTTTTGAAATGGCATTATTCTTCAATGCTTTTTCCATCAATGTCATCTTCGTTTCCTTCTTCTTTTTGATGCACCTCCGGTTTGCTTGCGAACATCATCTGAATCCTACACTTTTGTTATTTATTAAAAGAAGAGAGAATGCGAAAGAAAGAAAGAAAAAGAAAGAAACTTTTCACACAGCGTAATGTGAGAAGCTCTCAAAATCTCTTCTGAAACCGCTCGGACGAAATCGCAAAAATGGAATTTTGTTGAAATTTTTTTGTATTTTGATTTCATAGTTTTATTGCGTCTTCATGCTTTTATAATAAAAATATGAAAACTTGTAAGAATGACTAAGTTAATGAAATGGCTAACACTGAAATAAAAAACACAGAAAAATAACGTTGCCAAAAAGAGTGTAAAGCACATTCATAAGTCAATTGCTCTAAGCAATGCATTCAAATGAAAAAAAAAAAAAAAAAAAAAAGAATAAGAATTTTTATAAAAAAATTGTAAAACTTATCAGAAATTGGCCAAATATCAAAATCATTAAAATCAGCAAAACAGAACAAAATAAAAGAGTCTTTCAACGAAAATGTCTTCTATGCGCCTTTTTCTTTCTGCTTCATCATCAGCTCCTCCAATCTCTTCATTTCTCTCTCTTCTCCTTTCCTCCTTCTGTACCCAAGCGACAGCAGCACATTCCTCAGCCCCAGCTGCGACATCTTCACCAGCGTTGCTTTGTCCTTCGCGTACAAACAGCCAGCAAAGCCCAGCGAATTCACAGGGATGACAGTGGCAGGGGAAGGGCTCACAGAAGGAGGAGGAGGGGAAACAGGGTGCATCAGAGGAGAGATGAGGAGAGAAGATGTGGAGGTGAAGGAGGAAGGGTAGATGCTCTCTTCACGCAGGATGGCTGACAGAACGGAGGGGGAGGACAAACTGCCTGGGGAAGAGGAGGAAGAAGAGGAATAAGAAGAAGAAGAAGAAGAGGAGGAAGAGGGAAACATAGGAGAAACAGGATAAGGATGAATGGGCTGCGGTGCGGGTGTGATATTAACAGGAGCAATGGGGGTGGCTGGAGTGATTGGAGGAAGGGAAGAAGAAGAAGAAGAAGAAGAGGAAGAGGAAGAATGAGAAAGAGGGGCGGGAGCAATAAAGCGCAAAGATGAAGGCGAAGAGAAAGAGGGCTCTGAATTTGAAGAAGAAGTTGAAGGAGGAAGAGGAAGAGGAGGAGAAGATGATGAAGAAGAAGATGAAGAAGAAGAAACAGGAATAATATGTTGTGGATCAGAGAACTGCAATGCCTGGCTGTGCTGTGTGTTCAGCGAAGGCGGAAGGAGAAAAGAAGAATTTGAGAAGAGCGAAGAAGAAGTCTTCGAAGGAGGGAGAGGAGGAGGAGGAGCAAAGTTCTCAATATCAGCAGGCTGAATGGAATAATCGGTGGTTGAAGAGGAAACAGGGGAAGAAGAAGAGGAGGAGGAGGAGGAAGAAGAAGAAGGCAAAGAAGAAGAAGAGGAAGAAGATAGAGCGTTTGAAGCAGAAGACAAGACAGTGCAGTTCTGAGGGAGCGTTGGAGCAAGCACGTCGAATACAGGTGGGGTAGAAAGAGGAATACCGGCTGAATATGGGTTTGAAGAAGAGGAGAAAGAGGAGGAGGAAGAAGAAGGAACAGAAGAGGAAGAAGAGGAAGAAGAAGAAGGTGCAGGTTTTGTCAAGGGTGCATTGGAGGTGTGGATGATTGGAGTGAGCATAGAATGTGAGTAGAACACAATTGACGAGCGAGAGGGAGGGCGGACTACAACATCTGCATTGGATGAGAAGTGGCGGTCGTGTGGGGCAGATGAAGAGATGATGGAGGAGGAGGAAGAGGAAGAAGAAGACGATAACATCTTGCTTGTTTCATTATGTTTATTCGCTTGGTTCACTGCCACTTCCACTGGCTGATCCGATTTCGCATCAAAATTCTGGTTTTGCGATGAATTCACTTCATTCAGTGTTGTTTTGATTGGAGTGCAATTCAAAGGGAAAACACCTGTTCTGTTTGGAACATCGAGCAAAGGCGCATTCAATGAAGAGAAGACAGATTGTGCCCCGGACTCGCCAGAGAAGCTGCTGGTGAGGAGAGCTGGTGGAAGAGAAGGAGGAGAAGAGAAGGAAGGAGAGAAGGAAGGAGAAGATGTGGAAGAGGAGGAGGATGGAGATAAGGAAGAGGAAGAAGATAAAGAAGAAGAGAAGGAGGGATTGGATGATAAGGAGGAGGAGGAAGAAGAAGAAGAAGATGATGATGATAATGTTGATGGAAAAATAGACGATATGTTTGTTGAAGACAAAGCCGAAGTGACAGATGAGACAGTCGGATTCGTCTTCTCCTTTTCGTTCAGACTGCTTTCTGGCTCCCTTTTATTTGAGCACTTTTCTTCTTTTCCTTCCTTCCTCTCATCTCCTGCTGTGCTTATCTCCAAAGAAGAAGAAGAAGAAATTGAAGGCGAAGAAGAAGAGAGAAAAGAGAGATCGAAGGAAAAATCACTGTGCTGCCGTGGAACAACCAGTATGTAGTCAGAAGTGATGAGGAAGTTGTATGAAAAACGAGAGCGAAGGGGAATTGCCAGGGATTGTGAGGGAGAAAGCTTGGAGGGGTCGAAGTATGCCTTTGGATAGGATGTGAGGGGAGTGTGGGAGTCTGGATCGTTCTCTTCATCTTCGTCTTCATCTTCATCGTCCTCATCATCGTCATCATCTTCATTATCGTCATCATCATCTTCTTCATTATCACCATCATTGTTGATGTTATTTGCATTTCCTCCATTTCCACCACATTTTCCTTTGTTTTCTTCCTCCTTCTTATTCCAACTGCTTATTTCCTTCTTCCTCTTCTTGGACCGCTCCTGCAGTATTCCTTCTTCAATCATCTCCTTCTCACACTCCATCACAAGATGCAGGTACATCGAATGAACTGCTGCACACACAGAAGGTGGAGGGTATGAAGGACAGCGAGACGGAACATCAGGATGGGATGATGTGTGCAAGGAGCCTGTGGAAGAAGAAGTGGAAAAAGTGGTGGAAGAAGAAGAAATAGAAGAAATAGAAGAAGAAGAAGAAGAAGAAGAAGAAGAGGTTGATGATGTTGATGAAGATGATGAGATGCGTGTTATGTGTTTGGATTCATCACTATTGCTATTGCTATTGCCATTGCCATTATCATTCTTATCACTTGATTTCTTAGTCTCCAATGAATTCACTGCTGAATCCGAATCATCATTCCTTTCACTGTCAGAAGCAGCAGCAGCAGAAGAAGAAGCAGAAGCAGAAGATTGAGAGAGCAGCGATCCAAAAGGAGAGAATCTGTGGATGATGGGCGAGTAGATGGGGAGCATGTGGTTCTGTGTGAAGTGGAATTCGCGCTCTTCCAGCTTCGTCTTCACTGCCTGCTCCATCTTTTCGCATTCGATCTCTTCAGACTCATCACAGCGCGAAATATCGCCTTCATCGGAGCTAGCTGACTCCGCCTCTGACCCCACAATCTCATTCAAGTCTTCGTCGTTCACGTCGCTGAAGCCTTCATTCTCTGTGTCTTGTTCTTTATCTTCTCTTTCTCCTTCTCCTTCTCCTTCTTTTTCTCCTTTAGATTCACCTTCGGCTTCCACTTTGCATTCTCCGTTTTGCTTCTTCCTCTCTTCCTTCTCCTTCTGCTGGCGCCACTTTGCCATCTTCCGCTTCTTCACCTTTTGGAGAATCTTTCGCCTTCGCTTCTTCTTTTCAGCATCGTTGAATTCGCTCTTCAGACTCTTCGATAAGAACAGCAAAGACAATGGAATTTGTGGGAGTGTCACATGAGGCAGCTGCTGAATGTGCTTGTGGTGTTGACTTTTTTTTTTACAGAACATTTCAAATACAAAAAAAAATTGAACAAAAATATAAAAAATAAAAAATTCAATGCTTTATAATTATTTCAAATAAATGAATTTGATAGAAACCTTGCTCCAGAAAGAGGTCCGCAATTAAACCAAATAAGTCCGCCTAATTCCTTCAATAACACAAGAATAACCCGCATGTCCTCAAATGTCAAATGATTCTATACATCGCAGAAATGCACCGTTTTTTTAAAGAAGTTTGATTTCGAGAAAAATTGATAAAACCACACTTTTTGTGATTCATATTTGACTGTAGGAACGACAATATGATGGGGAGCAACCATATACTTATTCAAAACAACATAATGGGTATTAAAAAGCTTTTCAACGATTCTAAAGAAAATAGAATTGAAGATAAATTTGATATGATAGTATTTTCGCAAACAGATCTGTACTTGGAGGATTAAATGGATCGAAAAGAGTGCCGGGCTTTGCCCAAGCTCTCATTTTCTGTTTCTCATTTCTTATAGTTGTCTCTTTGTACTTTTTAGATTCAATGGCACTTGTTATATCCGTGGGCATTCTTATATTGAACTAATAAAAAAACAAAATAAAAACAAATATATAATAACTTAAAAGCGAAATAGCATTGAAAGACATATAACAAACATAAAATTCATCTTCTTCTGCATCTTCTGTAAAAGTGGATGTCAAAAACATCGAACCTTTTGCTGTTAAACAAGAATTTTTTTATTAATATTCAACAAAATAAACATGAACGTTGACGGGAAACAAAAATTTAACAATACATTTTGCATTTTCCTCTTTGAGTGCAATTCGCTGTAAAAGCGACATTTCTCGTAAGAAATGAAAATTATGAGGTTAAAATAATTTCATTACTTATTGATCTTGAAAGATCGATAAAAAGAGTATTTTTTGAACGTAAAGGATACTCTTCAATTTTAAATAAAATTGTCGTTGCTATATCTACAATTTTTGAAGCAGAAAATTCTTTCTTTTTGAGTTTGTCTTTTTTTTATTAACGTTGAAAAGTGGGATGTTTGAAGAAAATAAATTTGTGTTTTTCCAATAATACAGCCAAAAAGGGAAAAACGCTATTCTTAATCATTAAACATAAATTAATTGAGTTGGGCCTTTTCCAACTTTAATATTATCTCGTCAAAAGTTTTTTATTTTCACTTTTCTTTCAAATTTCAAACTTTTTCTCATTTCAAAAGATTTTACTTTTCAATGGAAGAATCGAACCATATAAGTGCATATGATAAGAGTATGCATTCTTTGCCTGAATTTAAAGGATTTTAAGTTGAATAATAAACTATTATTTATTGATTTAGGATATTTCCTTCCTTCAGCCGAAACACCAACATTTGTGAAGCAAGAAAATTCCGAAATGAGATCAAGTGAAATTTTTATTCAAGATGGAACAGAAGAAGAAAGAGCAATGAAAAAGCATATTGAAAAAAATGACGATGAAAGAAGTTTTGAATTATCTCAAGAAGAGTTAGAGGAGCGAGAAAAATCGTTTAAATCCTTATTGTGCGAAATTGACACAATGCTTACGGTTCCAGGTGCAAGGGGTCGCAGGCAAACAGCTTTAAGTCGCACTGTGGAACTGTTTTCATTAAATACTTCAAAATTGAATAATTCAACTAATACTTCAAAGAAAAACGAACAAAATGGAATAGGAGATAGCAAAGATATTGATTCACAATCAAATTTACTCAGATTATCTACGCCTCGTTCTCCCCTTACCAGAATTGTTTCTGTCGAATCCAGAATTAAGCAGCTAAGGCGCGATATGAAGATGGAAGAAAAAGAAAGCAAGCAAAAGCAACGCAAAGACTTGATCCGCTCTCAAAAACTAGGAGAGCAAATGCCTTCGTCAGGACCTCTTGCAAAAGATACCAGCAGGACGTGGCTGAGTGATCCAGCGTCGGCGATGCTGTTCCAGAAAGGAGGGATGTGGCCAAAGGACTGGAGCGAAGGGAGCATCGAAGATGTGATGGAGAAGATGGCAGTCCGGGGAAAGAAAGAAGCAAAGAGGCATTTGTCACCGCTTGAGAAAATCGAGCTGATGTCAAGCAGATATGCACCAAGGGCGTCTTTGACTTTCTCGATGTTGGATTCAGAAAGAAGAGTGGAGAAAGATGACGAGAATAAATATTTGTTAGAAGATTACAATGATGAATACGAAAGGGATGATGACGAAAGAGAAGGAAAGGAAAAGAAGACGAGAAAAAGGAAAGAAAAAGTGAAAGGAAAAACTAGTTTCGAAGGTGCAACTTCACCAAATCAGGTTGATGATTCGTTCGATTTGGACTACTTTCAGTTGTCTCAATGCCACATTGACAAGCCAATTGAGAATGTTAACAATTCTTTTGATGAACAGTCAATTTACAGCGATGTTTCTTCGGCTTCTTCTCCTTCGTGCATTTCGTCTCCTTCTTCACCAGCAATTCGTTCCCGTCCTCGTCCTCATCCATCTTTTTCTCTGAATTCACCTGGATCTCCATTGCATTCACCGTCACCTTTGTCGATATCTTCACCTGCACTTTCTATTCCTCATGGGTTAATAGCACATCCACGCTATCCACAAAATTCGGAGACTGTTTTATCAGAGTCATCGTCTTCATCAGCATCATCATCATCATCTTCTTCTTCTTCATCTTCTTCTTCTCTTGACCACACTAAAGGAAAACTCAATGATCACAATCCCTCAGTTAATAGTTCAGACTTTCCCGTTCTCAAACCAACTCCTTCGAAAAGTTGTGACAAATCGTTTTCATTCACCTTTCAACCTTACTCAGATAACACTGCTCAAACAACTGATGATTTTGATGTGCCTTCAGACATTTCCCACTCTGCAATAACGCCATCTACCCAATTTAAGAATCCAATTTATTCTCAATCAATGCATTCTCAACAGACTTCACCTAAATCCTCTTCTATTTCTTCTTCAATATTCTCAGATATTGACAATTCATTGCAAGATGAGTCTATACAATTTCGTCATTCATTCAAAAAACTGAAAAAAGAGAAATCAAACAAATTGGCAAAGAGAAAAAAGAAAGCGCAACTCAAGTCGAAGAACAAGGAATTACCTCAAAATAACAGCGATGATTTGCACACTGAACGAAATTGGAGTTCGAAGAAGAAGACATTTAGTGCATCTTCAGATTTGACATCTTCTCAAGCATCAATAAAAGCTGCAAGCACAACGCGCTCAAGTGATTCAGTTGTTTCACACAAAACAAAAATGGATGCTCAACATTCAACGAAAAGTGATCGGACAAAGTTTTCTTCCACACAACCTCATTTCAGCAGCATGGCACATTCAAAATTATCATCAAACACAGTTGATTCCCCTCAAACAGATTCTTCTGCAAAGACCTCTTTGGCAGGCAGAGGACATATTATCAATCCGCAAAACTCGATTCAAACAAATTCTTTCTATCATACAACAAATCCAATATCTCCTTTTCGCACAATACCTGCTCCAGCTCAACAAGTTCCATTTTTTATTTCGCCTTCTTCCACCCAAATTCTTCTTCCATCAATAAGTGGTTAGCTATTTCAAAATAATAATTTTTCTTTAAATTTGTCTTTGAAACCGATGTATTTTTTTTCGAAAATTTTAAGATTAATCCCATTTTCCCATAATATTTCATATTTTTTTATTTTTGAGAAAAATTTTCGGTTTTTTGTTTTAAAATGAGTCTTTTTGTTTATCATATTTTCGTGATGCCTTTTTTATCTCAAAAATAGAATGCCTTTTTTTAAATATGAGTAAAAAAACTTTAATCAAAGTGATTTCTGAAGATAATAGTATATTTTTATTATTTTCAAAGCTCTCCAAGTGTTTAACATTATATGAAAGCAATGTTCCAATATACTTTTACAAAAGTTTTATTTGCGGAATTTTCTTTGTTATTTTTGCATTTAATAATTTGTGTGAACATTCGCAACTTTTGATGCATTCGCAGCAGATAATTCACAAAATTTTCATTTTCTGTTTCTTTTTCACGCCAAATCATTCATGCAATTATTAAGCCTTCCAACAGTTGCAAGCAATGTGATCATTGTGATTATTGTTCAAGCAGTTTTTTCCATATTTGCTTTTTTATCAAAGCCTTGCATCCCAATTTCATTTCATCAAGTATTCTTTCCAACCTCAATTGTATTTTCCACGGTGCTTGTCGTTATATCAACTCTCCATTTTCAATTTCGACAAATCTTACAACTTCTTTTTTTGGTATTCTGGGGTTGTTGTCTAACTAACCACTTGGTTTTGAGGAATAAGCAACGAAAAAACGATCTTCGATTTATAACACTCAAAACATCTGCGAAAGAACGTTTCACATATGATTTAATGTCATTTCTACTGGGAATCAGTTATTTGTTGCCAACGGTAATCCTATTCTCCCTTGAAAATGAGAAAAAGAACTCATTTTCTCCCTTTGATTTTTTTGGTTTGTTTTATTTTGCAAACGCATATTTCCTCTCTTATGATTTTCTTAAAACAGGCATTCTTTTTTGGCTAACAGGCCTGATTTTTGAGAACTTATCCAATTTTGAATTGTATTCGTTTCGTCTGTACAATAGCACAGAGGCAAAATTCTTGAAAACTGGATTCTGGTCTGTGTCTCGGCATCCAAATTATTTTGGCGAGCTTTTGATGATCTGGGGATCATTTTTCCTTTGCTGTCCTGCTGTTAATAATTGGTACTGGGTTTCTGTTCTGTGCCCTGTCATATCTTCTTCTATTTTGCTTTTTGGCAACGGAGTAAGATTTGTTGAGCAAGCAATGAATATTCGTTATAAAGATAACACGGAATACCAGGAATATTGCAATACTGTATCTATTTTTATTCCTCTGCCGAAGAAAAAGTTAATTTCTCCGCCTCAAGGAGCAACAGAACAAGCATATTTACCAAATGAAAGTCCATCATTTCAGTCTCCGGCATTTCACCTTATTCCAATTCCTTCTCCACCATCTTCTTCAACTTCACACCTCACTTCATTGGATCAACCTTCTTCGCCTCAGTCTGAACAGAACAAAGATTCCAACGAATCTCCTTCACCATTCCAGTTTGAAGCACAGAAAAAGACACCATTCAAACCTCCTGTCTATCTTCTTGACGAAGCTGCAGGAATTTCCTCTCATAATCATTAGTATTCAATTGCACTGAGTGTTTTATTTACTGATTCCTTTAATTTTATTTTCGTCACAAATGATTTATTATGGGTTCATGCAAAATGAGCATCCCTCCATATGATGGCTACAAACGGAGAAAACAAAAAGTTAAACGTGTTCAATTATTTAATTCTGTAGAGGATGCCGAAGTACTGGAAGTAAAGCTTGATGTTTGAATGTGAATAGTCAAAAATTATCATTTTTGAATTTCTGTTATATTTTTGATAATGATATCATTTGAATTTTCTTTTTATCTTCACAAAACAAAAAATTAATGTGAATGAAAAATGATCAAATTTAAGCCCTCTGAAATCCAAAGTTTAGTGGAAATGGTGAGAAACGGAACACCAGAACTGCGCCTTCCAACAATTCAAAAAATAGCTCTTTTACTTTTTAGAAGTTTGCCCAAAGCACTGTTCTTTTTATACATCATTTGCAACTGCTTTGCACATTTTCAATCTGCGAAATAGAAAAAGAATGTGTCACTGAATTTTTGGAATCAGGGCTTGTAAACTATATTGTTGAATTGATAAAAGATCGGGGAAGAGACAACCTTTTTGTATGATCTTAAATAATGCATCTTCATACACTTTTAAACCTCAAATTGCAACACAACATTTATTTTTTCATAGATCGCATGTGTTGATGTTCTAAATCTGATTGCAGTCCGTCTCACAAGAATCCCAGCCAGCGACCAACCGCTGACGATAATTGAGCCATTAGAAACGCTGTGCAGTTGTCCACAGCCAACCGTTCAATCCGCCGCAATAATGGCAATCAGCTTTCTTTTCACACATTCCATTCTTCTCCGCGATGGGTTTCTCCGATCTGGCTATCTTCTGTCTGAACTGCCGTCTTTTCTGAAGTCAGAAATGGTTTCGCTCCGCGCAAAGGACGCGCTGCTGAATCTCATCCAGTCGCTCTGCAGCGACCCGACGTTTGTGCTGGGGAAGCTCAACTATCTCCACCCGATCCTTGCTGATGTGGCAGACTTGGAGCCGAAGCTGACGCAGAAGTGTGTGTGGATCATGCACCAGCTGACAAAAGCGACGCCGATGTTCAATGAGGCATCAGCATCGCCATCGCCCACAATGTCGAGCCTTCCGGCGCCTGCGCTTCTCTCTTCTCCGCCCCAGCCGTCGGCCATGTTACCAGACATGTCATTTGACAGCCCGCCGGCTCATTCCATTCTCTCTTCTACATTCAATCCCATTGACAAGCCAATGACACACGATATGAGAGCATCTTCTCCACCAGCGGCAAAGCACCCACCGATGCCTCCGCCGCCGCTTCCGCTCGGATTGGTGAGGGCGAAGTATTATTCAGCCCCGCCGAAGATGAATGAGACGCTTAATGATGACGAAGAGCAGTTCTATTTGGTGGAGAAGTTGGATGAGGAGATTGTGGATAAAGAGATTGTGATTGACTTTGAGAAAATTACCACGCCGAAAAAGAAGAAAGATCCGAATAGTTTGCAATTAACATATTGTTGCTATAATTTTCATTACTTGCTTTTTCAAAAATAAAACTTATCATTTTTTTAATTTGATAACTTAATATATTTATTTATTACATTCGTTAATTGTTTCGTTTCAAAAACTGCAACAATCCAATAAAATGCATCACACAACAGAAAAACGCACGACACGACCGACAGTTCCAACATCCATTCGCGAGCCTGTCTCTGATGACAGCAGCAGCTACAGCAGTGTCGAAGGAGAGAGCGGAAGCAGCAGCAGAGAAATAGAACAGAGGGAGGATGACAGACTGCTTTATAAGTCTGCTCTTTACAGAAGGAAAGAGAGCACAGACAAGGGAAATACAGTGAGTGTTGGAACGACACAAAAGGGAAGCGACAGAAAGGGAGCAGACAGAAAGGAAGGAAGAGAGAGAGATGGAGAGAGGAAAAGAGAGAGAGATAGAGGAAGAGATAGAGACAGGTATGATAGCAGAAGAAGAGATGAGAAAGAGAAAGAGAGGGAAAGGGGAAGAGAAACAGATAGAGATAAAGGCAGAGAGAAAGAGAGAAAGAGAAAGAGAGAATATGAAGAGATCTATGCACGTGCTGAAAGTGATGAAAGTGGCGATGACGACTACAGACGAGACGGAAGAGGAAAGCGCCGAGAAGAAGAGAAATACAAAAAAGACCGGAAAGAAAAGGGAGACAAGAAGGAGAACGAAGAGACGGAGGTATTTTTCACGTTTCTGGTTCCGCATGTGGGGCCGACGCTGCCGCCGTATATTTCTGCGTATTCAGATCGGATTGTGCAGAGGAAAGGCGTTGTGACGACAGTTTCTCTGTCTCCGGTGCTGGCAAGCGGAATTGTGAAGTGCCAGATGCGCTTTCAGAAGGCGGGAGATGTCAGATGTGTGTGAGATTGGGATTGGTAGAGAGGAAAGAGGAGGAAAGAAGAGAAAAAGAGAAGAGAGAGAGAGAGAGAGAGAGAAGAGAAGAGGGTGGAGAGGGAGGGGGGAATGGATGTAATTGAGGAATGAGATTGATTAATTAAACAAAAAGAATGAAAGCAAAAGTATTTTTAGTTTTTTTTTTCTTTGAAGAAATAGTGAATTGTGATTCATTTGATAAATCGTGATAATTCTGAAAAACATATTATTAATCTTCTTCTTCTTCTGTTTTTGTATTGCTTGTTTCATAGGTTTTGGCATTATTGATGCTTCACATTCAATTCCAGCAGAATATCGTCCTGGACGAGACAATTGTGTGTTGAATGAGAGATATTCTATGTTTTGTGTTATTGAAGATATTAGAAAGCTTTTTTATTTTTATTGACATATTTCTTATTTTATCCATGAATATATTTGACGTGATCAATTTTTATTCCATATTTATTTTTTTTTTGATAACAATATTCATTCATTTATCTTTTATTATCTCTTGTTGAAACTCATCAGGGAGTTGTGGTTATTACGGAATAAAGTGTGTCATCTGATCATTTTTTGTAGCTAAATTCTTATTTTTTTCTACTATACCAATTTATATATTTATTAATTTATTTTCATTCCTTCTTTATCACTCCTCCTCATCCTCATCCTTCTTCTTCTTCTTCTTCTCCTCCTCCTCCTCATCATCATCATCCTCTCTCTCTCTCTCTCTTTCTCTCTCTCTCTCTCTCTCTCTCTCTCTCTCTCTCTCTCTCTCTCTCTCTCTCTCTCTCTCTCTCTATCTATCTATCTATCTATCTATCTATCTATCTATCTATCTATCTATCTATCTATCTATCTATCTCCTTCATTTCATCAGTGGAACCGTCCGCCAAGCAGGAAAGTGGGTATCGTGCAATGAATCGTGGGTGAACAACGATGTGATTGGAATTGAAGTGAACATGTCAACATCGTCTCGCTCTGTCCATTTCTTTGTGAACGGCAGGCAGCAGCAGCTGTTTATGAGAGACATCCCAAAGAAGATCAGGATTTGCGTATGCAATTTAATGAGTTGGCTGCGTTTTTGTTTTTTTTGAATGAATGGAAAAGATATTTTAACTTTCTTTTGACATTTTACATGATTTATTTAAATGAAAAATTATCTTTTGAATCTTTTCATTGCTTTTATTTCTCCTTTTCATCACAACTTCTTCTATTCTATCAGTTTGGCCTGTTTGACGAAGGGCAGTCGGTAGAGGTGATTTCCTTGATGAAATTGCGCTCGCCAACAGCAGAAAGACTACACGGCAGAAAAGTGCTCTATTGGAACAACAGCAATTCGTGAGCATTTCGATGATCAAAAAGAAAGAAAGAAAGAAAGAAAGAAAGAAAGCATAGAAAATAATAGTAATGTTAATATTAATAGTTATTATTATAATTTGTAAATAGAACTTGTACATTTCGTGTGTGTGTGTTAGTTCCATGGCTGTTGAAGAGTGCATCTCAAACATTTCGTTTGTGTATCATAATTCATTTTTTATTTTTTTTCTGTTTTGTATTTATCATTTTTTTTGTTTCTCTTAAAGTGTTTTCTGTTTTTCTTCTTCTTATTTTCTGCCTAAAACTCTAACATGTTGTTATACTGATGGAAATAGTGGAGAGTTGCTATTTCTTTTGAATTATTCATCCATTGATATTCAGATAATGCAAATTTATTTGAAGAGCTTCATTCGAGTTTTGCTTTGTGGGAATGCATTTTTTTAAATATTTTGCTTGCTTTTTATTAAAAAATACTTCTTGAGTTGTTGAAATTATGATTGAACATGTGTGCTTGTGTTCATGGATTTGCATTTCTTTGAAATATTCTCTGAAAAATACTTTTTATTAATGTTTGAACGAAAATTTCATTTTGATGAACTTCATTAAATACAGTTGTGTGGAGATGAAAAATGCAGCACATGATTAAATTGAGAAACGTTGAAACAAATGTTCAAATAAATCTTATCTCTTGGCAGATTTTCAAAATTCAGAAATAAACTTATGTAGTTTATATTTTTTCAGAAAATTTTCAAATCGATTTTCTTTAATATCAGGAGTCATTGACAAGTTCTGGTGGCTAAGTGCTATATTTGATAAGAAATATTTTAAAAAACATTTTTCAAGAAAAACTCTCTAAAAGAAATGACACCCTTAAAAAAATTCAGAAATGAGTCTCTTCAAAAAAAGTTCATCAAAGAAAAATACAAGAAAAAGATCCGATGATAAAGAAAACGAGAATAAAGAAGAAGAAAAAGAACTTTCATTTTTAACAGAAACAAAAAGAAAAAATGTTTTTGGAAGGAAAATGGCTTGTATTATTTGTTTCATGATGATATATTGTTAATTTTCATTAAATTGTATAATATTTCACATCCATTAGGTAGGAAATGCGGTTCAAACAGCAAAGGAAGAAAAAAGGTCAAAAGCTGAAGAATATATAGTGTGATATCAAAAAAGTATTTTATTATTTAATCATACTTTTTATAAATGATTCGACTCATAAAGCCGTTGAAAGATATTTCCAGCAAACAAGAAAAAGAAGGTGAAGAATTTTTAGGGTTTGTAAGTTTTTAAAGCTTTGCATTTTAAATTATTTTGTTAAGAAAACCTTTTCAAACGGAATTTTCAGAACTTGACGAAACTGATGCGCAGAAAATTGCTGAAATTATTATAAATGATGATGCAGAAGAAGAAAGTGATGAAGCAGATGATGAATGGGAATACGAACAATTGAAAAATGCTGGAGTGAGGAATGCTGCTTCACTTATTCTTCAAAAAAAGCAGTTAGTCGAGCCTCCACTTATCCAACAAAAGTCACAGAATTTCACTAGTCAAGAGCATGAAGAAGCAACTCCTGCCATCACGTCCATTCAAATGCTAGACACTTTGAACAATGCTGTATCAATGTCAAAAGAAACTGTCGTTAATGAAAAATCCATGCTCGAAAGAAAAGAAAATGAGCTTAGTGTTTGTTTTTTATTTTTTATTGTTCTTTTTGAAAATTTTCTAATTTTTTTAAAACCTCTTTGAATATTCTTTGAATAAATGTTTGATTTAGTCATTGCGAGAAGAAAACCGCAATCACAAAGCAAATTTAAGTGGCCTTCAAGAAAAGCTCACGTTTTTGACTGAGACACAAAGTTACATTGATGCGCTTGTGGACTTTTTAGACGAGAAGGTTCCGATGATTGAGGAGTGTGAGGAAATGTGGTTTGACATTGAGCGGAAGAACGGAAGGGTGATTGACCAGTGGATGAGTGAGGAATCAGCGATGCTGTGGAAGGACACTAAGAAAAGACTGGAAGAAGAAAGAAGGATGGAAAAGGAGCCTCTTTCTCTCTCATCTTTGAAGCAGAATAATAGCGACTTCAGTAAGCCTGATGCGTTTCGCAAGGATTCTCAAGTGAAAGAATCAAAACATTCAACCTTTTTGCAATCAGCTGCATTGAAATTTGTTCCTACTTCTCTTTTAACTTCAGACAGAACAAAGCCAACACAGCAAAAGAGCAGCCCTGAGTCAAACACTCCAGTAACTTCAAGTTCTAGTTTGTCAGAAGCTTCATCGTCATTTTCTCCTATTTCTTCAAAATCAAATGAAGAACTTGCAAATGGTGTTCCGTCTCAATTAAATAACTCTTCTTCAACGGCTTTTTCAAACGCATTTTCGTCTTCTTTATTCTCAAATAAACAAAAGCCAATTGTCATTGATGAAGAAGGAGAGAATACGAACAACAGAAAAGATGGAAATGAAGTAGAAGAAGATGGCGACGATGATGTTATGATTGATGAATATCCTTCAGGGCTTGGATTTAGCAGTCGCAACAGCCAGAAAAAGCCAACTGACAAGAAAATTGAAGCGAAGAGAATGGCTTTCACTCAATCTTTTGTCAAAGGAAGCACAATGTTTGCTCCGCCTCTTGAGCTTTCTTCGTCTGATTCGCATTCTTCTTCACTTCAGTCGGCTTCTCCTTCATCATCTTCCTCTTCTTCTTCTTCTTCAAATACTCAATTATCTTCTTCTTCTGCCTCTTCATTTTCATTCCAGACTCCAAGTAACATCTCCACTGATTTATCGGCTTTTGTTGATGAGATTCGAACAAAGAGAAAGGAGCAGTTGTTGTCACCTGAAAAATCAGTTATTCCACATTTAAGCAAAATCATAGAAAAAATAACTTCCTCTTCTTCCTCTTCCTCTCAGTCATTGTCTTCGTGTAATCCTTCTTTTCTTCAACACATTCCTGTTTATCTTGCAGCTACACCTCGATTTTCCACTAACACAGAAGAACAAGCATTTTCTTCTTTGGCAAGCACATTGAAATTGAAAGATAACACTTCACTCCAATCAAATTCACAGTCTTTCATCCGGCCTTCTTTCACTCTGAGTGAAGCAATGTCGTTCCAAGAGGCATATGAACTGCTGGAGAGGCTCAGAAAGAGGGCGGGTGAAGTTGAGAGAGACTTGTTTGAAAGTGCTGGGAAAGAAGAAGAAGAAGAAGAAGAAGAAGAAGAAGAGAATGCAGAGAAAGAGAAGCAGAGGAGAAGAGATAGAAATGATGTTGATGAAGGCAAAGAAAGAAATGACAGAATGGATATGGAGAGGAATGATGATGATGATGATTCAATGACGAATAAATTGGAGAAAGCAGAAGATGTGTGGAGCGAACAGCTGTTACTTTCCAAGCAAGAGGAGAAAAAAGATTCAAGAACAGATATATTCGATTCTGATAAGCAAAGCAGGAACAAATATGGAAACGTTAAGTTTGATAAAGCTGACAACAGAAAAGAAGATAAAATTTCTGATGAAGATGACGAAGCGTTGTCATTTTTGAATGGCAAATCCACTTCATTTGAATCATCATCGACACCTTCACCAATGAGCAGTAAGCATTTACATTCTTCTCCATCTTTCCTTCTCCTTTCCACAACAGCCACCATTTCGTCAGCACTTCACTATCACTCCCTCCTTCGGCAGTCGCTTTCTGCTCTCTCGTCTTTCCTTTCCAGTCACATCTTCCGCGATGCCAAAGAAGAGTTTTCCTCATTGTCTTCTCTTTCTCTGCGCTTTGCCCATTTCCTCTGCAAATACCCAGACGAATACATTTCATTGAATGTTGTCGACGAGCTATCTGTGTTGATGGCGCCGTTTGTGAGGAAGGAGCTGTGTGAGAAGCGGTGGAATGTGCTTTCTCAGCCACGATTTGGGATGGAGTTGGAGTGGATGGCGCAGCTGGCTGAGGGAGAAGAAGGAGATGTGGTGAGAAAGTTTGAGGAGAAGAAGAAGGAGAAAGGAGAAAGGAGAAAGGAGAAGAGGAAGGAAAGCAGAAAGGCGATTGAAATAGGAGCTGAAGATGAGGATGAGGATGGAGATAGCAGTGATGTGCAAGAATTGTCCTCTGATGAGATGAAGAACGGAAAAAAGAAATCAAAGAATCACGATCAGAAAAAGCGTGAAAGAGATTTAGATGTGAATGAAATATCTTCTGAAGAAGAAGAAGAGGATGAGAATGAGAAGGAGGAAGAAAGCGGAGATGATGCAAAAGATAACAAAGCAAGTGGTTCATTGCCAAATTCACTTCTTTCTATTTCTCCGTCGTCTTTAATTTCTCTTTATCAGAACCACATTCTTCTTCCTGTTGCTGCCGAGATGCTGAAATCATACTTTAATCCGCTTGTTCCTCTTCATCGAGAGAACTATGTTCTGTTTTGTGAAGAAGTCTGCGTGTTTTTTGGATGGGAGTTGAATGAAGTTGATCAAAAGAATGAAAAGACAGGAAAAATATCCAGAGAATCTGAAACAAGTGGAAGTGAAAACAAAATGATTGATGATTCTGATGTAGAAACAATAAAGCCTGAAGATTCAATAGAAACAAAAGGAGAAGGAGAAAGAATTGAAGACAAGATTGGAATAAGTGAAAATGGTTGGCTTGGAGAAGTGATTCCGTGGGATATTATAGCTGAGAGTGAAGAGATGGGTGCAGTCAGAGATGCAATTGAAGAGAGGCTAATCAAAATGACAGAGCAACTTGTGAAGAATGTGGAGTTGGTGTGTGATGGATTCATAGGAGGAGAAATGAAAAAGGATGTCGAGAGAAGAATGAAGAAAGAGAAAGATGATGATGCAAAAGGGGAAATGATGTGTTGGGAGTTACATCTGTTAGACTTACTACTTCAGAGCGAGAAAGGCAATGAGCAGAATTTGCTTCAAAAGAAAGATGATAAAAAATGTGAGTGCGAAATGTGCAGGCTTTTGGATGAGAAGAGAGACGAGTTGGCAGATTGGATGAGAAAAGATGAAGATGAGATGAAAAGAGATTTGGATAGAGGCATTAATGAAAGTGCTAAAGAGAAAGATGCAATGGAAATTGATGATTTCTCGGCAAAATGCAAAGATTTGTTATTGAAAAGAGCAAAGAAGCGATTTTTGGTTCTGAAAGAAGTATTAACACAACAATTGAGTGAGCTATGGACATTTTTAGAGGTTTGCCTTTATTATTCTCTTTTTCTTAGAAAATGCCTTTTTTTAAAATCTTTCAATACTTTGTTGACAATTTTATAATTTGCTTATTAGTATGCTGAATGTGTTGCTCCAATGTTGAAAACACATATTTTCTCGTCTATGCTCGTTTCTGTGATTAGAGATTCCATTTCTCAGAGAATTCTTCCATTTATAGCAATTTTAGAAAAGAAAGTTCCTGCTATTTCATTACATATCAAAGTCATCAGGGAAGTGGTATGCCTTTGTTTTATAAAGCTAGAAATTTTTGAATTTCTGTTAATTTTTTTAATTTATTTATTTTGATGCATCATATTTGTATTTCAATTTTTTCTTTAGTTGAATTCTGAAGAGTTGGATTTGTTTCATTCAAGATTAGAAGAAAGATGAACAAATTGGAATGATTTCATATTTCTGCGATATTTCAATATCATTTTTACCATTTCCCATCACTTCACCTATAATGAATTTGTTTTTATTTATATTTAATAAAAATTTAAATGATAACTGTGATAATGAACAATGATCAAAATTACCGCATTTTCTCATATTTTTATTTATTTTTTGATTTACTCTTAATGAGTTTTACAATTGCAGATATTCATACAAAGGCTGTTTTCATTATTCAAGCATCTCTTTATTTCTCGAAAAGTTCACCTTCGATATTTGAAAAAGCTTCCGAAATTCTTACTCCAACTGATTTTGAAGAAATTGTGATAGAGAGATCCTCTGAAGGGTTGTGTGGTTATCCTCTGTGTTCTAATGCTTGTCGTGGAGATAAGTCGAAGCTCCATAATAAACTTTCTGCAGGAGAATGGGGTAAACATTGCTCAGATAAGTGTCAGAGAGCTTCTGCGATGTATCAAAGTTCTTTGCTTGACAAACCTCCAAATCGCGAAAAACACGTTTTTGAACTTGCAATAGAAGCTTACGAAGAGATCAAGAAAAGGCTTCATCTCCCAAAAGTCGAATCTGAAATTAGGATTTCATTTCTCGAATCAACGGATGGTTCATTTTATCAAGATATCATTTCTCAATTTACAAAAAAAGAAGAAGAAGTCGTTGAAGAAAAATCAAAATTGCTACCTGAAAAATCAGTTCTTTCTCATGTACCAATTTATACCCCCGCACAGAAAAAACAACAGCAGTTTTTAGCAATGAAACCAATAGAGGAGCATAATGATGATATTACAGAAGAAGGAAGTGACAGTGAAGGCGATGACGATGATAAAGAAAGTGGAAGCGAGAATGAAAACGATGAAAATTTTAATTTTGGAGACTTTGGCGAAGAGGAAGAAGATGATGAAGTGATACTCGATGATGAAATCATGAGTGATCGTTTTGTCAGGGTGTGGGGCATTTTGGGAGAAATGATAACAGAAAAGACAAAAGAGACGCTGAAAGTTCTAAGAAAAGAAAAAGAAAATTTGGCAAAGGAATTAGAGGAGAAATACAAGGCAAATGAAGAAAGCTTAAATAAGCTTCGAAGCGAGCGAGAGAAGAAGAAGAAAGAAAATGCCGAAAAAAAACAAGAAGCCGAAAGCAAAAAAGAGGAATTACGAAAGATCGAAGAAACAAAAATCAATGAAAAAAAAGAAAATAGCTTCAAAGCAATTGATGATGAAGAATATGAAAAACCATCAATAATCTCTTCTTCATCATCTGCCTCTTCTTCTGCTTCTGCTTCTTCATCGGCATTGAGTGATACCGAACTTATGAATGCCATCTGCATGAACATCCGCAAAAAGCAGAAGAAACACACAGACTCAATTCTTAATCAACCTTCATCGTCATCATCATCATCTTCTTCTTCTTCTTCAGCGAGCAGTATAGCTGTCGATAACAACAGTAGCCACACCAATTCTTCTGCTTTGGCAGCCAAAACCCGTTTTTGTGATGAAGACGACGCAGCGCTGAGGCGACGGAACAGACGGAACAACCTGCTGAGCTTGGCAGACCCGACGAGGGGGACAAGGAAAGTGGCAGTGAATAGAATGGGGAAGACGTATTTTGCGAAGGAGACGAGAGAGAGGAAGAAAGAAGAGGAAGAAGAGAGAGGAAGAGGAGGAGAAGGAGGAAGAGGAGAAGGAAAGGGAAGGAGAAATGATGTGGAAGGAAAGGAAAAAGAACTGGAATCGTTTTTTAGATTGAAGCAGGGAATAAATGAAATAAAAGAACATTCATTAGATGAGGCAGAAAATGGATGCAGAACATTGGAGTCGATGCTGGGCATACAAGACGAACTTCCTTCTCATCAGTCGCTGAAAACAAAGCCTGAGATGCAAGAAAAGAAGTTGGATTCAAAAGAATTAGCAGAAAATGCATCATCATCTGCATCATCATCATCGCAAGCACTTTCTTCTTCTTCTTCTGCTGCTGCTGCTGCTGCTTCTTCTTCAGATTCTGCTTCATCGTCATCTTTATCTTCAATGAAACCAGACATTAAGCAAAAGATGAGTGAGAATACAAATCCAGTTGTGATTCATCCTCCAGTCGATCTTTCATCCACCCAAAGTAGAAGTTATACAGATTTGCCTTCACTTTCATCTTCTTCCTCTTCTTCTTCTTCTTCCTCTTCATCATCATCATCATCATCATCTTCTTCTTCTTCTTCTTTCTCATATTCTTTCAACCAATCAACTTCAGCTTCGTCATTGAGCAATGAGAAGAAGCAGGAGATAGCATTCAGCATTGAGGCAGCTGACAGGTTTCTTCAGGAATCTCGTTCACACAGGAAAGATGAAGGAAAGAAGAAGATGAAGAAAGAAAAGAAAGAAAAGGAGAAAGAGAAGGAGAAAGAGAAAGAGAAAGAAAGAAATCAACCTTTAGAAAAGAATGATTCAGTGAAAATGACTGAAGCAGAAGGAAAAGAGAAGGACAAAGAAGGAGAAAGAGAGAAAGAGAAAGAGAAAGATGAGTTTTCTGTTAAATTGACAGATTATCAATCACAAAAGGGAGAAGAAAGAAACTTGATGAAAAGCTCGAATGAAACAGAAAAGAAACACGAAATTCGTCCAAGTGATAAATTCAATGAGGAATTGTTATCTTTATCTGCCTCTTCTTCTTCCTCCTCTTCATCATCATCGTCTTCTTCTTCTTCTTCTTCTTCAACAGCAGGCAAAACAATTTCACTAGAAAGCCAACTAAAAGCGAAGAAACAAGAGAAAGAAGAGAAGCTGCTGAGAGAGATTGAGGAGAGGAGAAGAAAATATCTTGAGACGATGTTCCATTCACATCTGACACACGCTGTTGATACACTTCATCTTGTCTCAAAGAAGTTCAAAGCGCAAATGCCTTCTTCTTCTTCTTCTTTCTCCTCCTCCTCTTCTGTTTCTTCTATTTCATCATCATCTTCTTCTTCTTCCTTCTCTTCCTCTTCCTCTTCCTCTTCTTCTTCCTCTTCCTCTTTCTCCTCTCCTTATTCCACCAGCATTGCTGACTTTGTCCATTCCCGTGAGTGCACAAGTGATACACCTTGCAATCTGTGCAAAGGCATTCGAACTGATTTTGACAAGCTCATTTCAAACATCAACGTCGGATTCAGCGTTCCTTCTGCGACTGTTGGAGAAGAAGAAGAAGGAGAAGGAGAAGGAGAAGAAGATATTGAGTCTTCTTCTTCCTCTTCTGCTTCTTCTGCTTCTTCTTCCTCCTCCTCCTCTTCTTCAAATAAGCTTTCTTCTTCCACTTCAACACACCCATTGAATCCAAGTTCACTAGTCCAATTGATGCAAGAAGCCAGGTACCTTCCTTCGTGGCTTCCAGAGAAAGAGCGAGAAAACATGTGCCCTTCGAGTCAAGCCATTTCTTCACCAGGCATTTCATCACAGACAACATCGTCTGCTTCTTCTGATGATTCAGAGGAAAATGCTAATCAATCTTCTCTTTGTGCTCCTTTGACTCCGGAAGACTGGACTCTGTTGGTGACGCTCATTATCATCTCCTCTGGTTATCTGCACACTGAAGAGCTTCCTCCTTCTTTCCCTGTGTTCACTTCGCCGTCGTCGTATATTACTGATAAAGTTGTGCTTCGACATCTTACTCACGCGTTGGGAATTAGTGAGGATGAAATTTTAATTCTTTTTGATAATCTTGGGTTAAAATCCTCGTAGTTTATTGTTTTTTTCAATAATTTTTATAATAATAATAATAATAATAATAACTTTACATGGTTAAGCATTTTTTTTAAAGATTTTAAAAGCAAGAAATGAAAAATGTGTGAAAAAGACAAAGAAAACAAAGAAAAAGAAAAGGGTCTTTTTTGATCAAACAAGAAAGAATCTCTCCAAACAGAGCTATTTCTGTCGTTTTTTAAATGAGCGTTGTACCTCCGATCCCCATTGAATCCCTGGAAAAAGCAAAGCTTCTGCTTTATTCAGCAGAGCCTTCGCCGCCGAATGCTCGTCGTCCAATGGATTCGATGGCATTTCTTCCTTCATTCTCCGATGTTTCAAAACTTTCTGAAGTGAGAAAAGAAAAGAAAGTATCACAAGCTTCAGCTCCGCATGCGATTTCTCATCGTCAGCCTTCTTTTAGAAAAAAAGTCTTTTCGATGAAAACAAAACCATTGAAGAATAAAATTGGTATATTTCACAATTATTTTGTTAATTTCTTGACTTATTTTTTTTCTTTTTAGAAGATGAGCCTCAAAAAGAAATTGAACTCGATTTTTCAGATGACGTTAATGCTGAAATATTAGAAACTTCAAGGAAAGTGGAGGATCTAAGCTCCAATCATTTTCGTCCAGATTCTAAATCTATGAAAATAAAGAATCTTGTGCATGAAGATGATTTTCAAGATCAAGTTAATGAAGACGAACTGCGTGAATTGTTGTTTGAAGTGAAGTCTCTCATGGTTCAAGGAAAAGACAGAAATAAAAGACTTGCATATGGCTCGCAAACGCATCCGTTTCAATATAATAGGGCATCTGGAACCCAATCAGCCTTTCTGATGTCTCGTCCCTCTTCTCCGAATTCTCTTGATTATCAACCTATGACAAGAAGATCAACTGTAACTGTTGGAAGAGAAACTTCGAGAAGCAGAAATGAAGATTCGGATGATCATATTAAAAAGACATTTAACTTGCAAAAGAGTATTCAAAAATTGCAAAAACAAATGAAAAGCGAAGAAGAGCGAAAGAAAAAGAACAAAAGGAAAAAGGATAAAAAATATCGCTCTTCAACTTCGCTTGGCTTTACTCCCTCTTCGTTCCTAAGTAGTGCTCAAATGATGACTGAGACTGATCGTGATTTGTTGCAGACGAGAAAGGGCAGAGACGCATCTGTCGGGGAAGAAGGAATTGGCATCCGATGCGCTACAGAAAGAGCAGTTTACAGAAGCGGTGAGCATTCTGAAGGAGAAAGAGGTGCAATGTTTAGTGGTCCTTCTTTTGATCCGCCACAAAGTGGGATTCTTTCTCTGATTGGAGAGGATGATGAGTGGATGGAAGAGCTGCCGGAAGGCACTTCGACCGAAGTGATGGAGAGGATGACGCGGCGGCAGCTGACGGAAAGGAGAAGAGGAATAACACCAATCAGGAAGATCGAAGCAGCAGCGCTGACAATGAAGTTCGAGGCTGAGATGACCAGAGCAGCGACAGAGAGGAAAAGAGGGCATCGGAAGACAGAAGCGAAGAGGATGGGCTCAACATTGGCTTCGAGTGGGGCTGGTGGAGCAACTTTATATGGCAGAGGGAGACCTTCAGTTCTTCCAGAGTTCGCTTCCCCTCTTTCTTCGCCAGGCATTCGCCAGCCATCGTCTCACAGGCAGCTCGTGTCACAGCAAATTCCTTCTCTGTCAATCACTTCATTATCGGATCCTTCTTCGCTTACTCTTCCCCCTTCTTCATCTTCATCATCATTATCAGCAACAACTACAGCAACAGCAACAACTTCTTCTTCTTCTTCTTCTTCATTTTCATCCACACTTTCTAATCGCGTTAAGTCGCATTTGCGTGATATGCAGCCACTGCAAATAGAATCAAGCACTTCCTCGTCTTCCTCTCAATCGTTGCCTTCTCATTCAACCCAGTCTTCAACAACCGCCACATCAGCATCAGCATCAGCTACAACAACTCCACTTAAAACACAAAAAATGACTTTTCATTCCAGAAACACTTCTTTGTCTCCTCCAGTTCACACCACATTGAATATATCTTCTGCTTCTTCTGCTTCTTCTTCTTCAAATGATGAATCTGCCTCTGCAAACAAAACAACAACTGCTCATTCCACATCTCTTCATTCTTCCAGTCATTTGCGATTGGTTGAAGATGCCTCGTCTTCTTTGCCATATTCTCTTCCTCCTTTGGTTGGCGATGCACATTGACAATCTTTTTTATTTGAGCTCATTCGTTTTTTTATTTTAATTATTTTTTATTTATTCTCTCATTCTTTTCTGTGATTTATTGAGATATTTTTTTTGGCAAATATTCTCTTGTTTTGTTGACTATTGTTGAGTTAATGTTGATGCTATACCTCAAATATGATGTTTGTCAACTGGCATTTTCTGTTTCAAAATTACTAGTTTTTATATATGATTAATTTTCACTTTTACTGTTTCAAGCATAGCTTTATGTGTATGTCATTCATTTTCTGTTCTGTGTATCATTGACACCGTCTTTCTTTCGCATGACACAAAATTATTTCGATTTGTTGTGAAAAAATTCACATATTTAGTAACTGTTATATTTCCGCACATTTCTGAAAAGAAATACACTTTTATCCCAAATAATTCTTTATTTTTTTTTTGTCTTCGACCTCGAAAAGCAGAATAATAGCTTATAAACAACTGAGAAATCAAATCAAATAAAGCAAAATGAAAAAATTTAATTAAATAAATAAAATCCAAAAAAGATAACTTTACATTTCTAAATTCAATTAACATTGCATTGTTCCTGTATAGCATGCAAGTTCAAACTGGCAGTCGTTGCTTCCTCTGATAATTCTGAAAAAGCCACGCTCTCCCCAATACTCTCCCCACGAGTTCTGGACAATCCAGTAAGGTGTTCCATTTTCTACACCCCATCCCATAACCATCACAGCATGTGCTCCAAGGAATTTTCCAGTTGTATGCTTGTATATTCCTGATTTGTAGTGCTTCAAATCTTCGTATACAAGAAATCCAGATTCAATTGGGCCATTTTCATAAATTTCTTGTTGCATATCCTTGCCAGAAACGTGTTTATATGATTTGGCTTTCACACGAATAATTTCAGAACCATTCATGCATTTTGTTGGGCACTGAGGAACTCGACCGTTTCCAGAGACATAGGGAAGGCAGTCTTCTGTAGTAATACCTTTGCTTTTGACATGGCTCCAGGACGTTGGAGGAAGACCTCCGTTGCATCCTCTATCAATTTTGTCGCAAGAAACGAGATCTTGCACTGACAACACTCCACGACTGCATCCCGCAATGTTGAGTTTGTTTCCAGCAACTTCAGAAACAGCATGAGCCCAGCATGACCCGCAGCTGCCTTGATTTCTCACTGGAACAAGAATGTTTGGCCATTTTTCACGAGCATCAAAATGTTCTGGCAATGCCTGGTTTGGAAGATAATCCCATTCGTTCTGTTCAACTTCAAGAAGACCAGCTCTTGCACGTATCATTGCTGTAGTGATAACAGATTTTGGATATTCAATGGCAACCCAAGTTGATTCAGGGTTGTTGTTGACAATATCAACAATTGACTCCAACATGCAACTGGATGTAAGCAATAAAATTGATAGCTATTTAATTTTTGAAAATCATAAACATTTCATGACAAATAACCAAAATACAAGAGGAAGCAAACAATCATTTTTCTTCTTTATTCGATAAAGGTTTTTTTGATCTTTCATTTTTTCGAAAAAGGATTTCTCCTTCGTTTTTATTTCCGAAAGTTTAAATTTTTGAAAATCTGGTTTTAAAAAATATAATTAAATTTTTCCGAGTAAATTTTTGCAATAATAAAAAACGAAACTTCCTCTCAAAGTATTGAAATGTTTAATGTGAAACAGAGAAACAAAAAAATAATTTGAAAATTTTTAAAAGTCGAACAAATCTTCTCCATCATCCTCTGAAAACAAATTTGATGATTGTTTTGGTTTTATGGGATCTTGTTTTGGCTTGATTTGAAGAGGTTGAATGGGTTTTCTTTGAGTCTCAAATGATGTAATTGTTATGTCTTCATCATCATCGTCATCTCCAAAGAGAGAAGAAGATTTTGCAATGTTTGAAGAAGAAGAAGAAGAAGAAGGTTTCATTTTCTTATCACTTTGTGTGTGTGCTAATTTGGGCTTCTGAGGCGATTGAGCAGGCAATGGCTTGATTTCAGTCTTTGCAAAGGGAATATCAGCATCTCCTTCTTCTTTGTCTTCTTTATCATCATCATCATCATCATCATCGCCAAACAAAGAAGAAGAAGAAGAAGAAGAAATCTTCTTCGGCTTTGGTGAATCGTGTGGGGCTAATGAAGTCTGGTTGAGTGAATTAGATTTAGAGTGAGAAAGAGAAAGAGAATGAGAAGGAGAAGAAGAAGAAGAAGAGAAAGAATCAAAGTCTTGATGTTCTTCTATGTTTTTCGTACTCATTGCAAACAAATCAACTTCCTCTTCCTTTTGATTCTGAAGTGCTGTTTCATCCAAAGTTATCTCTTTCTCTTCTTCTTCTTCTTCTTCTCCAAATAGAGAACTTGTCTGTTTATGTTCTGCTTCTTTTTCTTTTTCTTTTTCTTTTTCTTTTTCTTTGTTGTCTTCTTTTATTGCATTTGCTTTGCCTTTTTCTTCATCTTTGTCTTCATCTTCATAATCACCATTCAAAAACTCATCAAACAAATCAGACGATTTTGTTGCATTCCTTCCAGAAGCATTATTAATCGCTTCTTCTTTTCCTTCTTCTTCTTCTTCTTCTTCTTCTTTCGCTTCTTTCTGTTGAACTTGCTGTTTTTCATCGCCAAATAAATCGTCTGCAAACAAGTCACTTTTCGTTTCTTTGTTTGCTTTCAATTCCAATTCATCTGGTTTTGTTGAATCAATTTTTCCTTCTTCATTTGTTGTTGTTGGAAGAGGAAGGGTTGTGAAATCAGTGGAAGCTTCACTTGCCAATGGAGTTGAGTCAAAAAGATCAGAAGAAGATGAAGAAGAAGAAGATGATGATGATAATGAATTCAATCCAGAAAGAGCAATTTCAGAGCCAGAAGCAGAAGCAATAGATGAATCTATTTGTGATGTTAATTCAGATGAAGAAGAAGAAGAAGATGATGATGAAGTTACTTGTTCAATTTCAGTTTGTTTCTGATTCTCAGACACAAACAAGTCTTCCCCTTCATCTTCATCTGTGCTGTTTTTCTCTTCTGTCGCTTTTGTCTTCGGCACAACTTTTGGAAGAGAGGCAAACAGATTGTCAACTTCGTTGTTTTCGTCGGGAAGAGAAAGAGGAGAAGATGAAGTGAATGAATCAGCAACATTATCTGCCCCATTTTCTTCTTCTTTCTCTTTCTCTTTCTCCTTCTCCTTCTCCTTTTCTGCTTCTTTTGTCTGTTCTTGTTCCAATGTCATATCTTCTGAGTAATGCTCTTTAAGAGTCTCAGGAAGTGCTTCTTCATTCAGCTTCACTGCTTTTGCTGCCTCATTCAAAATCTCCTTTTCTGCATTGATTTTGGCAATTTCTTCCTTCTGCCTCAAAATCAAACTCTCTTTTTCTGCTTTCTCCTTCTCCAATTCTTCCTCAAACACTCTCAATTTCTCCGAAAGCTCCCATTTCTCCGCTTCCCACAATTTTTCTTTTTCTCCGGCAATTGTTTTCCACTCTTCCTCTTTCTTTTCCATCTCGCTCTGGTTCTCCTTCGCTAAGCCATTCATCGCCTGCTCCATCGCCTCCACTTCTGCTGCGTGTTCTTCTGCCAACTTCTTCTTTTCCTCCTCAAATTGCTCACTCATCTTCCTCATCTCCTCCTTCAGCCTCTCTTCCTCTGCTTTCCACTCTTCCTTCTCTTTCTCTCTTTCTCTTTCCAGTTCTTTCTTCTCCTCTTCTTTCTCTCTCTCCACTTTCTCCACCATCTCTGCTGCTTCTTTATCTTTCCCTTCCAACTCCTCCTGCCTCCTTTCTGCCTCCTTCTTCAACCTCTCAATCTCTTCTTCTCTTTCTGCTATCATCTTCTCCTTCTCTTCCTTCTCTTCTGCAGCTTTTGCCTCAATCATTCTTATCTTCTCGTCTCTTTCCTCTTCAATCTGTGTCTTCAGCCTGTCGATCTCCACAACCAGCAACGGAGCTTTCTCTTCAGCCTCAGCCACTTTCTCATTCAGCACATGCACCTCTTTCCTCCTCTCTTCCACTTCTTCCTGCAATTTCCTGCTAACCTCACTCAATCTCTTCACTTCTGCCTGCAGTTGCTCTTCTTTCTGTGTGTTCAGCTCAGCATGGCTCTTCAGAAATGCCTCGTTTTGCGCTTTTTCCCTTCCAAACAGCTCCATCTGCCTCAGAAACTGCCTATTCGCATCATCGCTCTTCTCTTCAGCTGCATTCGCTCGTCTGATCGCTTCGTTCCTCTCATCAACCAAGATTTGCTCTGTCCTTTCCTTCGCTCTTAGCCTTTCTCTCTCTTCTTTCAGCTGCATCTCAGCCACAATCTTCTCTGCCTCCATCGCAACTGCCTTCTTCTGCGCCTCTTCTGTCCTTCTCTTCTCTTCCTCTGCTTTCGCCTGCTCTTCATCCAGCTGTCTTGTGAGTGCCTCAACAGCTGCAGTGAGCTGAACAACAGCTTGCTCCTTCTCTGCTCCTTCTGCTATCATTTCTTCTTTCTCCTTCTGGATTACACTTTCTCTTTCTTTCTCTGCCTCTTCCATTGCCTTCACTTGGCTCTCTGCAAAGTGCTTCATTGAGCTGTGTCTGTGAAGCAGTGCTTGTTGGGCGTCAGAGGCAGAAGAGAGGAGGGAGAGGAGGCTGTGGAGAGAGGATGTGAGGGAGAGCTGGGTGAGTGTGTGGGCTGAGTGAAGGAGAAAGAGAGAGAGAGAGAGAGAGAGAGAGAGAGAGAGAGAGAGAGAGAGAGAGAGAGAGAGAGAGAGAGAGAGAAAGAAAGAAAGAGAAAGAGAAAGAGAAAGAAAGAAGGAGGAGAGAAGAGGAAGGGGTTGTTATTGGAGAAGGGAGAAAGAGCGAAAGGGAGAAGGAGGGAATTAAAGAGAAAATGATTAAATAAATAAATTAGAAAGCAAATAATGAATAGAGAAAAAGATAGATCATAAAGATAAATATAAATAATCAAAAAATGTATTTCAAGAACTTATTTAAAAAAAAAAGAAAAGAAAAGAAATTTTTTCACACAATTTGTTTTTTCCGTTAGAAACGCCAAAGTCTTTTGGCTTTCTGAAAGAGAATGGCTCAGCAACTTGTCTGTTACATTCAGCATATCCACGTCTTTCATCAGAGAAGAAGCAAAACAGCTGGCAGAAGAAGAAGAAGAAGAGGCTGATGATAGCTTTTCTGAAGTGCTCCTTCCATCTGTGGATTCTTTGTTGATGTCTGTTGAGCTGTTTTGTTCTGCATTTCCTTCAATGTTTGTATTGATTTCTCTTTCTCCTTCTTCTTCTCCTTCTTCTTCTCTTCCTTCTTCATTTATCTCCTTCGCTTCTTTTCTTCCTTTCTTCTTATTCCTTCCTCCTTTCTTGTTCTTCTTCTTCTCCTTCTCTTCCTTCTTCTGCATCATCATGTTTGCATACATCTGCTGCTGCTGTCTCATCATAAACAGCCACATCTCTTGGGGAGTGCGGGGAACGAATGGCTGGAGTGGCTGTGCTGGTGGATTGGAGAGGGAAGAAGAAGAGGAAGAAGAAGAAGATGATGATGATGATGATTTTGATGTTTTTGATGAGGTTGATGTGGAAGAAGATGAAGAAGCAGATGTGGAAGATTGTGTTTTATCTGATTCATTTTGTGCTGTTTGTGATGGAAATGAAGAGGCATTCTCAATCGAGTTCTGAGCATTGGAAGAAGATGATGCTGATGCTGATGCTGATGCTGAATCAACAGAAGAAGAGGAAGAAGAAGAAGCTGAAGCAGAAGAAGAAGAAGACGTGTTATTATCATTGTTGTTGTTGTTCTCTTCACCAGCAATTTCCTCTGCTTGTGATGCAACTGGCACAGTTCTGTCTGATTCCTCAGCCGTCTTCCCTTCTTTTCCTTCTCCCTTCTCCTTCTCTTCCTCCTCCTCCTCCTCCTCCTTTGCATTTCCTTCTTCTTCATTCACTCCCTCAGCATTCTCTCCTTCTTCCTGTTGAGGTTGTTGTTTTTCTTCTTCTCCTCCTTTTTCTTCTTCTTTTGTTTGTGTTTGCATTTCTTCCCTCTCTCTTGTTCCTTCTGTTCCAGATGAAGCAAACAGCTCTGAATGTTCCTCTGATTGCTCTTTTGCTTCTATCTGTTGAGTCTGTTGTGTCTGAGCATTGCTTGTGCCAGAAGCAGACATAGACTCTTGTTCACCCTCTGTTTTAGTAGTATCAGCAGCACTTATTTCTGCTTGTTTATTCGCTTCTTTCATCTGCGCCTGACATTTTGCCACGTTTGCTGCGATGACTTCATTGACGTGTGCTTCGATTTTTTGAATGTTTGCCTCGAGCTCTGCTTCCTGCTGTTCTGTGCTCAGCGCCTTGTTGCCGGGATCCTTCCGCATCCCCTTTAGCGTGCACTCAAAGATAACATGGCCTTCAATGTCTGGGTATTTCCCTTGCAAATACTTCTCCAGCTCTCCAAAACTGCTCAGCCCATCCTGCCCGTACAGCGCAGCCAAGGGCAGCTTGCACACGCGCGTCTCGTCTTTCTTCATTCCTACGAATGCCCGCTCAACAGCTGCTGGCAGCACAGTCTCTCCAAGCGTTGCTCGGAGCATGTTCTCTTCTTTCAGATCCGCCAGGCACGTGGAATTGTTACTTGTTCCATCATTTTCTGTTGTAATTTGAAGATCGCAACCCAAAAAGTCCTTATAAAGAACACGCCATGTCTTGATGCCTTCGTTCGTAGTTGTAACAGAAATTTTCGGATAGATCACAGAATCCTCAGATTTTGGTGAAACTTGTGAAGAGTTAGAAAATGAGGTACTTTTTTCTTTTATCTTATAGCAAATTTGCTGGAAATGTTGTGCTTGCGGTTCGTTTGCAAATTGGATAGACCAGGCTGTTAGAGATTTGTCTCGGAAAGAGAAAAATGTTCCATTTTGAATTACAACAACAAATCCAGGAGAAAACAGATCTTCTGCAAGGATAATATTCTCGCTTTTCGACTGAGAATTGTAAATAATAAATAAATATTGAGCCGAATTAGGATTATATTCCACTGTTGTTAAAAATTGGCCGTTCATCCGATACTGATTATCTTCGCTGAACAAATTAAAATTTTAAATAAAAATAAAACATATTAGCCATAAAATGCACGTTAATAATAACAGCATACAATCTGAAAACATTTGTAATTGCCTGAAAATATAACGTCGTTCCCTGAGTTAAAAATGAATAAAGCAAAAATTACGTTTACGACGAAAAGAATTTCAATCAAAGAATGTTCCAAATTCGAAATAAATATTAAATGAATAATGAATATTATCATGCAGCAAAGAATAAATGCAAACTTTGTTTAATTGATCAAATTGGAGGGTCATCTTTGTTTCAATAAAATGTTAAGGTTTACTGATCTGTTCCTTTCTAACAAAAGCAAATTTTCAAATATCTTTTGAAATAAAATTTTCAGTAGTTTGACTCAATGGCATATAAAAATTAATGAATGAAATACAAAAACAAACTTGTTAATAATCAGATTTAAAAAAAGAGTAAAATTATGTAAAGAGAGAACTAATGAATTACAATCTTTGAAAAAAAAATAAAAAGAACAATGAACAAAAGTGATTTATTTAAATAAAGCTTTAAAATCTAGAGTCGAACAAATTGTCTGTTTGAATGATAGACAGTATGGTATTGAAGTGGAGAATGAAGAGAATGTTTTTGTTTTTCGTAAGGTTCAGCTGCCTTATTGAGGTAGTGAAGAATGATATCGTCCCATGCATCTACTGGAGAGAACTTGTATGTTTCGTACAATGAAGAAATCTCTACGTTGTGAAAGCGACCTTCAAAGGCAAATTGCAGTTTATGGCATATGCATTTTGTAATAAAAAGCCTGAGTAAATGAATGGGGAAAAATTGAGGTGAAAAATTAAACGTTTAAAAAGAGAAGTATTAAAAAAAAAAATACTCTTCTCTGATGCTTTCTCGCTGTTTGCTGCCCTCCTGCAGAACGCTGTCAATAAGCTCTGCTGAAACATCAATAGCATCCTTCATTCTTTCATGAATTGAAGATTGTTCCGCTTTGAACGATTGAATTTCTTCTTGTCCTTCTTCAATAGCTGATTCCAATCCTGAATGAAGTTCTGTACTTTCATGCTCTAGCTTTTGAAGTGTTGAAAATAGTTCAATTTCTTCACTCATCAGTCTTTCTTTTTCTTCTTGAAAGCGAATTGTTTCTTCTTCCAATGCTTGTTGGTGTTCCCTACATAGGCGTTCGATTTCAGAACGAATTTGTGCTGGAAGGACTTGTTTTTTTGGAGATTTGCTGCTTGAATGATTCTTTCTTGATATGTCTTCAGGAGTATGCAGTGCTGTAACTTTTTTTGCAGAAGACTTTTCTCTTGAAGGAGTAAATTCTTTGAAAACATAAAAAAAATTTTTTTTTTATATCAAACAGGGAAAAAAAATGAATGCATTTCAAACTTTGTGGTGACGAGCGTTGTGGAGTGGAAGCTTTTAGTTGAGCATGTGTAGATGGATTAGCTTCTTGCAGATTCCAAAGTTCAGGAGCAAGCTCCATTGATGGTGAAACATTTGGTTCGGCCTCTTCAGGCTCATTGTCCATCAAGCGAGAATCTTGGTACTCATCCCACACTGGAGCTTGGTTTTTTGTGCACTTTGAATAAGGAGAATGATGTTCGTTCAGAAGCTTTTGATAAGGATAATTTAAATGCTGAGCACTATCTTGCATAGAAAGAACAAAATCCGTCATGGGTTAAATTGCAGTATCAAAAAAAGAATTTGAATTTGTAACTTTATGTTTAAGGGATAACATATAATTTATTTTTGATTGTCATCTCCTTTTTAGTATTGAACAGATTATCAATTGATCTCATGACTGTCTTGTTTTTAGAGAATAATATTAACAGAGTTATTGGAATTCAAAGAAACGTTATCAAATAATTAACTTAATAAAAAATATATTTAAATAATCTCTGAAAAAATGCAAATGTTTGCACATTTATATTATTGTAATAATTATTGAAGTTTCACCCCTCAATGTTGAAACAATGCAAAATAACTCAAAAACGCTTGAAGTGGTTAAAAGTGGAAAAAATCTACTTTTCACTATATGTACAAAAAAACATAAAAAATACATTTAAAGAAATGAAAGAATAATCTTCAAATATTGAATAATTCGTTTAATTTTTACGGCCCCTTCTTCCTCTACCTCCTCTTTTTGCTGCGGGCTGTGGTTGTGCAGTTTTTTCTTCTTCTTCTCCTCCTTCTCCTTGCTCATTTATCTCTCCTTCAGCTTGTCCCAGCCCGTTTTCAGGGTTTTCATCAACCTTGACTTCCGAAACAGAATCTGTTGGAGCAGCTTCTGTGGTTGTTTGTTCTTGTTCTGCTTGTATTTCTTGTGGAAGTTCTGCCTGAGTAACTGGGGCATCCGTTGAAGAAGTAGATTCTGATTCAATAGAGGTATTTCCGTGTTGCAATTCTTCTTCTCCTTCTTCAGCAAATGTTACGCTTACTGATTCTCCCTCAAAGCGTTTTTTGCGGAGAATTCTCATTTCTTCTATTGTTAATTTTGGATCTAATCCAAATCTTTCAGCTCGCTGTTTTTTCATCAAAGTCTGATAATAAAACTGTTAAAATATTCCACGACGCAAACGCATAAAATAAATTAAATAAAAACAAAAGAAAATTTTTTGGAAGAAGATTTAAAATTAAAATAAACCTGTTGCTCCTTGTCCTCATCAATTGTTGATTGAGTAATCAACGGCTGTGATTGAACAGGAACTGTCAAAGGCATCTTTGATGATAATGTCGTATGTGTAGTTTTAGCTTCATCAATTCCAGTTTGAAACCTCTTCATTCTTTCTTCGCGCTTCTTGTAAAGTTCATTATCAACTGATTTCCGAGATATGCCGACATCGGATCTTGTTGGAAGCGAATCTTGAAGTTGAGATCCAGTTGTAAATCTTCGTCTCCTCTCTTCAATTCGTGAACTTGATGCAGGATTCATAAAGAAAAGCAATTTTGAAAGATCAAAGACTATACTTTATATAAACGATATGCAAAAAATATTATTTATTTATAAATCACAATTTTAATTTGTTGAAGACTTTTGTTTGGCTTCTATTTTTCATGATTTTCGTTTTTATTATCACTTCTTTGTGTTAGAAAAGGAAAAAAAAAACAATAAAACAAGCTGTTTTTTCAAAAATCATCTTCAGATGTGTTTATGGTTTAAGATCTTTGATCATTTTTTGTATTGGTTATGACTTATCCTTATTCCGGATATCAACCTTCAACCACAAGTTACGGGCCATCTGGCGCTCCTCCGTACGCATCATCGAGCGGCTATGGACAAATGGGGCCTTCGTATGGATACAGTGCTCCACTTGCTCCAGGATATCAACCTCCACCGGATCGAAGGCAAATGGAAATACAATTGAATGCATATTATGCAGGTGCTTGCAGCGATGGAGTAATTGATACCAATGAAGTTATGAATGCTGTTAAACTTTTTGGAATTACGATTGATATAACAACTGCAAGATCATTACTTCAACAAATAGCAGGTCCTGCAAGGCACATTAACCAAGCAGGATTCACAAATACTATTATTGATTTTGTTCTTTCTCGTCGGCCACCTCCGTGTTATTACTCATCTCAAAGTTATGGATCACCTGCTCCGCCGTATTCTTCTCCAACTTACGGGTCACCAAGTTATGGAGCTCCACCTCCTCCTCCACCTGGATATGGTGGGTTTGCACCTCCTCCTCCGGCTCCTCCCCCTGCTCCGATACCCACTTCCCTTCCTCCTGGATACTCTCCACCTCCAGGAGCAATTACTGCCGGTCCGAGTGCCACTTATCCGAATGCACAAGTTGCTTCGGGTTTGACTAAGTTCTATGCTGAAGCTGCAGCGGATGGGACCATTGATGGAAATGAAGTTATTAAAGCTTGTAGAATGTTTGGTGTTGGGTGCGATATGGCCGGAGCTTCTCAATTGCTCGCCATTGTTGCTGCGCCAGAAGGAAGAATAACACAAAGCAAATTTGTTCATCACATTGGAGTATATATTACTCGAAACTTGAAATACTAAAAGCGTGTTCATTTCATTGGAGTACTGTGAATTTTTGATTTATGGATTTGATTTATTGGGTTTTGAGCGTATTTGCCTTTAGCTTTCCTTTTTTTATTAAATATAGTTTTTTTTTAAACTAATTTTTGAGATTATTGAATTCAAATTTCTATAAGCATTTGATGTGGTTTTCACATTCACATTTTTTAAGTAATTTTCTTTCAAAACGACTTCAATTTTTCTTTGAAAAGTAAATGGAGTATTTTTTTTAAAGTTTTGGAGCTTAAGCTTTCATTGCTTTCAGATTTTTTTCTTATTTTTATTGTTTGGACTCTGTAATAATTCAATTCAAATTTTTTTGACATTTTTTTCAAAATGATTTAAGGTTTTCAGTAAAAATAACAGAACAAATTTCTACTTTTATGAATTGCTTTTATTTGTCTGTTCTAGAAAATGACTGATAAATTAAGTTTAAAGGCTTTTGGTAATTACGATGAGATTGCACTAATTCATATTTCAGTTTCAAAAAATTGTTTTTTAATACATTCAGGTACGAAGCTAATTGTTATTTATAAAAATGAATTCAAGATGTCTTTTTGAAAAGGAAGATAAAACTATGGATCAGTTGAGAAATTCTTAATCCAAGTATTCTCAAAAATTCAAATATTGAGTTCATTGGCGGACAAAAGAAATTTATTTGATAAAATTGTTGCAATTCTTTGTTATTCATGCACCATTCAACTTTGGCCATTATTTTTTGAGAAATCTTCCTTCAAGCTATTTTCTTCAAAGTGGAGGAGATTGAGGAGAATAAAATATTATGGATTTCTTTTCAAAAAGCGATATATCTTATTTTGAAATAGCTGAATAAAATAGAAGGAAAAGGAAAAGGATAAGAAATGATGTGAATGTTCTCAGTGACAGAAGATCATGAATGGAGCATAGACTCCTTGATCGAGAAACTCTGATCTTCATTCTTTCCTATTAAAGATTCTTATCAACCATATTGTCAGAATTAATGAAGCAACTGACAAATGCAATCTTTTCTTCATGTTTAACTGAAGCGACTGCAAAAGTTTGACTGAGGATGTTCTCGAGAAAGAAGAAAAAGAAGAAGCAGGAAAAACTTTCAGATAATTTCCGCTCGATGGTGAGGAGAAAAAGGACGATTTTCTTCTGAATGCATTTATTTCAAAAAAGATAAATTGATGAGATGTTCAATTTTCAGATATCCCTTTGTTTTCATGCAATGGCAATGATTGCAAAAGAAGGATTTCAGGGCTGCTAAATGATTGTTTCCATTCAAATAATTCCAAAGTGAATGATCGAAATAACAGTTTCACTCTTCATTCGCTTTGAAAAGCAACAGTCTCTTCATGTGTGTTTCTCCAGACAGTTCCTCCTTCACATTTCCAGATGCAAAAGAATAAAGAAGTGTTTCTTTCTCTCCATTTCAAATGAAATATTCCCTTGTCTTTTTCCTTTGTCATTTGAATATTTTTCTTTTCAAAGACAATGGATTTCACTTCCAGATGAATTCAATAAATTGATTGAAATTGATATATCCTCAAGTGTGTGGCTTCGCTCTTTGTTGTTGAAGCTGACCTTCACAAATTGTTTTTGTTCACAACAAAAAAGAAATTGCACAATTTATGACGAAAGAAATTGAACGTATTTTTGAATCAATCAAAGCTTGCCTCTTCCACTCATCTCATTGGTGGCTCTCCTTCTTATCTGCATGATGATAAATGCTTTTGTACAATCTTGATTGATGTCAATGTTAATTCTTCACTTCTTTCCTTTCAACAATCTTTTCAACTTCCTTGAGCTGAAGTGAAAAAAATAAAAAAGAGTTTAAGAATCATATAGGGTCATCTTTTAATTGGCACTTTTTTCTTTATTGGCACCAAAATTTTTTGAAATGAAAAAAAATTAAAAACACATCAAAAAAATTCAAAACTCGAATCAATTACTCTTCTCACTTTTCTTTTTCCATTTTCACGTTCATACGGGTCAAATTCATCACTTGTTTCATTGTCATCATTTTTAATTTTTCTGAATTTTCTTTTCACTTTTTTCTCCAAAGGCAATTCTTCTTCTTCAATTTCCTTTTCTTTTTCAACATTTTCTTCAATTTCCTTTTCTTTTTCTTCAGTTTCTTCAATTTTCATCTTGTGCTTTTCATTATATTCATCCCATTCATCAAGAAACTTTTCTTTTGTTATTTCTTTTCCGAAGAAGTCGAAACAATGTGAATGAGAAGGAATGAAGTATTGAGAAGACTGAGGAAGCTTCATTAGCACAGATCCAGATCCATTGTTGAGGACACCGCTGTTAATGAAGGCTTTTTTGATGACTGATGTGGTGAATGCTGTATGAAGGGCTTGTGGCAACACATCTGCAACAGCTGTTCTTTTTGAAGATGAGGAGGTGGGTGATGGAGAGCTGTAATTGTTTGAAAGCTCCGACTTCAATACTGCAAATACGCCTCTGTCCAGCTGTTACGATATGTGTGTGGTGTGTGGAACGAAGGTGACGACGTCAATTTCCGCTTCTTTGAACTGTCTCCATATCATTGGATCTGCCCGTGATGAGTGTGAATCCAGGAGAAGAAGGCAACGATGAGATTCCTTTAGAATTCGCTTTCTTCTGTCAATGATAGCTGGCAGCAGGACTGTTAAGGCGTATTTTTTGAATGCTGTTTTGTCCATCCAGCGGTTTGTATTTGGCCAAATGTCAAGCGACGGCGTCAACAGCGTTGTAAGTTCTTTCGGAAGATATGCGCTCGGCCACAGCACGACAGACGGAAGCGAGAAGCCATCAGCAGCGATTCCAGCAACGAGAGTGGCATTCGGCATCCGTTCTGCAGTCTTTTTGAATCCAGCTTGTTCATCTGCAGGATGAACAACACCGCCAGGTGTTGAAGTCGGAATGCGAAGCGAAGATTCCATTATATTGAAAATTAATTCCTTTGGATATTTATTTGTTTCGTGTAATACTTGTAATTCGGTGAACCACTGCTAAAGGACTTTCTGACAAGATGCTGCAAGTCTGTTGATATCAACTTGCTTTAACAGCGAGGACTTCAGTTCCGGATGTCTCTGTATGAAGGCGTAAACTGTCTTCTAAGTTACAGTCTTTTTCTTATTTTCATCTTTTTCTCCTTCTTCTTCACTATCGTTAATTATATTTTCCATCTGAATACCAATTAATATATAATTCAAATATCAATTTCAAACCAGATCGGGCGCTTTTTGTAACGTGAGACTTGTCCCAGATCGAGATTTATTTGTGACTTCTTCTAAGAATTGCTTTTCTTTTTCTCCACTTATAATTGGTGGGTGCCCAACTTTTGCAATCGGCCTGACGTTTTTTATCTCCTTTTCAGCGTGCTCCTAAGTTTTTTTGCTGATTCCACCGTATTTGACTCCATCGACCAGCCTGACAACATTGTCATTTTCAATGTGTGAGATCCTTTCTAATCTTGTACTATATTTTCTGAAATGCAATGCAAACATTGCTTCCTTCAGCCGCTTTTGCACTGCTTCAGCTTTCTTTTTCACTGGAAATTACATATAAATAATATGCAAATGATCATTTGTTAATATTTTTATTTATTAATTCTCATTGAAGATTTTTTGAAATTAAAATTTTATATTTTTGAATGAATAATAAAGATTTGCAAACTTTTGTGCAGTCCAATTTTTCATGAAAGCTCAATAGAAGGACTTGAATCACTCCATTTCCCCTCCACAAGAAATTGGATATCTTTCGAAATTTTAATATATTGAATACCTGACATTGGAATATATACCTAAAATATTTCTTTAATATCATTTGTGGGTCAGATTAATTTTTATTTAAAAAAAAATGCCAATAATGAAAAAAGTGCCAATAAAAAGATGACCCTATATAAGTGATAATTAATGAAAACAAAACATTTTTCGGAGAGTTTGAAACAATGCAAATTCATTGCCATTGGATTAATAATTTTTATTATAATGGAAAATGTTATTAAATCATATCAAAAGCCCTATTATGAATTGAAATGATTGAAGAGGCGTCAGAAAATGAATTCATCACTTTTTTGGATTAATTTATGATTATTCATAACTAACATTTATCTCGAAATTTTAATCGGAAAAAATTCGATTACAAAAATAATCACCCATATTTGTTTGTTCGTTCGTTTAATTATATGATTGTTTGTGTTTGGAAAGAAGTGATATTTTTTAATCAATATTTGGAATGAAATTGTATTTTCTTATTGAAGAAACTCGGATCATTAATTCGAACAATAACAAGAATAAAATCGAGCGATTCTCCATTAATAAGTGTCAACTTTTTGAAGTGACTTTTTCCTTTATTGGCACTTTTTTTGTTTTTGCATTCCAGTCTTTCAATGAAGCCAGATGGACCTCAACACTCGGATGAGTGTGTTTATAAAACAAATACATTAAATTACTGGTTTGTTTTTCAAATTTTGTTTAATCTTCGTTGAGATATGGGTGATTATTTTTGAAATCATAACTATTTTCGGAGTGTTGTTTATTACGGATATTCATTATCATTGAAAATAAATTTATCATTGAAATATGAAAATTTATTCAACTATATCAAAAGCAAGTGTTTGATGTGAAAGAGAGACAGAAATGTTTTTGTTGGAGTTATCACTTTTCTGTGCTCATTAACAAAAATTCAAAACAAAATCATCAATCCGAAAATTTTGTTCGAAAAAATATGATTTCAAAAATAATCACCCATATAGCAATATTTTTTTATTTTGAAGTGACTTTTTTCAGCCGAAGAAGCGTTTCACAAAATTTTGAAATACATTTTTAAAAACTACTAGCATTATCCTTTTAAAATTCAAAATCTTAAGTTTACAACTTGTTTTTTCTTGATTTTTTCACATTTCAATTTTTTCTCAACATTCGAACACAATTTTGAAAATTTCTTTGTTGTTAAAATGAAGTGTTAAAAATAAAAAATATGATATGAAAATTACACACTCTTATGAAGAAGTGTGAAAAAGGTTGAACATTAAATTTTTATATTTGCATCAAACAAGTGAATGGTCATGAAATTGAATGATCTGAGATCAAACTTATTCCATTTTGATGTGTTTGATGCAAATAGAAAATTTCAATGTTCAACCTGTTTCACACATCTTTATGAGAGTGTGTGATTTTCATATCATATTTTTAATTTTTAACACTTCATTTGAACAACAAAGAAATTTTCAAATTTGTGTTCGAATGTTGAGAAAAAATTGAAATTTGAAAAAATCAAGAAAAAACAAGTTGTTAAACTTAAGATTTTGAATATAAAAAGGATAATTCCAGTAGTTTTGAAAAATGGATTTCAAAATTTTGTGAGTTGCCTGGTTCGCTGAGAAAAGTGACTTTTGAAAATACAAATAAAATTCGATAACTCAGTGAGAATCAAACAAAAATAATAAAACAAACTTGTAATGAATTGTTTAAAAGTTGTCAGAACATTGAATAAAAGTGAAAAAAGCTAATCAATGTTTGTTGAAAGATGGCATTCAAAAACAAAAAATGTACCAATAAGGGAAAAAGTCTTAATAAAAAGTTGACCCTATCTGAGGGATTCTCAAAAGAAATTGTTATCTTTGGGGAGTGGAAAACATGGCAAATTTTTTAGCAGTGCTTCTAATTAACTTTTTTTCAAAATCTCAGTTTTCACAATCAATTCATGTTCCATCAGCATTTCTTTTGAAACCACAAATAATCCCCCAGTTCAACTCTTTCCTGCTGAATATGCTTCCGTTTCCCCAAGTGCAGTGAATTATTGTCTTTCTTCTATTCCATGCTTTCTGGATTCCTCATTGTTTGAACAATAAACAATCCAACACTACCTGTAAAGCCATTTCAAGCAACTTCCGAACTCCTTGAACACTGATTCATCAATATTGTGATTTTGAACAAAGTGAAAATGGATTTCTCAACTTGTTCATCACATTTGTCCAAGGAATAATGAGATAAGAACAATCTTCTTTCATTCAGAAAAGATGCTTCTGAGATTTCAAAAAAAGAGATCCTGATCTCTGAAAAGATTAAACAAACTCAGTGATTGCAAAGTGTAAATATTTCAATCAAATTGGGAGGTTTCGAAATCCAGATATTAAAAATACCCCGTTGAATGATTTATTTCATTGAGAAAGAAGAAATCAGAAAAACAAACAAAAAGCACAAACGTTCTCATGTTCACAAAAACCCTCGTTGATTGTCTTTGAGAAAATTTCTCTCAATATCTGTATTTCTCGAATAACAAGTGCATTTTCAATTTTTTTTCTTGGAAAATTTGTTTGGAGTTTTTCCCCATTCTTTCACTTCTTTCATCAATACCATTCCACAAGGAAACAAAACATGAACAAAAGAATATTTTTTTCATTTCAAATTCCTTTCAATTATTTATTTTTCTTTTTTTCACTTGTTTTTTCACATTTCATCGTTTTTTGCATTATTTTCTGAAAAAAATAATTAGTATTGAGATTATCAATGTTTTTTGGGCCTTTTCATGAAATAAAACAAACAGACTCATTTCACAGAATAATCACATCCTGCCATTGAGAATGTCGATTCTTCTGCAAAAGCCATTCTGCTTTTCTTGAAATAAAAGTTATCTAAATTTTCAATTTGTATTGGTTGAAATAACTTCCAATTCTGCTTTTATGAAATAAAAGCACATCATTAGATCAACAAGTCGCATCCGCAAATACGCACAACGCTGAATATCCGAATCACGCTGAATCCTGATATATGTTCGTAGGTATCAGCACAGCTGCATCATTTCCTTTTCACAACTCAACAAAATACAAACACAAATTCTTTCAATCGGCTTCAGCCAATATCCCCAATTCCAAATTTTCTCTCGAATGCCTGAAACAGATGCCAAAATGTTGTTGAAAGCAGCGGATTCGCTGGCGATTACTACTCAACCAGCGTTTGAGTTGTTGTCTTGCTGCTTTTCTTTGTCGAGCAGCTGCCATTGTTGCATTCGCTGCAGTTTGACTCCATCGCAAGGTCGATTGCATCAGAAACTGTGAAGTTGCATGCGTTTTGAGGGAAAAGCCGAATGCACTCACTTTTCAGAAATACAAGAGACGGTCTGTCTGACACCGTCGATGAAAGCATGCTCTGCACCAGTTTTGTGAGCTTGGAGTCTTGAATCGTGTCTGTGCTCGGCCTCTCCCCGTTTGCGATCTTCTGCCCTGCCACTTCCCCTTCATACTCCCCAAACGGGATCTGCAGCGTCAGGCACTCCCACAGCATCATCCCAATCGAGAACACAACCGATTCCTTGGTTGCTTCCATCTTCTTGTTCATCAGCAGCTCTGGTGCTTTCCATCTCAAAAACTCTTTTCTGTTGTTCTCATCATCCTCAAAGGCAGATGATGGAGGTGGAGAATCGGTGAATCTTTCGCTCATCAATGAAATATTGGACGAAGAAGAAACAATTGTCAATGAAGAGATCGACGATGAGTCTGAACTATCATTAGAAGAACAGTCTGAGTGCATCGCAATGCAAATAACCATGTGTTCGGAGAATAGCACAATGTGAGGACTGAGATTGGCAAGTGAAGAAAGAGGATTTTCCATTTCATCAAATGAATGAAGAGCTCCGTTTGCCACCCAGAACAGGATTTGGGCAGCTGTTTGCTCCCTCTCTTGCAGAGTACCAATTGCCATCTCCTTTTTCTCGTTCCTCCCATGCAGGAGCATGAACAAAGAATCCCTCAAGTCAACAATCAGCTTCTCATGAGGAGATGAACAGGCCATTGCATCCACCAGATTCGACATCGAAGAGGTGGTTGGGCACAGATCCTCACCCCGAACAAATGTTGAATCTGAATCAGTCGTGGATGTGGATGAAATGGAAGGAGAAGGTGTTCTCTTTCTTTTCTCTTCTTCTTCCTTCTCATCAACCTTCTCCAGCATCCATTCAGGAATCTTGTCTGAATCTTTTCCCAATATATATTCAGTGGAGCCACTCTCAGATAGAAGATACTCTTCAGACTCTGAATGCACCATCTCCTTTCCATTTATTCTTTTCTTTATCTTCTCTTCGTTTTTCTTTTCTGCCTCTTTCTCTGCTCTTCTCCACTGCGCCTCAGGTGACATCTCCATTGTCACCATCTCAATCAGTTTCGGATCCTTCTTCACTGTATCGTTCACAATCTCTCTCAGATCTTTATTCTCATTCTTTGCTCTTCTCCATCTTACAGCCAAAACAATTGACACAATCAAAACAATCAAGAACAACACAGCCAATATAACAACAATTATTGGCCATCTCGATTTTCCTTCATTTCCTCCTTCAACAATCCTTTCATCACCTTTTGGCTCAATCTCACTTCTGTTCTTCAGAATGAATGAATTTGTTGTTGAAGGAGATTCTGCATTCCCAAACAGAATGCACACACTCACCTCAACATCATTTCCACAACTGCTGATGAAATCTTTTGCCACGCTCCCTTCAACTTCTCTTTCAGACAAAAACCCGTTTGAACCAAAATTATAATGTTCAATCTCTTTCTCTTCTCCCCTTTTCTTCACAACTGAGAATGACAGATTGCAAGGAACAAGAAGCATCCCTTTGAATGTCAGCTTCATTCTATCTGTCTCTTCTTTTGCTTCCACACTATCAAGAACTGGAATAAAGAATGATGAACCCCTCTCTGAAACAATCCCTTCAAAACTACATCCATTATTCAACATCCAAAGTGAAGTGTTTGGCAAAACTCCATCTCCACCTTTCAAACTCATCACATTCAATGTTCCTGAATCCGAGCAAATGATATTTCTTCTCAGCGATGGATATCCTTCAATAGTTGGATCATTGTTTTCAAATAACCCCATTTCTATTTTCACACTTCCTCCACTCATTGTTATTCCCCCTTCAGCTGAATTTGAGATTGTTGCATCTTTCATCATCACAAAACTCTTCACAACATCCACGACAGATCCAGACCATCGGCATATATCATCTTTGGCATTCAAATTCTTTTCATTTCTTTTATTTGAACTTCCATCAAATATGCAATTATCTATTTTCACATCCACGCAATTCTCCAATTTCATCAATTTTCCTTTTGTGGTCTTTGAACTGACTCCACCCATTGTGCAATTTGTCAACTGAATTGCCTTTTTCATTGACAAGCAAGATATTAATGATTCTTCATTTCCTTCAACTGTGATATTTTCTGTATTGAAATCCTTAATTGTTAATTGCCCGCATTCATTAATCTCAATAAGAGAAGTTTTAATTGTTGAATTGCAGATCTCAAATGAATCAATCACTGATGGAAGCGGTGATGAAAGAGATAATGCAGATTTATGAAGAATGAGATTATTCACTTTGCATTCCATAAGTTGCAATTCTCCTTTTTCCATATTTATAAGATGAAATGGAATGATTGCTAATTCTATATTTCCATCTTCTGCTAATTGTTTTGTTGTGAAAGAGCAATTCATTATCTCAAGAATCCCTCCCTCTGGTGATATCAGTGATTCATGTGAAGAGATGAAATTTGAATCAAGCACAAAATTCATTCTCACCAATGAGATTATTCCTGCTGTTGTTATCAATGCCTCCTTTGCTTTTTCAATCTCTGATTTCACTTCAACTTTGCACATCTCTCTGGTCTTTGAACTCAAGCTCATTTCTTCCAAATTTATCTCTTCACGAATCACACTCTCCTCAACAATGAACATCAGACTTACGAAATCTGAAGTCAGATGCATCAACCCATTATCAATCGAATGGCATGGAAGTGTGTTTGTCCCGCATTGCCTCTCATTCGATCCATTCACACTGCTCACAATGATTGTATCACTCTGATGAATCGTTACAAAATCAATCAGATCTGTATCTTCTTTGTGTTCACAACCATCAATTCCATATATCGCATTCATCCTCGAATAATGTCCCTCTCGAAGATCAAATCGGAATTGGCTTTCATTGATCTGCGATGTGATGTTGAAGCATTCAATGAAAATATCATTTCCAACTTTTGCTGTGTTTGCACTGAATTTCATTCCCACAAATGTGAAATTAAGAAACCCTGTTTCCTTTGTTGCCAAATACACCCCTCCTCCTTTCCCATTTGTGCAGCTGCAATGACTGATTGTTGATTCAATCATCTTCATTGATCCAGATGCACCCAATGTGAAGAATATGGCTCCTCCTTTTTCACCCAATTCTGCTTTGCCTTCTGTGATGTTGCTCTCATTGATAACCAGACAAATCTTATTCTCACCCTTTGATTCCAAAATGCTCGCTCCATTGTCACTTCTCTTCACTCCTGAAAATGATGATTTGTTAATCTCAATATTCACATATTCTTCACCTCCTTCATTTATCTTTGTTGTTGATTCTGATTTCTTGATCGATAAAATGCAACCTCCACTTTCATTCAACGATTTCATTTGAATATTCATCAAATTGCAAGTAATTCCAGCATCATTAATTGCAAAAATACTGTTTCCAACATTGCATGATTCTATCAACAAATCATTCACGTCTACAACGCCTCCAATTGCATCCACAAATACACAATCAAATTCATCGTTCACTCTTGCTTCTGAATGGAATGAGCATGCAGATAATACTAAATCGCCAGCTCTGTTCGATATTACTGTTTTGGCTGAGTTGTCAAATCCTGATGTCAGTCGGAGTTGAATGTTGGACAACTCAAGATGAATATTATTTTCCATGAAATATTCCAATTTGTTTCCAATTGCCTTTTCAAAATTCAAAGTTGCTTTTGCATTCTCTTCTCCCATTGATGGAGCCTTTTTGATCAAATAATTGGACACATTGAATGAATCTCGAATGAAAGTTGATCCTTCAATCTGAATTGTTTTCTTTCCAGACTCCTTTTTCATGTTTTCCATCCCTTTCCACATCGTGAAGCATGGCTCTTCCTCACTTCCACAACGTGCAATATCAAATCCACTTGATGAGATAAATATCTCAGTTGAGCTATATGAAACAAGGAACATAAACAAATCCTTTTCTTGATGAAAATCATCACTTCCAACAAACAGAGTTTTATCATTTATCATTGATGAATAATTGATCTTGAATGAATCATTTGTCACTGAATTATTAAAATCCTTTCCCAAAATGAACACATTCTTTCCATTGGATGCTTTGTTGTTTGAAAATGAAACGTTTTCAAAAAGAAATGGCTTTTCATTGGAACAAGCATGACAATCCATATACAAAAACCCACCTTTTCCATTGCCTGATGAAAGTGAGCAAGATGATGCATTTGTTGATTTAATCTCCAGTTTTTCATTCCCTTGCAATGCCACTCTTGCAACACCTCCTTCTTCGCTGCCGTTATTTTCAATATTTGAAAAGTTGCTGTTTTCAAACAAAACGGAAGAAGATATCATCAATGGAGATTCACCAAATGAGGAGTCATCCAAACTGCATCCTTCCATTGTGCAATTCAACAGTTTCACTCTGAATTCGTCTTCGCTCTCTCCTTCTTCCACAGTTCCTGATGAAGGAGAAATTGAAAACAGCGCAACTGATGACTTCAAATCTGAAATCGTGACAGAGTCCAGCTCAACCATTTTCCCTGTTGATCTGATCAAGGAAAATCCAATTGTGCTTCCCTTCCCTCCAATCACGCTGATCGCGCAGTTCTTCATGTGCAACTCTCCATTTTGAGTGCCAGACTCGATCACCGATGTGATTGTTCTGTTAAACCCTGATAGAACAATAATCCCAATGAACTCCATTTCTGTCAGCGATTCTGATTTCAGAACACATTCTTCAGAACCACTCACTTCTCTTTGGCATTCAACACCCACAATTGTCTCGGATTTTGCTTTCACGTTCATTCCTCCAACATCCAAGCATCCTGTTACAGATGAATTTGCACATAGAATAATCTCCTGTTTTCTATTCAGCGTTCTCTTCAAACGCCCCATTCCATAATTCACATTCAAACATGGTGCCTTTTCCAGCCCACAATACACTTCCTCCACTCCAGATGTTCCATCCACATATATTGCGTCAGAAAAGAAACCTTCGAAGAATATGAATAAATCGACATCAAAATTACTGAATGCTTCTGTTTTGTCATGCCCAGCAACTTAGTTGTCTTTCTGAGTTATGCTTCTCATGAAGGCAAACAAGGGCTCTTTCACAGAAGCGACAAGGGACTCACACACATAATACACATCTCTTCCGACTCTCGCCTTGTTCTCTGAAAACATGATATTGTTGATGGAAAAGGAGGATTCTGACACTTCTGAATCATCATTGTACTCGATTATGAGAGCACCACCTCTTCCTCCAGAACTTGTATCCTCGCTCACACAACAGCTGGAGAAGGCGGTGTCACTCACAGAAAATGAGTTGGCAGGGGAAGATGAGGCGAATGAGATGCACCCACCATTGGTGGCAGTCTGTTGGTTCAGCTGTTCTGAGTTGATGCTGTTCATTTTGCAGTTGGTGAGGGAGAGGGAGAGGGCAGGGGAGGTGGCAGAGGAGAGGACACAGCTGGCGGGGGTGGCTGTGGAGGTGATGTGGGTGATGTTGGAGGAGTTGAGAGTGAGGGGAGCGATGAGGGAGGTGAGGTGGAAGATGCTTTGGCTGTTGAGGGGGAGACTGGTGATTGCTGTGTGGTTGAGGGCGAGGGAGCCAGCAGTGAGGAAGAAGAGGGGGGTTGTGATTGACGATGAAGATGGGGTTGTTCCAGTGATGGTGGTTGTGTTGAGGTTGAGGGAAGGAGAGTTTTCGGAGAGGTGGAAGAGGATGGGGGTGATGGTGTTTGTGGAGTTGTGGGTGATGGCGAGGGCAGAGACTGTGAGGGAGCCCTGGGTCTGTTGGAAGAGGGCAGAAGAGGAAAATGGATCGAGAGATGATGTTGATAATGAAGAAAATGAAGAAAATGATGATGCTGATTGTGATGAGTGTGAATGTGAGATTGGTGGTTGAGGAATGCCATTGGAGGCGATGGTTGTTGTGGATATTCCATTTCCAGTGATCTTTGTATTTGGGGCACGGAAGATTAGTGTTTGAGCGGGAGTGAAAGTGGAGCTGAGAAGAGAGAGGGAGGCATCGCTGAAGGGAGCAATGCATCCGAGGGCATACTCCACGGTTGCGCATGGGCTTTGCTGTGTTTTGCCACAGGCATCGACATCACTTCCGCCATTTGCAACGATTTTGTTCTGGTTGATGATTGGAAGCCAGCTGTTGTACTCAGAGTTTGATGCAGTTTTATTATTCCACACTCTATATTCCAGGGTTGTTGATCCACAGTTCTCGAATGGGGATTGAGTGATATTACTTCCACTAAAGAACACATCGTTTCCTCTTCCATCAGTAGCAGTGTTACCATCGAAGAAGCAAAAAGAGATGAATTTCAGCCCACTCATCCAAGTGAAACTATTTGTGAAACATAGAGCAGCTCCTCCATAAGTGGAAGAAGAGTTCAATTTATTATTTATAAACTGACAATCATTTACCAAAAACTGATTTGGTTTAACTCGTGGAGGCCAATGAAATGTTAGAGCACCAGCAGAATCACCACCGGAATTTGAAATGCACTTGCATTTGGAAAACCGGAATTGGCAGGTTAAGGTCATGTTTTCGATCCAGAAATACCAGCCAGTTCCACACCAATCAGTTATTGAACAATTTTCAACCATGTTTTCTGAGAATGACCAATCAGAATTTGATTGCGGAGCATACACTTCAACTGCACCTCCATGAAAAGCAGAGCAACTTGTGAAATTGGATTTCGTGATACCTATGTTTAGCAAATATGCACATAATAACGCTCCGCCTTGGCCATCATCTGTGCAAGAACATTTATTGAATGAACAAGAAGCTATAGAGAGATTTGCATTTATCCGATTCACAGCAAGTGCACCACCAGATGAAGATCCACCATTTGAGTCATTCCATTCGCACCACTCAAAGCGATGGCTGTTTTCATCGAATGAAGCCAGTCTGCCTGGTGTTTTTCTTTGAGATTCTGTTCCAATATGAACCACAGCAGCATTTTGTGAAGAACGTGTTTGGTGGAGGAAAGAAGCATTGAAGGCAGAGAGAGAAGTTGTTGGGCTGTTGAGGTCGGGGAGGATGGCACCATCGATTGGGTTGAAGGTGTGGAGGAAGATGGTTGAGTGGATGGAGAGAGAGGAACGAAGAGAGAAGAAGGGGATTGTGTTTGTGTTTGTGTTTGTGTTTGTGTTTGTGGTGGTTGTGGTGGTTGTGGTGGTGGTGAATGAGTTGTGTGTGTGTGTGGATTTGGCAGGAATGGTGTGTGTGGATTGTGGTGTAGTGGTGATGTTTGTGAAGAGTGTATCCGAGAGGTGGAGATCGAAGTGGATTTGGAGACGAAGATGGAGAAGGGAAGAAGAAGAAGATAATAAAGGAGAAAAAAGGAAGGGATTGCGAAGGGAGATGAAAGAGGAGAAAGAGGAATGGGAGATGGAGAAAGAGGCAGGGATTGGAGAGTGTGCATCTGGGAGGAGATTTTGAGGAAGAGAGAAGAGGGGGAAGGAGATGATGGCTGGTTGAGGAATGGGGAGGGAGAAGTTGGTGAGAGAAAGGGAGCTGTGAGAAGAGAGGAAAAGTGGGTGGCTGGCATCCGCGTGGATTCGGCAGGTGGAGGAGAAAATGGTGCATGACGAGTGATACTGGGCAGCGAGGAATGCACAGCCACTGAGAGGTTCCATGACGAGATCGCTCACACACAACGATGCATTGATGATATTCACACTTGTTCGAGCACAACTGACACGATCGCCTGGTGAGAATATGACTTTTGCTGCACCTACGCCATTTTTATTGTAGTATTTGTTGCTGCTGTTCTTAATGCTGATCGTGCTTTCTGGCATCTCCCAATTCGTTTCTTGTTGATTTTGTTTTTCAGCAATGCTTCTGTCATTGCCGCAATTAACAACAACAAATATCAGAGCAACAATATTGAATGCAGCTTTTGCGCTGGTGGAGAACCTCGCCATGGAAGAAGATGAAAGAAAAAACTGAAAACAAAAATTCCTGCGCCCAATATATTTATATTATCTATTTAAAATCAGTTTATTTGACACATCTGAAAATGAATAAATCGATTTTCCTAAAATATCATAAAAAAATATCGATTTTTGAATAATAAATGGTTGTTTTATTTATCACTTTTGAAGAGATAAATTTGTGAATTATTGAAAAAATTAATGACAAATTATTATTTATTGAGTTTTGTTTTATTTGTTGAATAGAAAATGATAACAGATTTATTTTTATTTCTATATGAAAGGTGAGTTGAAATCAAATTGCAACAATGACAATCTCTAATGGAAAAGTTCATTTTCGAAAATCATTAAAGACAATTTTCTTTGTGAAACTGTTGAAAAGCAAAATCATCTCTTTTTTCATTTTTCCCTTCACATCAATCAATCATAATACATAACCGTTTTTGAAACCTGTGATTTAATTCGGACTGTTGATTTCTCAAACAGTTGAAGGCAACATGAAATTGTTGAGATAGAATAATCAAAATAAAGAATGAAAAGATATCTGTGGTTCATATCAGCAGAGGAATTAATATGGAACATTGTCAGCTTTGATGAAAGGTTTCAATGAAATGTTTTTATCAATGAAGTAGTTTGATTGGATGAAATAACTGCCAAAAGCAATCGATTCATCAAATCCTGCAATGGTGAGTGTGAAAAATGATGATGGAAGAGTGACAGAAGAAATGGATGCCAACAAGGTACTTGTATCATTTCGGCTCAGATGGTGAAAAGCAAAAGAAGAATTTCATGAAAACAGAAAAAATGAAAAAGATAAATTAATGAGATATCCAACATTCAAAAGTTGCATTGTTTTCATGGAATGATAACGATTACAAAAGAAGGATTTCAGGACTGCTTAACTCAAATTGTTTCTTTTCTTATAATGCGAAAAAGTGAATAAATCATATTGTTTGTTGCTTTCTTCATTCACTTTGTGTTGAAACTGTTTTTTCATGTGAGTTTCTCCAGGCTGTTCCTCCTTCACACTTCCGGATGCTTAAAAAACAAGTGTTTCTTTCTTTCCATTTCTAAAGAAACATTCCCTTGTCTATTTCTTTTGTCCTTTGAATATTTTTCATTTCTGAAACAATGGATTTCTCTTCCAGATGAATTTTATTAATTGATTGGAATTAACGTTCCATCTCAAATGTTTGACTTTTTTCTTTGTTGTTGGGGTGGACCTTCACAAATTGTTTTTGTTCACAACAAAAAAGATATTTCTCATTTCATGAAAAAAGAAAACGAAATTGTTTTTATCACCAGCAACAATAATCCTTTGTTATTCATCTCTCGAAAGGCTCTTCTTCTATTCTGTTCATTTTCCAATTTGTTATTTCGATCTCAATCGAAGTTTGCCTTCCATTGTTTATTTTTTTCCTTTCAACTTCTTTGAGTGAAGAGATAAGAATTGAAAGAAAATTGTGCAATCATCAATCTTTATTGACACTAGCTTGAATATGCCTTTCAGAAACAAGCAATTTTTAACTTTTTCAACAATGTTGTTTTCTCATTTTCCTATTCTCTTCAAACATATTCACTTCTTTAATCAGAGAGTGCACTCTTCAAAGAAAAACAAATTCTTCATTGATGAATTTTTAATATCCTCTTTTTGAATTATTGTTGATTTGATCCGAAATGGAAAAGTATGTTTCTTTTCTAGTCTTTTGAGTCATGCTATTTCAATGTGCTCTCTTTTGCATTATTTATAACAAATCAAATCGTTTGAAATGAAATTGACCCTTTTTCATTCTTCCAGACAACCTACAATGTTTTGTTTTCTTATCACTTTATTTGATTGACAAACTGTTTTTGAAAAACACGAATATCACTGGATTATATTCAGAATGAAAGGGTGTGAAGGTAATCGATATGAAGGCAGAGCTGTGGAGAATATTACAAAGGAAAGGTTTTCAAGTTTGCAATGTTTTCTCTTTTGATCAAATTTTCGATTCCTATTGTTCTTTTGATGTTTTTTGAAGAGCACCTCCATGAGTTGGAGCATTGTTCAGAAATGGAGCAGAAGCAGAAAATTAAAGAGATGAATGAGATGATGGACAAAATGGACGAAAACGAATCGCATTGTGTTTTGACGAATGAAGAATTCAAAGAAATCGACAAAATGATTGAAGAAAAGAAATTGTCTTTAGAAAATGCAATTTTGTTATTAAAGCAATTGGGGTATCTTAAAACGTTGAAATGCATGTACAGCTCATTCTTTGAAATGTTTTCACTAATCGAAAGATTTGAAAGGTTGATAATCGAAAAAGAAAAGAAGAAAGAAGAAAAGAATGAAAAAATATTTGTTGATATCTGTGAAAGCTATCTTTTGCTTGGAAGGTGGTTTTCATCTGAATTGCTTTCGATTTGCATTCCTTGTCTTTTGAAAGTTGCTTTGAAGAAAGAGGAAAACGAGGAAACACAAAAAGAAGTGGAAATGGCTCTGCTGGCTTTAAGTTGTATTGAATATTGGAATGTGTGATTTATTCGTTCATTTTATATATTTGCTGATGGTTTTGAATTTTTCTCTCGTTTTAAAAAAGGAAATAGAACAAGGATTGTTTTTGAATGAAATCAAAATAATTATTCAATATCATCAGGAGCATCACAACCTGACACGACTTGCCTATCAATCAGCTTGGAGGTTTTTAATGATTTTGTATAGGAATGAGGAAAGTTTGGAAAGATTGATTGTGAATGAGCTGAATTTTGTGAAGGAAGCAACAAGAGAATTAGAGGTGCTTAAAAGTTGTGTGAATTGGAAAGGAAATAACAATGAAATCGAAGCAATGAAAAAATCATCTATTATAAAGAGATGGATGATTTTAATACATCTATTCTGTAACTATATTGATATTTCAAAAGCAGATGGATTGGAAGATTTAGTTGGATGCATTGTTGATCTGTGCCGAATATCAATTGAAAATTACAAAAGCTTGCACATCCACTGCAGCAGCAAGTTTTTCTCCTTAATTTGTCAAAAAGAATTGAGCGTGGACATTTTGATGGAGAAAGGAGTTGTTGATTACGTGCTGGAGGAAACTCTTCATCCGACGATAAATCTTGATTTAATTGAAAACTGTGTACCTTTCCTTTCATTGCTTCCAAGAAGGATAAACGAGGAATATGCCGAGAAGCATGACGAGCACAAACGAGAGTTGCTTCAAAGAAAGCTATCTGATAAATTAGAAGAAGAAGGTTTTTCCGATATTATGGCAATATACATTTATTTTTGAGCTTTCAACTTTTCCAATGTTTTTTGAACATTCACGACACGATAAAACAGAACTCAATCACCTAATAGAAAAATGATATTATTCTAATGTGTTGAAGTTGTTTGATGTTATTCTGCTATTTTTTTCTATTTTGAAATAAACAGATAATTCTTTTTCATTTGATTAGAAAAATGATTTTTGCTTTTTATTGAAATGTTGCATTCAAAGATGGTGAATGTTCCAAAGATTATTTCTCTGTAAGTAATAAAACAATTAACCGTTGATGAAAACATTTATCCATCATTAAAAAAGGATGAAATAATTCCATTTTTCTCAAAGTTGGGACAAAGTGCTTTGTTTCTGAATTTTGTTTCACACTTCATTTTTGAATCTTTCGAACAGTTTGAAAATTTTTTCACATATTTATGTGAAATAATGTGAGAGTTATTTTGATATAACGGAAGAAAAAGTTCGGAACAAATTGTTATTTTTTTCAAAAAAGAAAATATTTTGCCCCGTATGCAACTCATTGAAAGAGAAGAATATCAATATAAGCAAAAGAAATCTTTCTGTTGTTGAGTTGATTTCATAATATTTATCAATAAAATCAATATAAACTTGAGTGGAACGTTGAAAAAACAAACAAGTAAAATTACGAATAATGCAATGATGCAATGAAAAATATACAAAATAGTTAAAGCTTTTTGGAAGGAATAAGTGCCATTTATCGCAATCAAATTCAAAGGAAAGAAGGAAAGAAGGAAGAAAAGAAGGAAAGAAAGAAGGAAGGAAGGAAGAAAAGAAAGAAGGAAATAAGGAAAGAGCAAGTGAATGATATGAAAAGAGAAATAGATCCTAATACAGAAGGTTCATACCCCAAAAAGGTCTATGAAAAACTGTAAAATTTTTGTTCAAAAAGACAAACAATACAATAACCATGCCAAAAAATGTCAAAAAATGTCAAAAAATGTCAAAAAATGTCAAAAAAGATAAATTTGAGATACGAGAAATTTCAGGGCATGCTCCTTCAGCATTAGGATATATCCTATTTTCAAGGGTGAGGATTAGAATGATAAATAGCAATTACTCTTCCAAATAGCAAAAATATCAAATAGAAAAATTGCACTGAATTATGGAAAAGACAAGCAAAAATTCAAAAGAAAACGTATTCAATAAAAAAAAAATTTTGATGTTAATGAAATCTTGGAGGGTTCAAATTAAAAATGAAAAATAAAGAAAATTTCAAATGTAAAGAAATTTCTTTTCTTTCAATTTTCTTTCGGTTATCATATTTTGTGTTTTTAATTATCGACTCTTTTCCATAATTCCTGAATTTTTCTATCTGATATTAAAACTTCTTCAAAAAAGCATGTCATCCACAACAAAACCATGCTTTTTCTCGTTTCTTTTTGGAAGAAGCCTAATATTGATAAGGACGATGCGGATTTAAAGAATCCCTGTTTTCCAAAATTTCTTGCCCAAAAATAGAAAGCTTATGCGCCTCCTGAAGCGGAAGAGGAAGCGAAATAGCTCCAAAGAAATTGCAGTAATTGTAGCACAGACTGTTCGTAAAGCAAATCAGCTCTTCTTGTGAAAGGCCTGTCTCATCAACAACCACCACATAGCGTGTTGGCAGCGCTGTCGTCTTATCATTAACTTTCTGAGGGATTAGAAACCAGTCGTAGTAGAAGTTTGATGTAACCACACTGTCAACCACCGTGCCTGGAGGAGGATTCTGACCATCAGCGGTGAAGAAGCGTTGGTGGATTCTCTTGTCTACCACAGCCACAGCATGGCGGGGACGATATTTAACCTCTCCTTCGTCAAATTCACTAAATGCGCGCAACATCTGTTCATATTCTATTCCCACCACATCTCTCAACTGTGCATCACCAACTCCATCTCGATACTCAATTATGTATGAAGGAAGATTTTGGTTTATTCGTCTGTACTCATTAAGCGCACTCTTCAAAAACTTAAACCACAGATTATCTCCAACAATCTCTTTCTTCTGCTTGCAAGGGGCTGTTCTCTTGTAAGTCCTAGTCATGTCCCGACTCATAGAGGCTATCATTGCAATCGTTCCGTCAAGTCTGCCTTTTGAGCGAGACACATCAATAGACAGCACCATCACATTCCCATCGCCTGGGAGAATGCGCATCGTATTCACTGGCCGCGCTAGTGCTGGAGTTTGCGTCTGTTTTCCTCCTTTTTTCGATTTTGACGCTGGCTGACGTTTAGCATTTGATGTATCCGAAGCTGATGCGGAAGCTGAAGCTGACGCTGAAGCTGACGCTGAAGCTGAAGCTGAAGAAGATGGAGTAGATGAGGAAGAAGCGGTTTCAGATGGCACTTCCACTGTTGGGGGTAGAGGCCTTGCCCAATTAGGTGGATCAATTGCCCAGCAAGTGCCTCCAATCTTGTGTGTAATCTGCATCCAAAGGCCGGTCAAAACTGACAAGTTTGCTTCTCTCACATTCATAGACACGATGCACTGAGAAGGAATGGGCTTTCGGGTCTCTGTCAAAATCTTCATTTGTTTGTAGCGATTTTGGTCTTTATTTGGCAAAATGACCAGGGCAAGTTGATGTTCTCTAAATTTTGCTGTTAATTTTTGATCAGCTTCTGCAGCAAATTGATTTGGATAATCCCTTTCGATTTCCAGAATATCAGGCTGAGCAATATGCACCCCTTTTGCCACGCGTCTAAGTTGACTGAGAAAGAATGGAATGTTTCTTGTATCTCGTCTCGAGCAGATTATCACCCATTTCTCGAGGTTGACAGGTCTCAGCAAAGTGTTTGTTTTTGTTGCGTCGCGCCACACTCCTAACAGATATAGTGAAGAATGAAAGAATTGTTGTGTAAAAAAAAATAGAAAAAGGAAAGGAAAAATAATTATTATTGCATTAAAAATGATTCATAAAATTCAAATAAAATAAATCAAAAACAGAAAAAATAGAAAAAGATAAAAAATTTTTTAATTTTTTCTCTTTATAAATGCAATAGCATTTCATACCATTAGAAATTGGAAATGTTCTTCCACCACCCCATCTGAGATAGACGAGTGGGCATATCCATCCCTGAATTCTCTCCATCTCTTTTAATATCGCTTCTATTCTTGCATCTTTTAACTCTTTTGATTCCAAAAATTGTTGCGCAATGCTGTCGATTAATTTCATTCTCTTTTCTGGTGGATGGGTGTACATTTCCTTGACTTTCTTCATCAAACGAAAATTGCTCAAACACTCTTCAGGTCTAATTTTAATGCACATTTTTGCAAAAAGAGCACAATATCAGTTATGTATTACATACAAATATGTATAAAATCAAACAAAAAGGAATAAAAATATAACATTCAAATGGGAAAGAATCAATGTTTGTTAAATGGCAAACATTCCTGTTGCAAATGCAAGCTCCATTGGAATTGCTGCAAGTTTTGATGAGCCCGATCCACTGGTTGATCGGCAGAGTAAAAGTGGCTGACTTACGCGTAGATGGATTTTATGGTGCGTGATAAAATAATTGTAAACTGTTTCTTCCACTTTTTCTCCTTCGTCATTCTTGTGTGTAAACTTGTATGTTTGCGGTGTTTGATCTTCCAAAACTTTAACGATTCTAAATGTTTGATATTTGCTTGAATATCTGTTCAAATCATTTGGAAAATAGAAATGTCAATTGAGATCGACAAATAAAGAGGAAAGCAATGTATCAAATGAATCAACATGTTTAATGAATTGAAAATAAATTACCTTGTAATAATAGACTGCCCTTTCAGTTTCTCAGCACAACTTTTGCCTGATCTAATCCATTCATCAAAAATAGTATCTGTTCTCAGTATTCCGTGTGCTTGATCAACCAACATTTTCACTCCCGTTACAGATGGATAAATTGTCAACCGAGTCCCAAACCACATTTCCAGATTCGTATCAGGAATGTTTATTATTTGTTTTGGATCGAGCATTTCTCTTCCAATCTGTATATAACCAGCAGCCGATTGGATTTCTTTGACAAGCACATTCAGCCATTGAAAAGGATAATCTGCACTTCCAGGTAAATATGCATTAACCAATTCAAAGTGAATGTGATAGCTCTTTTCCTCATCATTGTACTTCCTTGTCAGATCAAAATCTTTCGTATTTATTTCGCTATTGTATGAGTATAATGATGTGTTGTCAAATGCTTGAAAATAGTTAGAAATTAATTTTAAATGATAACAAAGCTAAATGTGCCAACCGCAAAAAATCGGAGTAATATATTCTCTCTTCAATTGGTCTACTAATCCCTCTCGCAATCTCCGATCGCGAAAACTGTCCAATGCTGGAGTAAATTCCACCGAATATTGATACATTTTGATGTTTATTTTCATAGGATAAGAATTAGCCAAAAGAGATACATGAACAATCCCACTCAGAACTGCTTCTCTTTGAGGTCTTCTTGCAAAACAAATATCTATTTGTATTGATTTATCTTCAATTTGATTTGTCATTTTAATTACAATTATGCGAGCCCATAAGAAAAAACATTCACTCTCAATTGAAAATTATATATGTAATGGGTAGCTATTTAAAATGATGATGAATTTTTCTGATTTATTAATTTTGTTTTACACAATGCTATCAAACATTTTTTACCAAATGAATTTATTTATTCTAGATTAATCATTGCATGAGAATCCAAGACTTTCAATGTTAAGATAGCATTAAAAGTTTGTAACAAATCTTTGTTTTTTTCATATATTCAAAAATTCATTTCAAAGAAAATGACAATTTTGAATTTTTAAATTTTGAGCCACATAGCACTTTTGAATTTTTTTCTTTTTTCAATATTTTTGGTATTTGATTTCATTGGGTGAGCTTCAAAAATTGTTTGTTCGATCTTAAAAAGGCTTCACTTGTCAAAAATTATTTGGAAAGTTCATTTTGTTTAATTTTCAAACAAAATAAAAATTTCATCTTTCGAATAAATTTCGGTTCTCACTCACGAAACAACACAAAAATGGAAATAATAACATTATCAAGAATTTGTTTCCATCACAAAAAAATTTGGTGAGTGGAAACAGAAAATTTATCGAAATATGAAATCTTTGTTCAATTTGAAAATAAAACAAAAGGAACTTTTCAAAAAAATTGAGACATGTTTTTGAGCAATCATGAATAAACGCTCCTTGATTCTGAATAAAAGTTAAATTTATCAATTAACTTTTGAATGGTTTTCTTTCTCAAAAGCTACTATTCCCTTCGTGAAATTATAAAAAGTTTTTTTTCGATTTCTATTTGAATTTTTGAAGACATTTTTTGGGTATTTTGTTGTTATTCAAAAGTCGCATAAATAAAAATTGTAAATTATTTCTTAATTGCAGCATGAATATGAAGTTCGAATAAATGTCAAACAATGGTTGAAATTTGAATAATGAACCATTCAATAATTTATTGTATTGGTTAATTATCTCAAAAATGTTTAATTTTATAAAAAACTCAATATTGCATCATTTGCTATATATTCACGTATTTTTCAAACAAATAGGGATTTCAAATAGAAGTCTTTTTGCATCTTTCGCTGATTATTTTCGAAATCATAACTTTTTTTGGATAATGATTTTTCAAATATTGCTTGTCACCGGGAAGAGTGTTTGTGTCAAAATGTCAAATTCATAACTACTGCTTTTATAACAAATATTTAAGCTGAAATGAAAATGAAGATATCTTTCATAAGGCTTAACACTTTTCAGATTTCTTTTGTTGGTCTGGCAGATTTTTTTGTTAACTTCATTATGTTTTATTTTCAAATAAAACAAAAATATTTCGTATTTTCATCATATTTCTGTTCACCCTTATTTCGGTTTTATGAAATGGATTTATAATCGTTGTAAAAAGTCTGTTTTAACTTTTGCGAAGTTTGATTAGTTGGAACAGAAAATTGACAAAAATTAGAAATTTTTGTAATATTTGAAAATATAACAAAAAAGTTTATTGAAAAAAATTTGGCCATATTCAAGGGAAATAATTGAACCAAATTTTTTGAATGGAAAAATATGATATGGGTGATGATTTTTGAAATCATATTTTTTCATACAAAAATTTGTATTCGAAAAATCTTTCTGGAATATCAACATAAGAACTTTGAAAAGTGAAAATGTTTATTAAAGACATTTTTATCTTCAATTCGGTTTAAACCTATGCTTTTGAAAACAGTTGTCATACTTTTTCTCTTTTTATATCATAAACTTCTTCTCAAAACAAACAACATTTTTAAAAACAACAACCAGAAAAAAGTTATAGCTACAAAAATAATCGCCTATATTATATTCAGATGCAAAACCTGCACTTGTGCAGACACCCACATGCTGAAAATATAACCACGCATACGAAAGCAGAGAATGTTGAGACATATTGTCATTAATTATTATTATTCTTTTCTGAACCAAAATTTTATTATCTTGGTATTTTTTCATCACCAAAGGATAAAAAACATAGCTTCGACAGTGCAGAACATTATTAACTTTGATTTTTTTATAATTAATTTTGTCAACGAACGCAAAATGATTTTTTTTAAAAGTTCTTATTCCTTTCGAAAAGTTGCGAATTTATAACATCAATGAAAAAAAATGAACTATATTTGACAATTTTTGGTTATGAAATCGTTAAACACCATCACTTTGCTAATAAGAATAGCAAGACCTAATTGATAAAAGAATATGAGCATAGCGAAGAAATATGATAAATATATTACGAATAATTATCAAATAAGGTACAATTTTCCCCCATCAGGTATTAGATATCTCCGACCTCGCAATTATAATTACCCAAATTAGAAATAATCATTGTATTTCAACGAAAAAGAATCATATTTCCTAGAAACCGCATACTACAAACAAATTTAAATTATCAATTGCCAACCCGAGATTAGATTTATTTTTGGTTTTGGGAAATTCTTGATTTAAAATCAAAAATGGACAATTGAAAAAATATTTTTTTTATTCATTATTCAATCAAAACCACTTTGTGCCAAATCTGGTTTTGAAAAACTTATTGCTACGATGTCTGATGATGATAGAATTCAATGAAGAACATATGACGAAAAGGGAGAAGATCACATTCGAATTAAAGAAAAATGCGATCATCACAGATGCAGATTGCGTGCAATATGATTATTTCCGGTTATAACTGTATTCTCGAAGACAAAAACCCAGTGAAAAATTATTAGAAGATAAAAAAGATTTGGGGGAAAGAAGGATCAAATTTTCCACTTTGCTTCTGTTGAATGAATTTAAATGAAACATCAGCTTTGAAAAAGGATGAAACCAATAAAAACTCAAATGAAGAACAAACACCATTTTTGACAAAAATTTTTTTTCTCGGATTGCATTTTAAATATATTCCAGTTAGAAAAATTTTTCATGATTTTGTTGTTCTGAATTGGAGAAGTGTGAAAAGATGTGCAAAAGTGGATTTCAATTGTATTAATCAAATATTTGTGGTGACAGAATGATTGCAGAGGTTTATGAGTATGTGTGCCGATAAAGATAATAAAATTTTGAGAAAAGAAAATGATATTTAATTGCCCTGTGTAACATGAGGAAAAATTTTTTCTGCGATCATCACCAGTTTTCCACTTCTCATTTCACCTCCGTAACATGACAAGTCATAGAATCACTTATCTGTAATTTTAAAAAATAAAAATAAAAATAAAAAAAAAAAAAAAAAAAAAAAAAAAAAAAAAAAAAAAAAAAAAAAAAGAAAAAAAAAGAAAAAAAGCAAAAGTGTCGGGCACTGACTGACGTGAGTCAATCTTTTTCAACGTGAATCAGATGTTTAGTGAATTATATCAACAATATTTATATTTGAAATTCAATTTATTATTCCTTTAATAACTATACTGATATCGAAATTAAACGAATTATATTTTTCAAATCCTTTCAAAATGTTTTACTCAGAATTGTTATGAAAGGAACATACAGAGAAAAACCTTATATTGGATTTCTTATATCTTTCAAAAAGAACAACTTTCAATAAAGAAAATTTAACTGAGAAGATGGTGAAAAAATTTTTTGAATTGTTAATAAATAGATCTTATGCATTATTAAATATATTGATTGTTTATTGTTTTAAAAAATGGTGCTTTTTTTAGTAAAGAAAAATGACGTCGAATTTTTGATAGAGACCACACTTGATAAATCGACCGACGAATTGATCTTGCTTGCTTCCAACATTCATAATCAAATACTAAAACTTCAAAGGATGATATTTTTATTACCAGATTTAATTCATTTCGGCCCATTCAGAGCGGAAGAGCACAGGGTTCATTTGATAATTGCATTTTTATACATTTTATTTTGGAGGAACATCCTTTCAATTCTCTCGTTTATTTATGAATATGATTCTTATGATATTAAAGGGATTAACGGAATCTTGTCCCTCTGAAGTCATAGAAGAAGAGAAAAAGTTGTGCAGCCCGAGCGATCCGAATTACATTTATCATCCAGATCCAAACGGCTATCGAAATGGGCAAAGTATTTTTTATTTTTTGAGTTTTGATAAACTTATAAATTATTGAATTTTAGCATGCACTCCTGCAGGACAAGAAGTTCTTGAAAAATCCTTGCATGAAATACAGACATTGCTAAATAAGGTTTGAAAAATTTTGCTTTTCGTTCAAAATTCAAAATTTGAAATGTGATTGAAGGAAACTTTACCAAAAACACCAATAACTTTTGAAAGATTAAAAGAAGCAGAACATGTGATAAAAGGATCTGTTATGATTGCGTATCCACGTGGGCTACCAAGTTATGATCCTCTTAAAGCTATGATCGATTGTACTGAAGATGAGACAGAAAGTCAAGTATTGCATTTTGCCATTCCCGTAATTAATCTGAGATTCACTTTATTTGGCAAATAAAACTTTTTTCCTTTTTTTCAATTTAATTATTTTATCTCAACTAACGTTAAAAATTTATTATTATTATTAGAATGGAAAAGAGGTTGTAGATCCATCAACAGCTATGCTGTGGTTTGCTACAAGACGACTTGAAAGAGGGCAGACACTAAAGACTGCATTTTCATCAGCATGTGCAAACGAGCGAAGCAAAATAACCGTAAAGCTCACGAAGGTTATTAATTAATTACACACGATTTTTGATGTACTACTTTTCAAATTCAAATTCAATTTCTTTCTTTCTTTCTTTCTTTTTTTTTTTTTGAACGCAATTCTAAACCACACTTTTCGCATAATTAAACTTTTATTTCGTTTAATTCCAGCCAACACCACATCCCCCTGTTCGAGAGCCAGCTATAAGCGAGAAAGAGCAGAAAGAGTTGATGGCGTTTTATTTCAAAAAGCAGAGAGAGGAAGAGGAGATGGCAAAAGACACCGATGATTCATATCTGGCCAGCTCGTGGGCTGATCCCAAAGGACTGAAGAAGTCACTCACCGGACAAGCGCCTGTGGCATGGAAGTGATCAAAGCAAGTTGACGAAGTGGAAGGGAAGCAATGTGAAAGGCAGAGAAAAGTGAAAGAGGATTCGGAGAAACATCATTTTCTGGCTAATAATTTATTTTGAACATAATTGTTCACCCATTCGTTATCATTTCACAAAAACAATGTTCATTTTTGCTTTTTTGATTTTTTCAACATTTATTTTCTTTTTTGCACAAAAAGATTTCTCTTGTCAATTTCAAATCTTTTTCGATGGTTTCTACCTATCCACACTTTATAATGAGCTTGCCATGAATTCCTTTTCCATTGAATTGATTTCTTTGAATTTGAAGTGATTTAAAAAAGAAAAAATGACAAAAAAAAGTGGAAGAAGAAACAAGACAAAAGAACAATAGCTCAGGAGCTGGATGTGAACAGTTCCATCAGTTCCTGTTGCCTTGTTTCAGTGAGATTGTCCCAGTACTCACTTTTGAACTCAGCTGTTAGATGGTTTGTGATAATCCTCAACATCTGTTGGAACTTGACATCAGTCTCATCAGACACGACTTCCAAATAAACAACCTGCACAAAGATAGAAAACAGGTTCGACAGCACAGCGCCTTCAGGTGTTGAATCATCAACAGTCAAATACGCAGCAGGCTGAGAAGATGTAGCTGCACCGAGCATCGAAGGAGGATCCTGGGAGAGTATTTGCAGAACTTTTGCCTTTACTGCCTCGTCGCCATTTCCAAATACACACACATCCTTCGCATCAATCCATTGACACAGGACATCATGAGCAGTAATTGCCTCATCGGTGTCAGTGAGAAGTGGCAACTGATTAACAAAGTATACTTTGAGCTTCATCAGATCTGCTTCTCGGCCTGAAAACGCTGGCTGCTGGAAGCGGATGATTTTCAGAATGGAGGCCACAGCGTTGTCCCTTGCCATTCCAACAGCTTCCATGCTGAGATCTTCTTCGTCCAACACATCACATTCAGATACATCAAACTCTGCCACATCCCTCAACGCAACAAGCGCTCTGTCCAGAAATGGAGAGAAAGCAGTAACAAACGAGGGATCAAGCTTTCCTTTCTCGGCGCACATACCAATTCCAGTGACTGCGTTGTGTCTAACCGTATGTTCTTTCTGAACAAGTGTGTCTTTCGTGTTTGCGTAGAACAGGAATATCTCCATATATTGTGCAATGAAGTTCACTGACGCCATGCCTCCAAAATCGATGCAGTCAATCATCCCGAACAACCCCACAACGCGATCATTCGACTCCAGCCTCGCACCGTTCACCAACACATCTGCTCCTTTTGAGTCAGTCCCCATTTGCATTCCTGCACCAACTCCACCTGGCGTTGCCATTGCAGCTTGCTGTGCAGACGGAGGAGTAACAAGCTGCAAGAGAAGAGGTTCAAGGTGTGATTTGTAGATTGGAGCGAAAGCAGCACCGAGTGATTTGAAAAGGTGCGTGGGGATGGTCATCAGCTCACCTACACAGCAGCTCTCCTTTGTTGCAAACATTTCTGCTTGAAAGTCATCGTCACCTTTTTGTACTTTCCCAGACTTTCCAAGTAATGATGAATCAATAGCTCCAGTTTGGAGTTGTTGCTTATCATCAGCAGTTGTTGATGATTGCTCCTTCACTCCTTTTTTTGCACTTCCACCTTCCTCTTCATCACTTTCCTCTTCTTCTTCATCATCGTCGCTTTCATCCGCTTCAGCCCCTTCTGACATCTGCCTGAACTGTTCTCTTCGTTTCCTGCACTGAATCATCTGCTCCTTCACAAACTGCACAAGCAGCTCAATATTCAGCACCTGGCTGGCGGGAGGGCGCGATAAAGCGGACTCTGCTCCAAAAGGAAAGAAGAGCTGTGCATAATGAATGGATGAAGGATTCAGGAGAGGACAGATTGAAGCTACAGCATCTCTCAGAGACTGGACAACCTGCAGCCTTTCGTCAGGGATTGTTTCTGTCTCATCCTGGATCACATCCACAAACACAGGTAGTGCTTCCACAAAGAGCTGGACGGGATGCGGCCACGACGGGTCAGACACGATCGGTGGGAGAGGAGGGAGAGCAGCTGCAGCGCTGCCACTTTCAGTGCCCGATGATGATGCTGCTGCATTTGCTGAAGAAGAAATGGACGACTGTGTGCCCTTTTCAGCATTGGGGTGATGTGGAGAAGTGGGGATAATTGGGCAGAAGCACGAAAGAGCATTTGAGAAGAGATCAGCAGATGCTGTGACAGTCACAATGTTTTCCTGATTCCTGAAGTCCTTCAAGGCATCGATTGCTATCTGGATGCACTGCAAAGCATACGGAGCAAAGTACGGGCCAAGTGCGCGTGAAAAGTGACTGAGGTAAATAATGGCAGTCTCTCTATCATTGAGAGAGTTCTCAGCGTCAGGCATGCCATCATCCTCACCGTTGTTATCTCCGTCATCATTAAAATCACCTTGGCCAAATGTGGATGTCTGAAAACCACCAAACGGAGTGGAAGCTGATGATTGTGCATTTTGTGACTTAGCTGAGTTGAGCTCCTTGTCCACGACAGGTGCCTTTTTCAATGCAGATGCGATGATTGCTGGAATGATGTGAGGCAGAAGGGGAGCAAACCGTCCGTTCAGCAGCTCTGCCAGCCTCAGCCACGATGTGCGGATTGACTCCACACGAAAGTCGTCGTTGGAGTTGTGAATAGGATTTGCACTTCCTGCTGGTGCATTCGAAGGCAAAGACTCCGATGTTGTTGATGATGATGAAGGAGTCGCGTAAATGTCAGAGTAGCGTTGAAGAACACAAGACGTGAAGGGAGCCAGATAAGGCGCACTCTGTTCCTTTCCAATGGCAGTCAGCAGCGCTGATACACAATCAATGGCTCGTGCCTGCAGCTCTTTGTCTTCCTCAGTCTGCAGATTGGAGGCAGAGACGTATTTCATCAGAGCTGTGAAGAGCATGTCCTTGAACGGGGTGATAGCATCTTCCACACGATCGATGATGGCACTCAGCACAACCATTGTGCTTGTGCGGATGTCGTGGTGTGGAGATGACAGCAGCTCGCCCAGCACAGCCAGCATCGATGCCAGATCAGACGAGAGCACTTTCTTCTTCCCGTCTTCGTACAGTTCCTGCAGCAGGAGCAGTGCTTGTGTGCATATTGTCAGCTTCTGTGATGTTGATGGCGCACGCAGCACAAACACAGCAGCCTTCCGGATGATAGCGGCGTGACGGCTCTTTCCGATGAAGTCGTTGCCTAATTCTTTGCACAGCGTGAACAGCACCTTCAGCCCATCATTCACAATACGGGAGACAGGATCACTTACGTCAGAAGGGACAGGTGCATCAGGATCAGATGCAAAAGATGGGTCTGCTCCGAAGATTGGGCGCAGAGCTAGCTGGAAGATCTCCTTGATGCTCTTTGAGCGCCCTTCTGCCATGTTCTCTGTGATGATTGAGAAAAGAAGGACATAGCCAGCGTGACGGCATTCCCAAGAGGGATTCAAAATGAGGCTTTTGATTGGATTGTACGCGACATTCATCATGTATTTGTTTCCTTGTGGAGAAAATAATGATAACCAGACACAAATATAATGACGATAAAAAAATGAAAGAGAAACGAAAGAAGATGATGAATAAGAATATATATATATATATATTTGAAAAAGACAAGCGAATGAATTTTATTATTAATCAAAAGAAAGCTAATAGAATGAATATCCAAACCCATTGCCATAGCAAATCTATTAACAGCAGAAGTACAAAGGTCAACAATTTCATCTGGATCGTCTTCCTGGAATTATAAATGAACAGACAGACAAATATACAAAAACAGTTATGAGGGTATGAAAAATTAAAATATTTTTCTAAATTTTTCTCACAAAAAAATCAAAAGAAAATTTCATAACCTTTTGAAATTTTAAAGAATAAAATAATTTTTGTAAAAAAAAAACAAAAGTCAAAATAACTAATTTGGTTATATCCAAAGAAAATGTCTCTCGATATCATGAAGAGAAGTCAATACAACATGCCTCTTCATCCATTTCCCAGTTCGGCGATGGCTTGAAAGTTGGAATGAGACCAGCCAGAATACCAAGAAACTGCACAGCAAATGCAGTTTCGCCTCTTTTTGGCTTCGCCTTGATTTCCTTTGCGAAGTCCACGCAGAGCGAAACCAGCGTCTCCATTGCCATTTCTCTGAGAGAGACGAGCGTGGAGCGTGTTGTGTAAGGAAGAATCAGCGGAGAGGCAGTTGAAGCAGAAGCAGCAGCAGCTCCTTGTGCAGCACCAGTAGCTGCGGCTTCTGCTTTGTCTGAGGCTGCAACTGCGCCTGTGCATGTGTTGATGATCTGGAGGAGAGTAGCCAGATGCTGCGAAAGATTGTCCTCGAAGAATGAAGGGCGAGAAGCTAAAATGTCCAGAAAGCTTTTGAGAGCATCTATTGCATGGCCGTATTTACCATTTTGCAGAAGAGATAGGAGAAGCTGTTGATTGAAAATGAAAATGAAAACGAAATTCAGGGCATATGAAGGAAAAGAAGAGAGAGAAAATTATAAATGGATGATAATTTGCCATTTCATTGGAGTGACAAAATTGCCATCACATTCAGAAAATCGATTAATGAATGGACAAAAATAATACAAACATTAATTGACTGAGCAGAAAGAGGCTTGAAGAAATTAATGAGATCCTTATTTGTTCCGGCAGCCTTTATCATTTCTGATGTTGCTGAAAGACTAATTAGTTTGATCTAATCAAACAAGTTTTTCGAATCATTAACAATGAACAAAAAACAAAAATAGGATGAAGTACCCAAGAATTGTTTGCAATAAAATCAAGAATATAAAATAAAAACAATTAATTTTCATTAATAATTCGCAAGAACGCAAACCGTATCACTTTCTGGATCATTAAGAGCTCTCATAAGCATCTCAGCAAGATTGGCGCAATTTGATGTGAAATAATGAGGAGTTTCATTCACTATAAATGAAAAAATTTTCAAGGAATCTTCTCTAATTTCCAACCGAGGAGATTTTGTCCATTCAAAAAGTGTTGGCAAAAGGTCTGGCCATAAATGAGGTTCTGAAAAAATTCACAGAAAATTAAAAATATAAAAATGAAAATATTTTTAAATGTGTTTTTATTCATACTGTCTTTAATTAAAATAGATCCAAGCGTAGATATGCAAAGTGTGACCTGGCGGCGTACAGGAGATGGTAATCCTTCAGCAACAAATAATTGAATCATCGTTTGTTTGTACAATGTAATTGTTTCATCCGTTACAAGAACAGCAAAAGTTACTGATTTTCCAGTGTGTTGTGTTTTCCTTCTAAGTAGAATTGCAGCGAGATTTTGTATCTAGAAATTTTGTAAAATACAAAAAATTGATAAAAAAGCAAAAACTTCTGCAACTATAAATATGTAGAAGAAAACAAACAGTTAAATCACGAGATTGACATATTGTTCCTAAAAGTGATTTGATATAGTTATTCGGATCAGTATCGTAATACTGATTCAATTTTGCTAATACTTTTACATGAGTTTCATTTTCTCCTGAAATGCTTTGAGCAAGCAATTGATCAAATTCAGTTTGAGAAATCATTAGCTACAATAATAATGCTTATCGATGAAGAAACAATGTGAACTTGATGGAAAAAACGACAATTACTTTTTCGGTAAAAGTATTATTATGGTCAAGAAATTGGATTTCATGAATGTTTGTTTCCACTTCAAACATCAAATCCATCAATGGAAAAGGCATTTTGAGAGGAATCAAAAAATAATTGAACGAAAAGTATTATTCGTTTTCTTGAATTGAAACATTCGTTAGTTACATGGCCATTTCTTTTCCTCATGGCCAATTTATAATGGACCAAGAAGAACTAGATGAATTTGCACAATTTGAGGAGCAAGCTCAAAAACGCATAAGCGAGTTTAGAGTACCAGAGGAAGAAGAAACAGATGATGAAGAAGATAATATTGGCCTTGCTTCAAGACCCTCTTATGATCAACAAATAGTGTGCTTTTTAAATCGAATACTTATTTTAAACTTTTATTTAAAACGTTTCACCAGGATTTTGGTGATGAAGAAAGTTGGGGAGAATCTAATCAAAACGATGTACAAGCAGCTCCAACAAGTCAAACTTTACCTTCTTCTTCTTCTTTCATACAAATTCCGCAATCAAAAACTCCGGGGCCAACTTCATCTCCTCAACTATCAATTCATTTTGAAGCTTCTCTTCAACTTTTAAATGAAGAAATACGAAGCTATGAATTGCGTAAAAAGGAAGTGGACTCTCTTTCGAAATATTTAAATGAAGAAAAGCGTAAACTGCAGCGCCAACGTGAAGAAGAAGAACGAAAGAAAAAGAAACAATTTGAAGAAGACGAAAAACGAAGACAAGATCAAGAAAAACAAATGGAAAAAATGAAAAAAGAACTAAAAAGCTTAAGCGAACATTCAACAGTGAATCTGAAACAAATAGAAAAAGAAAGAGAAGAAAAGAAGCGTCTTGCTGAAGAACTCGAAAAAGAAAAAGCTGAGAGAGAGAAAGAGCGCGAAAAAGATAAAAGAGAAAAAGAAGTGCTCAAAAGAAGAATTGAAAGACTTCAAAAAGAAGTAGAGGAGTACAAGAACATCGTCCAACTTTACGAACAGGAAAGACTAGAACAGCAATTGAAGCCAAAGCCTTCTCCAACAAAAAGCAAGACTATAGAAGCGATTGATGAAACAGAGAAGGAGCAGCAAAAGAAGGGTATTTCTGAAGAGGCGGAAACGACGTTTGTGAACGAAGAAGAAGAAGAGATGATGAAGCGCATTTTGCTTGAAAAGGAAAGGGAAACAGAAAGAATAAGAGCCAAAGAGCTTGAAAGAGGGATGCAAAAATTGCTCGAGATGAAAAGAAAGAACGAGAAAAAAGATATTCCAAAAGACGAAGAAAAAGAAACGCAAGATTCATCTTCTCTTCTTTACAACCAAAAAGTCGAACAGACACCTTCGTCTTCTTCCTCTCTCTCATCTCTGCCAAGTTATGAGTCATCAACCACACCTTCTTCTGTTCCATCTACACGCCCTCCTTCCAAAAGCAACAGAGCTTCGCCTTCTTCCTCCTCCTCTCCTACTCCTCCTCCCTCTCGTTCTGAACTTGTCTCACCTCCACAAACACAACAGCACTCAAACAGAACACAGCCACACGAGGCAGTACGAAGCAGCGTGTCGCGCATTCCACGCATCCGCCCAGCCACTCAACAGGGCGATTCTACATCAACAACATCAGCAACATCAACAATAACAAAGCAGAATGCAGCACAAGCGAGTTCAAAACGACCCATGACTTCTTCTTCTTTGCCTTCTTCTTCTTCTTCTTCATCACCGTTATCACCTTCACGCACCTCACCTCGTCCGACTTATTCTGACCTTCCACAAACAGCAAAGTCCAGTCAACAAACTCAGTCTTCTTCATTCACCGCACCAAGACAAGAATCCTCTTTCTTTGCCATCAACCAGCTTCCTCTGTCTCATCCTCTTTTCAGTCCACTTCCACTCACTTTGGCGTTTCCTCCTCCTGCTTCTTCTTCCTCTTCTTCTTCTCCATTCACACACCCATCTTCCTTTTTATCTCCTTCCATTTCCTCTCCCAACACTTCACTGGCCTCTTCCATCTCCCCCATTTTTGATGCACTGCGCCTCAACATCTCCTCTTTGGCCCACCCACATTCACACCCAGACTGCATCATCCACACGCAAGGCCCCATCTCTTCCTCATACTCCCTCTTCGCCCACCTCGCTGCTTATCCCCCTCTTTCCTCAGCCACATCAGCACAACCACAACAAACCCCACTCTCTTCACACTCCTCTCCCACTTCATTCAATCGCATCTCTTCTGATGAACTTAGCAACCAGCCTCATCTTCCATTTCCCCTTCGAATCAGAACGCCTTCGCCGCCTCGCCAGCCGCCTGAGCCTGTTTCACCAGCGCTGATGAACGACAGGCTGGTTCGTGTGGAGCAGCTGAGGCGCCCAGACCAGGGGAAGGATGGGAAAACAAGAGAAGGAGGAGGAGGAGGAGGTGGTGGTGGTGGGAATGAAGGGAAAGCAGGGAGAAGCGAGAAAGAGGAGATATATGCGTCGGGAAGGAAGATTATTTACTATTCGAATGGGATTGTGAAGCACATCATTCCAGCTGGACTGGATGTGTTTGGGCTGTCGAAGATTGCAGCAGAAGCGAAGAGGAGGCAGAGGAAGCTGGACAAAGAGGCGAGGAAGATGCAGAAGGAGATGAAGCAGAAGAAAAAAGAGAAAGACGCGAAGCTTGGAAGGAACGGAAGTGGTGGAGAAAGTGCAGATTATACTGAAAGTTCAGAGACAGAAGAAGAAGATGATGATGACAAAGAAGAAGATGAAGAAGAAGATGAAGGATCAAATAGAAGCAGCAGGCAGACTGTTCCGCTTTATTCAGAAATTGATCTGTTTTCAGCAGTGGAGAGAGGGTGCAACGTGACGCTTTTTGTGAATGGCGATGTGAAACTGATCAAAAACATGACAGAAGCTGAGATTGAGGCCGAGAAGGAGAAACAGGCGCTTTCTCAGAAGGAGAAAGGGAAAGACAAAGGAGGAAGTGCTGCCACCAGCCATCATTCATCCACGAGCACAGTGTATGAGTCAGTGTATTACTACTCCAATGCGAAGACGACCCACATCACCCACCACAATGGCACACAGACGTATGTGTTTCCCCACACACAAATCGAACATCACTTCACAAATGGCGTGAAGGTGATTGTGTTTGCCGACCGGTCTGTGAAGCTGGTGAGGGACGGGTGCAGCGACGAGGAGGCAGTGTTTGCGACGGGGACGCTGATGATTGTGCGGATGTTGGGGAGCAGAGGAGGAGGAGGAGGAGGAGAAAAAGAGGAGAAAGGAAAGGAAATAGAAGTGAAAGGAAGAGTGAGAGGGAAAAGGATGAATGACAGAAGTGGCAGAAGGAGAAATGATGAATATGAAGATGGAGCATCATCAGCATCATCAGCAGCTTCAGCACTTGCTTCTCATCCACTCACTCCATTTGTGTCACAATACATTCCACTTCCACACCTCAACACTTTGGCAGCCAACATCCCATCTTCTGACTCTTCATCTAACACATCTCAAAAACAATCATCATCATCATCTTCCTCTTCTTCCTCCTCTTCCTCTTCCTCTTCCTCTTCCTCATCTCTATCACAGTCAATGCGCATAGTGCAATTTCAGATCCAGCAGGTGGAGATCCACATGCCCAATGGAGTAAAGAGGAGGGTGCTGCCAAGTGAAGGCGCCATCAAAACAGAATACATCATACCTTCTTCTCTTCCATCTGTAGATGATACAACATATTCAATGGAACAGAATGTCATTCAGAGAGGAGAAGGGAAAGAGGCAGCAGCAGGAGGAGGAGGATCAGGAGGAGGAGCAGCAGGGAATGGAATGCTTGTGAAGGAGGTGGTGGATGAGAATGGGCAGATTGAGTGGCTGAAGAAAGGGCAGAGCGCATCGATTGACAGGAAAGAAGGAGGAAGAGGTGTGAAAGTGGAAGTGCTGCAAGGAAGACAACAGAAGCAGAAAAAACAGAAAGAAAAAGAAAAAGAAAAAGAAATTGAAGAAGAAGAAGAAGAAGAAGAAGAGGAGGAGGAGGAGGAAGAAGAAGAAGAGGAAGGAGGGGAAGACGATGAAGAGGATGATAATGAAGAAGTTGGAGAAGATGAGGAAGGTGAAGATGAGGAAGAAGACGAGGAAGAAGATGAAGAAGGCGACGAAGAAGAAGGAGGAGAAGAAGGAGAAGAAGAAGAAAGTGATATACGTAGCATACAAAACAGCAAAAAAAGAAAGAGAAAGAAGGAGCTTTTGATGAATTCTGTATGGAGGGGCAATCAACCAGCTACCAAAATAAACAGAAAAGAAGAATTTGACAGCGAAGAGGAGATGTCAAATGTGAAAATAACTTCTTCTTCTTCTTCTTCTTCATTGGCAGAGGAAAGAGAAGGAAGAAGAGAAGATGAAGGAGAAGAAGATGATGATGATGAAGATATGGCTCGATTCAAACAGGAAGTGATGTTGATTGACCAAGAAGCGAAGAGGAATCCTCATTTGATCAGCAGCCGGCAGCAGCAGCGGCTGTATTATGCTTCTGTTTCTGCTCCTCTTCCGACCACTTCTTCTTCTTCTCATTTAGAAAGTGATATATTTGGAATAGATGATACAGAACATGGCAACAATGAGAGAGAAACAGAATCGATGCCTCTTCCTCGTTTTTCGTCCACACTCGACAGCGTCGTCGCCTTCACCTCGTCAAACACACTCCCTTCGCACGAGCCTTCTCCTCTTGTTCCTTCTTTCCCTTCTGTTCCTTCTTCCTCTGCCTCTGCCTCTTCTTCTTCCTCTTCCTCTTCATCTCGCATTTCACATCCTGAGTCTGCATCGCATGTGCATCATGTGCTGCCAAAACCAAAAGTGAAATTTGTGCTTCCATCAAGAAACTCTTCTGTTACTTCACAAGACGCCATAAACCCAGTTTCTCCGCTTTCTCCGCCAATCACCTCTGCTTTTGTTGGGAATCAACGCGATGCTTCTATCACAAGGAAGAAAAAGAAAAAGAAGCTTTTGTGAGCAGTTTCTTTTATATACAGTAAATCGAAATTTATCGGAAATTTGGAATTATGAAAATGAATTCAGTTTCTGACTTGGATAAAATGTTCAAGCACATAAAAGTTCATTTTAACTGACTACATATAGAATTTTTTTTGCGAATGTGCTATAAAATTCTATTTTGCAAGTGACCTTATCATTTTATTTGGATCTTATTTCGTTGTAATTTAGTTTTCAGACAAATTATCAATTAATATAATTTGTTATGGGCCATATTTTTTTTTAATTTCTTATATTTTCGTTTCAAACTCATTTCATGTTTTCAGAACAATATAGACCCTTTAATGAGCCTAATACTAAACATTCATTGTTTCCTCCAAAGGTATTTTCGTTTTGATTTTGTCAAAGAATTTTTTCAATCATATAAAAACAAATTTTTATGAATTTCTTGATTCAGGAAAACAATTCTCAAACAGAAAATTTACCACAAGTTGAAGGGTTTTATTGTGTATTTGCTTTTGATGAGCCAGAAATTATTCTCTCACGAAATACTCCTGCAAATGTAAAGCACAGAACTATTGAGCTCTCATCATTAATACCAGCATATGATCCTTTTTTCTTTCCATCGCCGAAAAGGAAAAAGGATAAAAAATCTCCTCCAAATGAAAAGGAAGAAAACTATCCATTTTTGCCACACAAAACATTTTATCGAGGCTTTTTTCATGTGGAAAGGAATGATACAGTTAGGAAATTCAAAAAAAGAGTTCTTAGATCACTTGTTAACACTCCTGCTTGCAGAAGATGGTGGAGAAGGCATACACAGACACCAATTTCGCTTTATCATCGCTCAGCGGTAACATTTGGATCTTTTCCAAGAACTTTATTTGCCAGAAGGGAAAGACATACAGACAACAGTTCAGTTGTAGGACTCGGAAGAAATTCGCAAGGACAATCATCTCAAAACGGACGAGAAAGCGAATCTTTGACAAGGCAAGAAATGCTCGTACAGCAGTATTCGCAAAATACACCACCATCATCAATCACACCTCCACATTACGAAATTGATGGAGAAGACGATGTGCTGGATGATCCAGCAGAGACAAGCAGCGCAATTTATCGGCCAAGCTCAATCGTGGAGGAGCAGAGCAGACTCCGAGAGCGACTTCCTTCTTTTTCCATTGTCAGTGCCATGGCACGTGAAAGAGACAGTGTTGTATCGTCTGGCTCGCTTGCCTCTTCTGCATCTGCCGCAGCACATCACAGATACGCTCCTTCCAACGCCAGTGTCATCGCACCGTCGATGTACGATTCGACGTCTGCGGCTTCCTCGTCGCACATGCATCTGCCACACTGCCCTGTGAAGCCAAATGATCTTGTGAAGCACTTGCCGCGGGCAGAGGAGCCAGCGCTGTCTGATTTCTCTTCTGTCTCCAGCGACACCGATGACGACAGCACAGAAGAAGAGGAGACCGAAGAAGAGGAGGAGGAAGACGAGAAAGAAGGCAAAAAAGAGCGAGAGAAAGGCGAGATGGATGTGGAAGACAATTCAGTGAAACATATAAGAGTGAGGCGTCGAGAACACGATCCGTCGCATCATCACCCTCGCCGGCCACCAAATGTCGTGAGAGGATACGAAAACAGAGGCACATCTCGTTTTCTCCCTGAAGACTTCCCTGCGTGTGTGTGCAGACTGAAACGGCCAAGCTCTGATTTCCTCTTCCCTGCCACTCCTGCCACCCCTTCCACACTTCCATCACAAGATTCTCTTCCCATCCACGTCCCTTCCATGCCTGAGCCGTCTATCATGAGTTGGTATCCCACTGTCAACCCCACAAAAACAGCGTTTTCACCGTATTTCACACCGATTGCTGCGGAATATGGGTTGCCTCCGCCTCCTCCTGTTCAATCAACTCGTCCACAAGGTCAAATGGGAATAGAGCCAAATCCAGCAGAAGACAACAATCCAATGAAAGACAGCGAATCATTCATTGAGCAGAAGCCGCTGAACACTCACCCGCTCTTTATGTCGCTGAGCGATGAAGATGTGCCATTGGAAGGGTTTTGCACAGCCAGAGACGAGGAAATGCTGATGACGGCTTTCAATTCGCTGATGAGCAGTTCACTTGGAAGGATGAGAGAGGCAGAGTCGATGCTATCACGTGCTAATGAGACACATCGATTGAGCACTGGACACGTTAGTGGTAGCAGAGGAGCAGTTGTGGGGAAGCAAATACCATCATCGAGAAAAAGGCAGATGGCTTCGGAAAGAAGAAGAAGAAGAGGCAAAAGAGAGAACGAAAAAAATGAGCGCGACAAGATGGATGAGGATGAGGATGAAGAGGAATCGGATGATCCGAACGTGGCAGAGTTTGAGACTGACTTTACCGCAGAGCAGATAAACTACGTTCCTGTGATGGTGTTTTGTGTGCCTGGCAAAATCCACATTTTCGATCTCCCCACAAACAACCCACCAGAATTGCCTTCCATCTCCTCTCCCTTTGGCCCAGCTGTTCCATTGCCTTATCCTCCATCAGAGCCTGTCGATCCTCCGCAGACTGCCTGCATCGTCACACAAGGAAGAAGGACAGTGGCACAGCTGCTGTTTCCCTCCAACTTTACCTTCGCCACATTCATCAGAGAGCTCTCCTTGTTCACCCACTTGTCTGACAGCACGCCTCAGCTCCAGTTCAACCGGCAAGGACAGGAATTGGATGACCCCCCGCTGGAAGAGCAGCGGGTGCTGGTGCGGCTCACCACGCAGGACAAAGACGGGTCGCACCAGCTGGCCATCAACCACCTCCAGTCTGTTCCCTTTGAGCGCTACTTTCAGCCGAGTGACCCGTTTCCCTTCCCCAGCGGCACAGACCAGCAGGAGGCGTCTCGCATCATTCCTTATCTGACAGATCCTGAGCTGTTCAGCACAGCCGACCCGAACATGCGGCTGAGCCTGTCGATGGTGTGGGGCTTCCGCAACTCGTTTGACCCAGACAGAAGAGAAGTGCCACTGCGGAATGATGAACGACTGCGGATGGCGAAGATGGCGCGGATGGCGCTGAGAGACAGGCGGATTGTGCAGTGGTCGATCCACATGTCAATCGCACATGCAGGAGAGTGGCTGAAGGGCGTGTACCACTTCATCACGAAGCTCAAGCTATTTCTGGCGCGGATGGAGGCCATCATGAAGGAGAAAGCAACGAGTGTGATGACACAGCTGACTGCCTCCAGATTTGGTGGTGCAGCGAGACATGCCAATGAATCTCTTCCGAATGCCCTGCGACGCGACGGGCGGTTGGAAGACAGTGTGTCTGTAGCGTTTTCGTGGCGAGGGGATGCGTCAGAGACAGCGTCGATGGTGTCGTTCACGTCTTCTTTCGGGTCTGCGGTGTATTCACGTGCCTCACATGAGACGATGCTGCAGGATTCGCGGTCAGTTGTGTCGAGGAATTCACAGTCTGTTTTTTCGAGTTCGTCGTTTCTGACGATGGGGTCTGCGCGTGTGCTTGCGGGGGGTGCAGCAGAAGTTGTGCCAACACAAGGAAATCTGCAGAGGAGTGCTCAGATGAGACAGGAGCAGCTGCTCACTGCAGAAGCAAAGAGGGAGCTGATGATCCTGAACAGCATCATCAATCGACTTAAAGCACTGATAGATGCATCGAAAGTGCTGTATCTATCGCTCACACAACATGAGCTGTACTTTCTGTGGCTGAAGCACATTGGCGAGTTCGAGAACAGAAGGCCGCTGAGGGCGTGGAGGGACAACTGGGTGCGGTGCATTGAGAAGATCCGGCGGTGGAACGAGAGGTTCAGCGAGTCTATCCACAAGAAGCGGAGTGCAGTGAGGAGGATGGCGCGGAATGCAGAGCGGAGGAGAAGGGCTGAAGAGAATGCACAGAAGAGCATGATGGAGCAGCAGCGGCAGACACAGAGGAGACAAAGCACGAGTGGTGGCAGTGTTGTGGGTGTGGAGCAGGACGAGGAGGATATTGCTCCGGTTGAGCTGCCAGACGATTTGGGCGCTACAAGCATGGCTCCAGGCGAACCACCATTCAACGTGGCTGAGCAGAACAGAAGAGACAGAGGTGACAGAAGAAGCGAGGTGATGCGATCAATCAATGCAAACAGCAGCAGCAGTAGTAGCAGTAGCAGCAGTGGCAGTAATAGCAGGAATAGCAATGCTATGCAGAATGACTCCAGCCAGCACAACACCAACAGAAGGAAGCGACAGGAGCAGATGGTATCTGCGAAGATGTTGGAGAAGATCCAGAGCGATTTGGATGAGATGCTCAAGTTCGATTTGGATGTGGCTGATCTGAATGTGGCTGAGCAGAGGAGTCAGTGGGAGGCAGGCGAAAGAGACATGTTCTTCACAGCAGAGGAGGAGGATGTGGAAGAATGGGAAAGTACAATGGAAGAGCTCAACAGCACCGAAGATCCAGTGGAGAGGGAGCTGTTTGATGAAGACGACAATGAGTGGCTGTGGAAGAAGCTTTTGGATTCTCTTCCTTCAAGAGCATCCACTTCTACTTCTGCTTCAGCTTCTTCCTCCTCCTCTTCTTCTTCTCTTTCCTCCAGTCAGCGATCTGCCCTAACTCCACCTCGTGTCTCATCAGACTCGCAGTTCACACCCAGATATAGACAGCTCCGCCGGATGTATCTGGCGATAGACAAGTACGAAGACCTGTGGGACGACTTCTCTTCCACTCTGCGCTGTTTGTGGCCGTCTCAGTCAGCCACGGCAGATGAGAATGTCGTCAGAAGGCCCCGTCTCCCTCCACTCGGCGCAGCAGCTGCAGATGCACAGGCACAGGCACAGATGATGATGGCATCAACAGGACAGCAGTTTCCTCAGTCTGCATCTGCATCTGCGTCTTCATCTGCTTCCTCCTCCTCCTCCTCTTCTTCTTCACCCATGACAGCTGCACCCCATCTCACCAGACACCATGTTCGCCATCTTGTCGAGCATGCACTGAAGCCAGTCAAACAGACCCCCAAAAAAGTGCGCAGCTGTCTGCCATCACGTGTGATGCACCCTTTCCACTCACCCCATGCTCCCCTTGTTCCCTGCAACAGAGGCTGCTGCTGTGTGGGGCTCTTCCACTCCTGGCAGATGACATACCGTGTCATGCTCCACAACAAGCACCACCGCTTCTTCCCAACCACAAACGGAACAGCTGCATCAACCACAAGACAGGAGGTGCTGCATGTGCTGAAGGGAGAAGGTGCTCCTGTACTGACAGAAGAACAGCGGCTGAGGATGTCCCGCATTGTCGATCTGCGCATTTCGCAGAAGATGCTCATTGAAGAGGAGAAGCTGAAGTCTCTGGTGAACGAGCTGGAGCAAGTCAAGCGGTCGCAGATGGACATCGAGTTCCAAGCGAGCCAGGCAGCTTTCTTTGAGCAGCAGATTGCGCTGCAGCAAGAGCGCATTCTGCTCCAGAGGCAGATCCACCAGTCACAGCTGTCGCTCTGCCAGCTCTACAGACACCGCACCCTCCTCAGCCGTCGCCCCTTCTTCTGCTCCTCGGCCACTGCTGCATTCGGTGCACACAACACCTTCTTCGACCCAACACTCCCTGTCTTCAGCTTCGGCCGCTTCACTCTCCCAAACTCGCCTTGCTTCGAGTTCCGTGATGTGTCCATTCCTGTGCCGCTGGAGCCGCTCTTCGCGAAGGACGAGAGTGGAAGAGTGAGAGCATCGCCAATTCTGCTGACGAAGACTAAGGAGATGATTGCACACAGACTGACCACAAGGCAGAAGGGAGACCATGCCCCCACGTTCACCTTCAAAGACCTCGGGACGCTGCTCGGCGCTGCGATGGAGCATTACACTCAACCTCATTTTCGTGCGATGGAGAAGTTTGATGTGCACTTTGGGGAAGGATGGCGAGGAGGAAGGGCTGTTGTGTCGATGTCTGACTGGATGGGACAACCGCCTCCAAACAGCAGCAGCACCAATGCTCTCAGCGCTTCCTCCTCTTCCTCCTTCTCTTCTTCATCCAGCAGTCTTCTCCCGCCTGACCAAGGTGTGCTGAACGAGTGGCGGAACTTCCACGGGCTGCTTGTGATTGGCGACATACACGGCAACTTCCTCGCTCTGCAGCGCATTCTGACTGTTGTCGATGAAGTGCTGTCGTGTCCAGCAGGCAGAGGGAAAGTGGTGTTTTTGGGTGATTACGTGGACCGTGGGAAAGAATCGATTGAGTGCCTGGCGCTGGTGCTGCTGTACCGCCTGGCGTATCCTGAGCGTGTGGTGCTGCTGAGAGGCAACCACGAGTCGCACACGTCGGTTGAATACAAACAGGTCAACAGCCGTCTGATGAAGATATACCCAGGATACCAGTCAGCCTTCAGGCCATACCCAGTGATGGTGAATGGGATGCGTGTCTATCATCACCCGCTCTTCGTGATGATGCTGCAGCTGTGGCGCACGCTCCCTCTCGTGGCTGTGGCTACGCTGTGTTACCATCCGCCTGTCCCGCACATTCCTGCCCTGCCTCCGCACAAAGACATCAGTCATTTACTCACTCATTCACTGATGGCTGCTAGTCCTGTTCCTGTGAATCCAATGAGCTCTGCTTCTGCCTCTGCTTCTGCCTCTGCTTCTGCCTCTGCTTCTGCATCTTCATCACCTTTGTTCTCTCCTCCTTCTTCAGTGCTGCTGCCTGCTTCCTCTCCAAGTACTGGCAGTGTTATACACAATCCATCACCTTCTTTGAATTCTGTCAATTCATCTTCCTCCTCTTCTCCTTCTTCCTCTGTTTTGTATCAGAACAGCTACCCTCTTCCCTTTTATGTTCCCTCTCATCGTGTTTCTCTGCTATTCACTTTGGCTCACCCAATAGGCACTCATCCAATTCCAAGCGATATCTTTTCTGGCCCTTTGACAGCAGTTGATGGAGCTCATATGGACATCTCTTCTGAAAGTGTCAGTCCAAACAACCTGATGGCGAAGTCGAAACGAAGCGCGGATGACAGAAAAGCTGTTGAGGACGAAGAAAACAGAGCGAGGAAGGCGAGGCTGCTGAAGAAGAGGAGGAAGAAGATGGAGAAAGAGAAAGAGAAGAATAAAGGGAAAATCACACAAATTGAGCAGCGCCAAAGATTGCTGGAAAGAAGGAAGAAGAAAGTAATGCACTCGTTTTACTACTCTTCCACAAAAGAAGACAAATTTTATGACTCACAAAGTGAAGAAGATGATGACGACGACGAAGATGATGACTCCGATGAAGAAAGCGATGTTTCCCTTCAGATTGTGAAGGAGAAGATTTCTTCGCTGGAAATCCAAAACTCTTCAAAGAATTCCGAAACAGCCTCATCTTCGATGGATTCTTCATTTCCCTCTTCTTCTTCTTCATCATCATCCTCTTCTTCCTCTTCTTCTTCTTCTTCTTCTTCTTCATCTCTCCTTTCCAGCACCTATCCTGACCGACCACGATCCGCCAACCCGTTTTCCTCTGCTTCCGCATCAATGAGTGCAGGTGTTATTGAAAGTGATGCTGTGTATGAAGGAGGCATATCTTCAATGTCCAGAGACAACAACGACGGCAACGACAGCGAGGTGGCCAGCCAACGATCAGTTGCCTCTTACTCCTCTGTATCATCTGTAAGGCATCTGCCTGAATACTCCATCGAGCACGACAGCGAAGCGGTGCATATCAGTACAGAAGGCGAATACAATCCAGCTGGAGAAGGTGAAGACAGCACAAACATATGGCCACCATTCAAATCATCTGCGTGTGTCTGTCCGTGTGATGCTGCTCCGATGGCACTTAACCGAACACCCGGAGCTTTTGTGTGTGAGAGTGAGATGCAGCGGATGAAGGCGCTGTTTGAGACGTGCTCGCCAAACTCTCCTCTTTTTGGGTGTCAGTCAAAACATCTGCATTCTTCGAGAGATTCACATGCGCTTTCTCAGCCTCGCTTTGTCTCGAACTGCCACAGATGCCATGTCTGCAATCAATGCTCTCTCCACTCGCGTCCTTCGGCCCCTGCAAACTTCTGCAGCTGCAAGTGCCACAAAGCATTGCATTCTCCTTCTTCTCCTTTCCATTCACCTGCTTCTTCGTCTTCTTCTTCCTCCTCTTTGTCTTTTATGTCAAAACCTTCAGTCGCACAGTTTCTGACAAAGTTGTCAAATCCTTCTCATTCTGCTCCGCCTCCATCTCCTTCTGATGCAAATTATGGATTTCTGAGTGTTTCTACTGATGGCAGGATTATTCTGAGTGCTCAATCAGAAAGATCGTTCAAGTGTGCTGAATGGAAAAGAGACAGACACAATTCGCTTTATGACAACAACAGAAGAGCCAAAGAAAGAAACCATGAAGCAGACAATGAAGAGAATCCAAAGGGAATGATGGAGGAGATCTACAGTGACAGAACCCGAAGGGCAGATGAGTATGCAAATGCAAACGAGATGAATGACACAGAAGATGACAGTGACGACGACAACAGCAGCACCGGCCTCTCTCTCATCAGCCGCACGTCTTCTGACTTGGCGTCTGTTGCATCTGAGAGAATGAAGATTTCACCAGATGTCTTTCAGCAAATGCAGACATTCAACACCTCTTCTTCCATGCAACCTCAACAGATTTCAAACCAGAATAAACCACTTCCCAGCCCGAAGTCATCGTCAGCTCCGCCTGTTTCTATCCAGGAGCCATTCACAATCATCAACACACACGCAAGTCAATCTCCTCAACCAGCTGCATCGTTTGATACAGGAGACGCGCTGAAGCAGAATTCTCTCTTTTTGACGCCTCCTTCATCGCCAAGCGCATTGGGTCAGTTGCGCCAGCTGTCTCCACCTCCCTTTGGCAACAGTGCATTTGGTGATAATACCGTGCCTTCAGTGGTTGAAGAGGCACAACCTGCACATTCAATCTATTCACAAATGCGCTCCTATCAGAACAGCATGAAGATGAGCAAAGAAGATCCAAGCAAGTTTTTCCCGACAAAGAAAATGCGAATGTTCTCAATATTCCGTCCAGTGAAGAAGGAGATTATGAATTCAGAAGATCATCAGATGGAGATGGAGTCAGAAATGGATGCAAATCCAGACGGCTTCGGCGGAATGGACGAGGAGGAGAGTGCGTTTAATCTGCGCAAGCAGGAAATTGGGCAGGATGCTCAACTTCAAACATCGTCATTGTCATCTTTATTGACTCAGTTCGCATCAGTTTTGTACACTTGCAGTTTCACAGCTTGTCAAGAACAGCAAGAGAATTCTTGGTATGAAGTTGAAGGAAGCAATCAGAAAGTGTCACTGAAGCTGATTCAACCTGAAGGTTCAACATTGAATATTCAAAATCAAACAACACTTCAACCACAACAACAGCAGCAACCACCCCAACAGAACATGACAGCAATCAATGCTCTTCCTTCATCTTCAGCACCTCAACAGACCAATCTCTTTTCTCTCACCGCAAACAGTACATCATTCATTTCCCCTCTTCTTCCCCCACTCCCTCCGCTTCCCCCAGTTCCTCGTGTCGAAAAGCGCAGAGTTATTCTTCTCCACGGAGGTGTCTCTCCGATGCTGCCCACGCCAGTCATCGAGAACGAGGCAGGGCATCTCGTCCCGCGCGACTACACCGACCTGCTCCGGATGAACATGCAGCGTGGCCAACCAGCTGTCCTGCGCAATCTCCGCACAAGAGAACTGGATCTGAACATGTCAACACTCTGGGGAGACCCCGGGGACATCGACAACTTCGACTCTGCACGCCCACCTTTCTCGCTGGAGACAACAAAGCGCTTTCTGCAGAAGAACAGGGCTGATCTGGTTATCCGAGGGCATCTCAGCCCCATCCAAGGAAACTATGTGCATCATGAAGGAAAGCTGCTAACGTGCTTTTCGTGCCCTGATTACTACAGATCACCTTCACTTGGCACACTGATGCTACTGAAGCTGACTCTGCCTCCACAACAGAAGGAGGAGGAGAGAGAAAGAGAAGAGGAGATACGTGGACTGGGAGACGATGAAGTTATGTGCAGGATGGCAGATGCAGCACATCTGGCGCTTGCGATGGTACTGGAAAAAGAAGACGAAGACTTCTATCAGCGGAGAAATCTGGACATTTCCAGTGGGCTAATTGACCCTGTTCTTGCTCCACCTCCACCACCAGTGAGCAAAATGGGGCGTGTGCCAATTGATATCGAAGGTCTGCAGATGGATCGAGGACGGATTCTTGCTGCGGGGAAGCAGTGGAACAAGTTCAAGCGAAAGGGGCTGGGTGATGCGATTCTGAGTGAAGATGTGGTTGGGAGGCTGGCAGAAGAGCAGAGAGACAGTAGACACCCGATGAATGTTCCGAAGCCGATGACGTTTCCCCGTGTGGAGCAGCCGACGCCTCTCTTCACGATTGACTACTTGAAGCTGGACACGAGGCAGCACGAGCGCCCAACAACTGCGGAGAACTACGAGATCATTCGCAGTTTGGGCGAGGCGAACAGGAACAGAATGAACAAAAGGCATCAGGACACGAGTGAGGTGATTGCTGCGCTTCATCCACAGATCGTTGCGAAGGCGAATGAATATCTGACAGCAGACGTAGTCTTAGATGCATTTAGACAGAAGACCAGACAAGAACACTTTGCTCGCCCGATGCCTGGTGCAGCTGTTGTGCCTGTTGCTTCTCTCACATCTTCTGTGGAATGCCTCATTACAAACAGCACCATTGCACTTGGTGGAGACCGCTTCCTCTCAACTCAGGCTGTGCTTTCTGTCAAACAGTATCTGGCGAATCAGCTGCTGAATGTGGATGGAATCAAACAGGCTCTTTTATTCCTTCAAATACAAGGCGAGTCAATCAGTCGAACGGAAATGGAGTATCTTCACTTCGTGGTGCACGAAGCAGTTCGAAAGGTGCTCCAATCTGATCTATTTATTTCTTCATTTGCGCGTTAGCATCTCCATTCGCGCTAGTTTTAATCTTTTTGTTTTACAACTTCGAAATTTTTAATTTTTGTTTGCAATTTCTAATTAAAGTTAAAGTTTATTTTCAAGGTTTAATGGAAAAGAGCTTTGTTTATGTATTGTTAATGTGAAATAATAAAAAAAAATATTAATATTTTTAATGTGTCTTTATATCTTTTGATTAACTTTCGCGGAACATATGCCCATGCTTCAATGTCAACTCAAACTGTGGGGAAAAGAAAAAATATTGATCGAAAATGAAAGAAACAAGAGCATTAATCGTGAAAGAAAAAAAACAAATTCAAAATTTAACGAATGAAAAGTATAAAAAAAAAGGTTTTATTTTGTTGTTGAAAATAAAGTTTTCAGAAAAAGAAAACAGAGCACAAGGCTCTTCAAACATTGCCCTTTAAAAGAGCTATCGAATTTTTTTCTCATCATGTAACTGTCAACAACAATTTCAGCATTATCCTTTTCAAAATCAAACCTGATAAGCAAATTCCTTTTGTGTTCAAAATAAGAAACACTACTTCAACGGGGACAATTGTAAACAAAAGTGAAAGCAAGCATTGAAAAGATCTTTACTGAATGCTTCATCTTTGAACAAGGTAAAACATTTGCGCAAAAGCATAATTTGCATCCAAAGAATGGAATTTTGTGCACTAGAACGCAATCATTAAAAACAACCACATATAAATGTTGCAACAGCAATGTAATTACTTTCACTCAAAAGAAAAATGCTCCTCAAAAAATAATATCTCTCCTCAGCGACCTAAAGTTAGACAGTCTCCACTGGAAAGAAAATATCCCAATTATCTTCTTTAAAAGCATCGTTGTCCATATAATCCTTCTTGGCCGAAGAATTCGCAGATTAATTTTGCTTCAACAATTACATCACAACACTTCCTAGCAAGCCTTCATTGATGCATTTCCCTTTTTCAGAGAAAAAAAGGTATTTTTACACCAACAAAATTGTTCATTAGCAAGTGCATGCACTTAACTGTTAACCAAAAAATATCCCACGTTTGAAGGATAACTTCAATTAATTCAACATTCAGGAAAGAGAACAACTGCATTAAAGAATTGGGATTTTCTTCCCTCAAGGAAAAATTCTTCATCATCAGAGAAAATTTTTCTTGATTGATACTATATATTTGCATACAAATTATGAACTTAAAAAATATAACATTTGAGAAAATGAAAAAATATGTTTATGAAATTCAATAAAATGAAAGCATTCAGATCAATTTGAAAAAAATAAGCAATGTGCAGTGATATATAAAACAATAGTAACCATGAACTATTATTCTTTTGAAGCACTGTTATTGTTCTTTTTTCCATTGCTCTTTAATTACGATTTAAATCGATATTAAATCACAATAGATTACAATGGGTTTAAAAATTATTTTGCTTTTTTTCAAAAAAATACCTTTGAATTTTGATGATGAATCTTTTATTATTATTTTCGAGGTGTCTGTGAAAAGAGAAACAGAAAATACAGAAAAAAATGAATAATGAATCTCAAAAAATATTTTGAAGAATTAAAATTCATTCAAAAAAATGAGGAAAAAAATTGGATAATGTCACAAAAAGCTCATCTTCACAAGCTCATCAAAATATAAGTTGTGCTGATTTTATATTGTGTGCTAAGGCTTGAACATGTGCTCACTGCATGAAAAGTGCTCAGAAATGAGTCACCTCCACATAGTGGGCCAAGCATAATGCTCCATGTGAAAGTATCTTAGCTTAGATCTTCGCTGCTTGCCAAGAGAGACTATCCATCTTTACAAGGATATCACTTTGGTTAAAGCAGCATACACATGATCGACTTTCAAAAATCAACTTTTGTATTGAAACATACTTTTATTAATACTTTTTCAATATGAATGGATCCAAGGCTGATCCCTCGATCATTTGTGCTTTCTTTTATAATTATTGGAACGCAACACACAAAAACTTTAAGATCAAAAACAACTATTGTTTTGGAATCAAGACTTTCTCATCTTAACATTTCAATTTATTGATCTAACCATTTTTTGGAATTTGATTGTTCCCAAAAACGAAAAAATAAATTGGCAAATCCAAATAATATCTACAAAGTTAATGCTTTTTAAAGGGATATAATTCTTTTAATATCAGTTATGAAATGAAATCATATTGTGAAATGAGAAAAATTATTTCCGTAAATATTGAAAAAATTGGAACAAATATTTTCATTTTGTTCATTTGCGCCATTTTTTCTTTTTCTGTTTTATTTGCTTTTCGCTTGAAAGAGCTCCATCTGCAGAGTGGAGACCAACCGAAGAAGAAAGCTGGCGACTCCGAAGAAGGGCGAGAAGAGAAGCAGGATTTGCTGTTGGGAAGCGAAGAGACACCTCTGAGGAATAAGTGAATTATTAGGAAGAAACAACACATAAGAATAAAAACATAATCATTGAAATAATAATTTGTGAAGAAATACAAATATTTAAAATTAAATAAAATAAAATAAAAAAAATAAAATTATTAAGATGTTATTATTAATATTCAAAAATAGATATAAACAATAACAGATTTCATCATCATTATCATCGTCATCATCAACATTAAACACACCTCGTGGAAGTATTGGCCTGCTGTTGAGTGTGTCCAGCTTCTCCTGCAAGCTCCTTCTTTTCTTGTTGATTTGCGCATTCTGTCTGCTTTCTTCAATAAGCCTGTCATCCTCCCTCAGCATCTCATCAAAGCTCAGCTTCTTCTTCTTGTTCTTCTTCTTCTTGTTGCCTTCCTCGTTCTTCTTTCTGTTCTCTTTGATTTCCCTCTTCATCTTCAAGAACTTCAGCGCCCTTTCTTTCTCATCATCACTGATGTCTGCCTCTTCCACATCTCCTTCGCTGAATGAAATGTCATCTGTGTTCGAGTAATCTTCTGAGTCATCCTTCAACAGATCATCATCTTCTATTATGTTGGAATCCACATCATCATCATCATCATCATCATCATCGACCCCTCTCTTCCTCTTGTTCTTCTTGTTCTTCTTGTCTTTCTTCATCTTCTTTATCTTCTTCTTCCTCATCGAGCCATCTTCTTCATCTTCTTCATCGTCTCCTTCACTTCCTTCCTCTTCTGCCTTCTCCAGTATCTTCTCCTGCTGCTTCCATTTCTCCTCTCTCTTCTTCTTCCTCTCTCTCTCGTCTTCTCTCGCCATCAGCCTCGCCACTTCTGCCCTCTGCCTGATCACATTCATCACAGAGGCATCGATCAGAAACTGCTTCATCACTTTCTCTTTCGGTGCGGAGTCAGAAGAAAAAGAAGAACGAGAATTGGGTGTTTGCTTCTGCTCTATTGCTGCTCTGATTTTGTTGAAGCGCTTTTCTTCAGAAGGAGACACCAAACAAAGAGAAAGACCTTCACTGCCTGCTCTTCCTGTTCTGCCTGACCGATGAATATAGAGCTGATGAGGAGTCATTGAAGGGGGAAAAACAGAGAGAAAGTCAAAAAATAAATGAATAAGTTCAAGAAATCAAATAAAGATTGACAGAAAAGCAATAAAAATTAAATAAAATATATTTAAATAATGAAAAATGAATGAAAAGCGCAAAATTAATTTCATAGAAAAAAAGCAATACCTCGACAGAATGAGGAGTGTGGTAGTGCACAACATGCTGAATGCCTTCCACATCAATTCCTCTTGACACAACATCAGACACAACCAGCACAATCCCTTTCCCATCATTCGTCTTCTTCACTCCTCCTTCCTCTTTTTCTTCCTCTTCCTCTTCCTCTTCCTCTTCTCCCTCTCTCTTCCCTCCCTTCCCTCTCTTCCCTCTCTTTCCCCTCCCCTTCACTTCGATCCCTTTGAACCTGTCCATGTTCTTCAGCCTCTGCCTCTGCTGCATCTTCGCATGCATCGCATACGCCTCTATCCCCAGCAACCGCAAGTAATCCACAAGAAACTTGATTTCCCCCACAAAGTTCACAAACACAATCGTCTTCGTGTTTCGCCCGAAGCGCAGCAAGAAATACGCCAGCATCACATCTTTCTCCTTCTCTGCGCAGAAGTAGAAGCGGTGCACAAGCTTGGCTGGGAGCGAAGAAGCAGACAAAGTGACTGGAGAAGAAAGCTTTTCAGAGGCAGATGCTGCTCCTTTGCCTGCTGATTTCTTGGTGTTCTGTGTTTGCTGGATGGCTGATGCATCAGATGTGAGGTTGACAATAAGTGGCACATTCATAAATGGGAAGAAGGAGAAGAAAACAGGATCAATAGACGCCATCTTCTTCTTGTTCTTCAGCAGCTCTGGAATGCCGTCAGGGAAGAACGACAAAGACCACTCGATAAACTCGTCTTCTTCTGTCCATATTTCCTCTTCCTCATCCTCCTCATCTTCTTCTTCTTCTGAATCGTCTTCATCTTCGTCTTCTCCCTCTCCACTCTTTTTGCCTTCTCTCCTTCTTCTCTCGAACTCTTCCACTTCCTCATCGTCCAGCTCAATCTCTCCATCGGCTGCTTTGAAGTCGTCTTTCTCACGTCTTCCTCTCCTCCCTTTGTTCCCCCGCTGCTTCAATTTCATTCCCCACAAGCTCTGCCCTTCTCCATCCTCATCTCCTTCCCTCGCTTTCCTCTGCTTCCTTCTGTTCTGCCCTCTGATCTTCCACCACGGCTTGTCCTTGTTCTTCCCTATCATCGCCTTCATCTTCGCCAGCCGCTCTTTCTCTCTCCGTATTTCTGCCACGCTTCCTTCCAGCTTCGTCCGCTGCCGAAGGATCGGAGGCAGCGAAAGTGTTGCTGAAAACAGAAGCGTCTGAATCAAAACAGGAGCTGGTGGAAGAGCAGGAATGCTGGTTGCTTCGTTATCTTTGGCTGCTTTGCCCTTTTTCTCTTCTTTCTCTTTCTTCTGCTTGGCAATTTCTTCCTTTCTCTTCATCGCTCTCTCTTTCCTCTTCCACTCTCCCAGCTGTCTTCTTCTGCTCCGCATTTCCGTCTTCACTCGCCTGATGATTGCGATCAGCTCGTCATAATGTGCCTTCTCAGCCATCCGGTCTGCCTCGTCCACCACAAAGAACTCCAGCCCTTTCAGATCAGTCAGATGCTCATATGGATTGCGCCCGCGGATGTCATTCAGCGAAGCACCGCCCATTTTGACTGACGGAAAAGATGAAGAGGACGCCAGACGCTTGAGCAGCTTCTGCTTTTCGGATTTGCTGATGGAAGAGTTAGATCTTTTTCCTTTCGTTCGTTTGCTGTCGCTGCCATCATCCTCTTCTTCTTCCTCTTCCTCTTCCTCTTCCTCTTCCTCATCCTCATCCTCATCCTCATCCTCATCCTCATCCTCATCCTCATCCTCATCCTCATCCTCTTCGCCTTCATCGTTGTCATCTTCATCATCATCTTCTTCTTCTTCCTCGTCCTCTTCTTCGATTTCGTCTTCCTCATCTTCCTCTTCCTCCTCTTCCTCTTCTTCCTCTTCTTCTTCTTCCTCCTCCTCCTCTTCTTCTTCTTCTTCTTCTTCCTCGCTCTTATCACTCATTTCATCTTTCATTTCGTCAATTTCTTCGATTGTATCAAGCCCGTCAACAGAGCCAAGCTTTCCTCCCATCTCCAATTCTCCTTCAGCCAACTTCATCAGATCACAAACACGCCCAGGTGTTCCCACAACAATAGGGGGACGTTTCATCAAAAGTCTTTCTTGCTTTTTCTGGGACACGCCTCCAACAAGTGCAATGGCTGCTCCTCCGTTCTTATAGCTGCAAATACAATCTTCAGGAGCAAATTCAAGTATTTTGTTGATATGATCACGAACTTGATAAGCAAGTTCTCGGGTTGGAGTCAATATTAAAGCAACCATTCTTGAATTTTTCTCTTCTGAAATTTTGTTTTCTCCAGAAATTGAAATATCATCTTCATTATCAAGATCAATTAACCGCTTCTTCTTTCCTTGTGTCACAAGGTGTCTGTTACTTTCATGAGATTTGTGAATCTTTATGTTAAATAATCTCTGTGCAATTGGTATACCAAATGCAAGTGTTTTCCCAGATCCCTAAAGAATAAAAATAAATGAATAAAATTATCAGAAGTACTAAATTTTAGCTGCACACTGTTTCAGCTGCACCTATAACACTTGCATGTGATCTTCCAATAACTTCTGGAATTACTCGTTGTTGGATCTGTGTTGGATATTCAAATTTTAAAGCTGATATAGCTTGATTTATTGATTCATGAAGTCGAAGCCTCAACCATTCATCTGAAAGTTCGTTGGTTTTATTCTTCTTTGAACTAATGGCCATGAGCGAAAATAAGCAACAAAAAAAATGTTACTTGTTGGCAAAGAACAAAATTATTGTTTGTGTAAATAAATAGTGGGTAATTTTATCAGATTCCATCAATAATTGTTTATCTTTTTTTTTTTTTTCTGTTAAGCATATGCATGTGAATGATGAATAAGATGAAAAAAAAAACAATAATTGCATAACCACATTTAGATTATTAGAAATATTTGGTAAGCTGTATCATCGTCAAATTCTGTAGTTTTTTCAGCAAATATAAAATTGTGCAATTTAAAAGCTGTTTATAAGCATAATGTCTTTGCATCTTGAAAAGGATGAGGATATTTCTCCTATTGAAGAAGATTTATTTATTCCTATCTATAATTGTCCAAGTTCGTCTAAACAGCAAATTAATTGCCTAAGTGATTCGCTATTAAAAAATATGACAGAAGTTAATCAAAACTCGGAGTATTCTACTCCTGATACTGTTATATATCATCAAGAAACACCAAATATTTCAAATGAATCATTTTTTCAGTTTAAAGAATATCCTCCAAAATCTCTTGTTTGCTTCCCATGCTTTATTGATGAACTTGTAAGCAAATCAATAATTACAAAAACTGCAATATTTTCTTCAAAAATTGCAGAAACTTATCTTTATCTTCATTCAACTTGTGTAACAAGACCAGATTTATTTCCTACAAATTGCACTACGTGTAAAAAATATCCCTTTCCTCGCGTTAGCTTGTGTTATCCTTATTCGTGTGATATTCTTCTTGGAAATTCTACAATGAGTAAAGAATGCTTTTGGATGGAAATACAAGCTATTCTAACAGCTTTGTGTGTAAATTTAAGGATATGTGAATCAGAGCTAATTCAAGGAATCGCTTTATTTCGGAGAGTTTGTAATTCTCATTATCTTTGTTCGAAGAAATTTGTTGACAGGTTATGGATCGAAACAGTTTTGATAATCTGCATTATACTTGGATATAAAGGAAATTCGGACAAAGTAATTTCAAATGGAATTATTCTTTCAATGTTTTCTATGAAGCGTGATGAACTTATTGCAATAGAAAGAATTGTTTTGGAATATTTATGTTGGAATGTTATTGTTTCTCGGGAAGAGTATTTGGAATTGCAGCAAAGGTTGGAAATTGAACAACAAAACATTGCAGACTTTCGAGGGAGCCTAAACAAAAATGCGAACTCTCCAAAAAAGGCAAGGAGAGCTAGACGACCTAGAGATATTAGCTATGGTGAAAAAAGCCCTTGCTATCAACTGAATACATCTTCCTGTCCAATTTCAGCTATTTCATCTATTGCTTTGTCACTGCCTCTTTCTACGAATGTCTAGCTAACTCTTCATCTAAAAACATCGTCTTCATCATATTCCACCATTCATTCACATGTTTTTATGTAATCTTAGTCTACAAATTCCGTCTCATATCAAAAAATTACAATCAGAAGCAAAACTCCTTTAAATATGTTGTTTTCCGTATTTTGTTGTTTGAAAGGATACGGATTGAGTAAAATTAGAATTCAAGATGAGCTATACTCACATATGATATTCACTGTTGCCGTTATTCAAAAAAACTAGCTATAAATGCGATTCTGCAGTTGGTTATGCGATTGCAAAGCATATAAGCATTTGAATAAAACAACAGGAATTTGCTTAAATTCCAAAAGAAAGTTCGTTTTGTTCAATTTGAGAAAGTATTCGCAAATTTGTTTGAGTTTGTTTGCATTTATGATATTATTGAGATTGGCTTTATATTTTTCAGAAAGAATATGGCTTCATTTGCATTATGACGCTTTTTAAGCGATTTTCTAATATCTTTTGTATTAAATTTTTTGAGTTATTTTCTCTCCTTAATGCTTTCTTTCCACCTTTTTCCTGCTTTTTCATTAAAAATTCATTCTTTCCACTGTTTTTTGACTTCTCATGATCTTTAATTCACATTTCTTGAATAATTAAAGTCTTTCAATTATTCTTTGTCTTTTGTTTTATTTCCTCAACATTTATTTGTTAATGTTTGAAATTTTTCTTCATATTTTATCCAAATTTATAAATTCCGATTTTTGAGCATTTCATTTACACTTAAAACGAATGCATTGTTTCGATTTTAACTTTTTTAACCAATTTTAAAAAATGCAATTATCTGTAACACGACCTCAGTGTTTCAAATTAAGATAAAAACTTCAATTGTAAAAAATTATAAAGAAAAAAAAAAACAATAATATCAAAAAATTACATAATCAGAATTCACTCCAAAAAAGACAATCTTTCTAGCACAATTTGACTTTCTGGCAGACGGTCTGAGGAGGTAATCTTTGTTCAATATAGCTAATAGCTTTTTGGAGAAGGGTGTCAACCAATGCATAGCATGTTTCTTTAATTATTGGAGTTTTGGGGCACTTCTTCCTCATAAAGTCCTTTAATCCATTGACTCCGTGACCTTTAACATAATCTTCGGCCTCATCAACAAGTTCTTGGCCTAGAAAAAATAACATCCAAATTATAATGTTGTTAAGATACTTTAAAACAAAAAATTAACATTTTATGCATACAAAGTTGGCATTTTACCGATGCTCCATCAAGTTCATCCTCGATTTCATCATCTTCCTCGTATTCATATTCATCGTCATAATACATGCTGTCATATTCGTAATCGTCGTATCCATAGTAATCATATTCGTCATCAAATCCCGCAAAGTTCTGGGCTTTCAAAGCTGCAATAACAGATAACAATACAAAGAACATTGTTGTTTTTATCTTTGGAAAAACTATTGATCTAAGCGTAAAGGGAATATTCAGAATTCTTGTTTTTATTTTGTTATGGAAGAGTCAAAAAATTAATTATTTTTCAAAACAATTGTGTTTTATCGAATGGGTTGTACTGAAGCAAAGTATTCGATTTCAAAAGTTAATACTGATCATTACACCTCGCTTCGAGAAGTTCAACTTGCAATCAGAAAAGCAGGATTGGAGAGTTCAAATTTAATTTTTGGAATTGATTACACAGGGTCAAATCAAGTTACAGTTTGGATATATATTTTTTTGTCATATAGCATTTCCATATATTTTAGGGAGAAAAATCATTTGGAGGAAGAAGTCTTCATGACTTAACAGTCAAAAATCCATATATGGAAGTTATTGAAATACTTGGAGAGACTTTGGAAGATTTCGATGGTATGAAAATTCAATTGTTATACGGCAATAATTTTTCTTGTTGTGCATCCGAAAGATGATCATATTATACCTGCTTATGCATTTGGCGATGAAGAATGTCGGTAATGTAAATTTATTCATATTTTCATAGCCTCAATTTTTTCAATCATAGGGATCAAAAGGTTAAGCCATTTTTTCCAAACAGGCATTGCAGAGGATTTCGAGAAGTTCTTGAGAGATATAGAGAAATAACTCCACTTATGGATTTAGCAGGTCCAACTGATTTTGCACCTTTAATAAGAGAAACCATTCGAATTGTGAAAGAAGAAAGATCAGTGTGCTGTTGTTTTGTTGACTGAAGAATAATTTTAATTCTTTCTATTTGCGTGTTACGTAATGAGAATCAGTATCATATTCTTGTGATTGTTACAGATGGGCAAGTAAATGAAGAAAAATCTACAATAAACGCAATTGTGGAAGCAACAAATTATCCAATTTCTATAATTTGCGTTGGCGTTGGGGATGGACCTTGGTGTGTTGCTATGGTATTATTCATGCTATTTTTATTTCTTGTCAAAAATGTATTTTTGTAATGATTATAAATAATATTAACTTTCACGTATTCAAAACAGGGACATGATGCACACATTTGACGATAGAATTCCCAAGCGGAAATTTGATAATGTGTGTTATATTTTTGTTTATTTAAAAAAATAGTTTTTTCTATTTTTTTTTTAACATTTTGATATGATTCAGTTTCAATTTGTGGAATTTAACAAAGTAAAGTCTCAGCATCCGACAAATTTGTATCCTTCTTTTGCTTTGGAAGCTTTAATGGAAATACCTGAACAGTTTTGTAAAAATCAACTTTTTTATATTTTTAAATATGTTTATGTTTTTCATTTTTCTGTTTTCTTCAAATGTGGAAAATGTTTGGAAATGCGATTGCCCATTTTCTTTTGTAAGATACAAAGCTATAAGACAACTTGGAATGCTAAATTAACTGTAATGAATAATGTGTGCTTGCTATTCTTTTTTATCTGAATTCAGATTTTTAATAAAAATTTTTGACCGTTCACCAGAAAATTAGCTTCAAAGGCACTTCACTTCAAAAGGTTTCATAGCTCGTTAAGATTAAAATAGTTAATCATTTTTGTTGCTATTTGTTGTTACTTAAAAGTTCTTGTTTTAATAAACATTTCATTATTTAAAATCTTTTTTGGATTATTCTTCTGTTTTGGATTTTTGGTTTTAATTTTTGTTTTTTGTGATTTTCAAGTTTTTGTTTTGCCTTCTATTTCAATTGCATGGTTTATATGCAATATGGATCAAATGATGTAGTTTGATGGATATTTTCAAATTGAATATATTTTTGATGAAGTAATTAACTGTTCCAATTTTTTATCAATTACTTTTTGAACTCTGTCTCGTTATTTAATTTTAAGTGCTAAATAGTTTCGAATTTGCATCAAAAGTGAAGAATTCTTTTTGGATTGTTTTTATTTTGATTCACTCGAAATTGTTCATTTTCCTTTTTCTGAGTGTAAGTTTGTCGAACAGAAATCATGAAGTAGAAAATTCATTTTGCATATTAGATTTGTGGAGCTTTCATAAATTTTTGCACAGGTTATTTTGAAGTGCGAAAACTGAACTAATTTAATAAGAGATAAATCGGAAATTTTTTGAAATGGGTAGTTTGAATTTTTTTCATAAGTGAATGGCAGAAGAATCGTACGTTCATTATAGTCAACAATGTATAGATAAGTGTTTTTTAATGATAGATTGCATGAATTTTGTGTTGTTTGTTCGTATATAAATGTTATTTCTCAGCTTATTGGGATAATCGTTATTCTCAAGGAACGAATCAAACTGATTGGTATTTCGCATATAATCAAGCAATAAAGGAATTATTAGATACTTTCGATACAAAGGACATAAAAATATTACATGTTGGATGTGGAAATTCACGTATGAATTATTCAAGAATTAGAATTTATTTTGTTATTTAAATACAACTTATTTTAATAAAAGTTTTCAGTGAATATTTAGCAAAAGCAGGATATCTTAATGTCACAAATATAGATTATTCTCCTGTTGTTATCGAACAAATGAAAAAGAAATATAGCGATTCATTACCAAATGCAAAGTGTATGTAACTTCCAAATTTTGCTTTTTGCATTTCTGATTTTTTTACAAGGGCTTGTGATGGATGGGTTGTCATTGAAATTTCCTGATGCTTCATTTCATGTTGTTTGTGAAAAAGGAACATTGGATGCTGTTCTTTGTGGTGAAGATTTTGAAGTTAATGCAAGAAAGTTTAACAGAGAAATGAGTCGCGTATTAAAGCATGGAGGGTATAATTTAATTTTCTATTTTTATTTGAAACTTCAATGATTGAATTATTCTTAGTCAATTTATATCGATGACTTTTGAAAGACCGCACAGAAGGTTACCTTTTCTTGATGATTATTCATATGGGTGGAAAGTTCTATACATGAAAGTAAAAGGTGAATTAGCACCAGTTGATGAAGGTGAAGAAAGTTCCATTTATCAAAATGAAAAATCACTGGTTGAAACGGAAAGAGTGAAGGAGAATGACAAGAATGAAGAAAAAGCACAAGAAACCAAAGATGTCTCAGATATGAAGATTGTGGAAAAACAAGAGATAAGTGATAAATTGAAAGATGAAGAAGAAGAAGATAATGATGATGATTGCTATATTTATGTTATGTTGAAACAATAATTTTATCCATTTTTTATTAAGTTAAAATAAATTATATGAAACTGTATTTTTTAAATATCTTCGCATCAATTAATGAAGTGAAATGTTATTTTTGAGTTGTACGATTTAAAAGGGTCGAAATATTTAAAATGGTTCGTTCAAATGGATAGTTCTAAAAAAATCATTCATCGATGCTAAATTGGTAAAACCGTAATTTTCCAATGTTGAAAAATGTAGCAGTTCTTGAATTTTTACCAAAAGAATTATTTCTATAAATGGATTTATTGCAACCAAAAAAGATATGGTAAAAGTCACTTCATAAAATCAATTTCGAAATTTTGTTATTCAAAAAATAATCATATATTTCAAATGATAAATAAAATTCCATAAACAAAATTTGTGAGAACTTGTGGGAAAAAATATGGGTGATTATTTTTGAAATCTCATATTTTCTGTCAAAATTTTCGGTAAGAATTTTTATTATGAATTTTTATTAATGAACCCTGAAAAGTGACAGAGCTTTTTGTGATGCCTCTTCTATTTTTTTCAAGTTAACATTATGCTTTTGAAACGATAAATAAGCATTTAAAACTTGAATGAAAATTATTTTGCAAATGACAATGAATTTTCATTCAAACAAACACACCGAAAAAAGTTATGATTTCAATAATAATTACCCATATGTAACTTCAAGCTTTTTCATCGAAAAATTATGCACTATTTATGACTTTTAATGATCAAAAAATATGAATGAAATGGGTTCATTTTTTTAAATACGTGTGATATCATCAAACATTATGTAACGCAATTAATTTTCCCTGTTTTCGAAACAAGAATCCTCTTTATTTTCGAAACTGAGAAAGTTTCGAAAAATTGTCGGAAAAACAAAGTTAATATTTTTTGCTCAAAAAAAAAGCTTGAATGTCCGCATTATCCCCAACATTATTAAACACAAAATGTCAAAGAAACGGAAAATTAAACATTTGAGACTTTTCAAAAAGAATTACCCATATAAAAATATTGCATTTTAAAAAATTTCCCAAAAGAATAAATTCAAAGAGAATAGATTGTCAAAAAACCTCCTGAAAGACAAAATACCTATTTGTGATATGTTTTTTTTTTTAAAAAGGAGCAAAGGGAAAAAATTCTTATATTGTGATTTTTACATTTTTCCATAGATTTTTTGCACTGTCAATTGAATATTCACCATGTTTTATGAAAAGACAGAATGAACAAGAAGGAAAAGAAAATATTTGTTCCAAAATGAATTCTCATTAAAAAATCCCAAAAAATGATAAGTTATGTGAAGCTAATATCAATAAGAAATTTTAACAAATGCGAATTTGCAAAAAGAATGACGTTCTTGCCGTAATATTTAACATAGTTCCTTTTTCAAATTTTCAGATGAAAAAAAAAAGATATTTTCGTCAAAAAAATTTTCCAACTCATCGAAATTCTTCATGATGGAAACAATAATATTATTAAGCACAAGTTTTCATTCTGAGCATATTTTGTGAGTTGGAATGAAAACTTGAGGAAAAAATACATTTTTCCTTCACATCTGAAAATTTTTCTAAATGAACATTAAAAAAAATACTTAGACACATTCCTAATGGAAAAAAATGTTGAAAAATCGAAATATTTTACTATTCACATCATGAAAAAAAGACCAAAACATTTTATTAAAAATGAATTCGAAATAATCATTAAAATATGGAATTTTTGAATATTTCATCATTTCTTTGAACTCAAAAGTAAGTTCTATTTTCAAATCTTTTTATTTCATATATTTAATACACTCTTTCCACTTTTTGATCCATCATTTGTCAACAGATGAACCCTTAAAACAGGTTTGCTAACATCCAAAACAATAGATTCTTTTTTTATTTTTTCTTTCAAGTAAATATTCATCCAATATAAAAAAAAAGATGATTCTGATGATGGCTTTCTTTGTTTTTTATTGTATTTGCAGAAATAAGATAACATGGTTTTGCAAGGAAGATGAATCACTTGAAGAACACAGCTTGAAAATAATTTCCCAAAAATACTTCAACTTCAAGCCTTCTCTAAAACAGGAAACTACAGAAAATAAAGAAACATTAGTTCCATTTGATAATAAAGGTTGTTGGAGGAAAATATGTATTCAACAAATAAATCCTCTTTCAAGTTGTGAATCAGCTATAGCAGGTAAATGGAAGATGAAGAATGCAACAATTTCTCTTATTGGAATATTTTTTGAACATTCATCTTTTCATAATCTTTTCACAATTGATAGAAGCTCTTTTGTGACCATTTTCTCAAGCGTTTTGATGAGATCAGCGAATTCTCCAGTTTCTTTTGACAATCATGAATCGACACTCAGTTTTAATAATTTTTCACTCAGAGAAAAATCCAAGTCTGAATTCGTTCAATACATCTGCTTTGTGAAAGGGAAGTTTTCTGCTATCAAGATTGATAATTGCGCGTTTTGTGATTTGAGATTCAGAGGAAGTGGGATGGTTTGTGCAGTTGATGCTCATTCTTGCAACATCAAAAATTCGATCATGTGCAACATCACACGAGAAGGTAAACTCGCACGAAAATTTTACTCCCATTCTGTTGAAAGAAAGATAAAGGAAAGCTCCATTGAAAACTGCCAGTTGATTTCAACAGAAAAAGCTTTTTTTGGCACGGTTATTTTTGGTCTGAAAGGCGCTGCTCGTTTTCATTGCAAAAATACATCTGTAATCGGTAACAGGTATCACAATGATGGATATACAAGCCAAAGCAGGATGAACACATCAGACTCAATATCTTTAAGCAATTCAGAATGGATTGATTGCAACTCAACATCTCATGGAGGAGCCATTTCAATTACAGGCAACAGCGCGTCAATGCTCAATCTTTCAAATTGCTTCTTTCAAAGTGATATTGCAGAGCATGGAAGGGGAGGAGCTATCTATGCCGGTACTATTTCTAATATCTTCATTACAGATTCAACTTTTCAACTCTGTAAAGCACCAGACGGAAATTATGATGAAGCCGGAGGGGCTGTTTGCTTAACATATCCTCAGACCACATATGTTTTTTCGAACGATTCAATTGAAAGTTGCTTCACTGGGAATGATGGAGGAGGAATGTCAATCGATCGAAAGACAACAATAACAGGAAATGATATAATCAAAGATTGTTCAATAGTTAATTGCTCGACTTCAAATGATAATTCCCCATATGGTGGAGGATTTCATATTTGGAGAATGTCAGTTTTGCCATTAATTACAAATTGTTTATTTGTTAAGAATTTTGCAAGAGATGGAGGAGGAGGGATTTGCCTATATGTTTACACTCAGCAAACTGAATGCATTTTGTTCTTTTGCTTTTTCCACGAAAATGTTGCTTCTAGGGGATGTGATGTTCTTCTTAATGAACAAAAAAGTAATTCAATTGATTTGAGTTGTTGTTCAACCAGAGCAAATGATATTCGAGTCTGTAATAGTACTATGGAAACAATAGACAAAAGCGAATGGCTTCGAAATGATTATGGAAGTGTGAGATTTGTTTCTTCGACTGAAACAAAAACATGTGCCAAAGACACGTTTGCATGTGGAATCAACGAAAGTCATCCGTGCAGAACCATCAGTCATTGTATGACTCAACTTATTCCAGAATTTGTAAAGGATATTGAGGTACTGACAGGAATGATTACAGAGACGAAAAGTGTGGATTGCGGTGTAAATACTTTCACAATATACGGTCAATGTGATTTTACTGCAACAATCCAAACAGAATTTGAAGAATCAGATTTATCTCTGTTTTCAGTCTCAAAGGGAAAGTTGACTGTAAGAGATCTTGCCCTTGTGCATGACTCGGCTCATCCGAATAACCGTGGGTCAAGGCTGTTTGAGATAAGTGGAGCAGGAGGAATGAGGGTCAGCAGACTGAACATATCTTTTGGGAGCGGACGATCAACAGAAACAGCGTTCACCACTGAGCTTATAAATGTTCAGAGTGGGATGTTGCAGATGGAAAATGTGAACTGGGCAAAGACTATCTCCACTGTTTCGTTGTTTTCACTTTCTTCGACAAATGAGATTTCATTGACACTATCAGAATGTACCTTTGATGGGATTGAAAGAGCAACCAACGGAGCAGCAGTGATCTCATTTTCCAACGATAAGATTAACATTAAGCTGAATTCATGTTCATTTTCTGGTTGTGGGAGCACAGGCTCAGAGAATGGAGGATCAATGATGTTATGTGCAGGGAATGAAAATGAAGTGAAAGTGAAAGGCGGATCGTTTGATGAGTGCTATTGCTCAGCATCCAATGGTCTTGGGGGAGGAATCCTTCTCCAGCTATTGAATGCAAACCCCAATTTCCTGATCTCCTCTTCCTTTGGGACAAATACAGCCAAATGGGGAAGAGATATTTTTGTTATTTCACCCAATCTGGAAGAAACAGCAAAATCAGAAAACATCACATGTGTGACAGATTCATTGGATTCTTTTGACAAGGTGAGAGGATATAACAATGGAAATACGACTGTGGCCATCCCTTTGTGCATCTATCTCCTTCCCACACCGGAAGAAATATATGTGAGTAATACTGAGGCGTCCAATCACTCACATTGTGGAATTGTCCAATTCCCATGTTTGACAATGAAGCATTCAGTCACTCGTCAAATAGGACCAAAGAAAGTCATCGTAAATGGAATGATTTTGATGAGCGATGAATTGGCCTTTGCTGATCAGAAGCACAGCATCCGAGGAAGCGATGAAATCAGTGGCTGGACAGTCTCTGATGCAAGTTCAACATCCAATTCAGCGATGATTTCAGCAAGTACTGAAACAGAATTATCAAAACTCATCTTCTCTCTCCCATCTTCCCTTCCTCTTCACTCCACTTTTATTTTGTCTTCATTATCAGTGGTCATTTCTCAATGTTCGCTTTCTCTTCAAAATCCATTGTCAGAATTGACATTTCTATTCCTATCAGTTGAATCAGGAATCCTGATAATCGACAAATTTTCTGCTTCATCTATCACTGTGAATGAAAATCCATTGATCTCATTGTCTGGAAGTGATTCAAAGGAGGAGTTAGCGAGCACTCAGTGGCTGAAAATGACGAAAAGCAATTTCACAAAAATAGAAAGAGAAGATGGAAGTGGAGGCTGTGTGAGCATAGACAACAGCAATGATGAAAATTCAAATGGTGAAATAAATATTGAAGAGTGCACTTTTGATGATTGTTGTGTGCTTGCTGATGAAAGCGGAGGAGGGGCTATCAATTCCCAGTTGAAGGGAATCATTCAAATGAATATTATTTCATGCACATTCACAGGATGCACAGCTCCAGCGGGAGAAGAGAAGAATGGGGTTGGGGGAGGGCTGGCGCTGAAGTTAATCGATGGCGATTCTTCGTTTGTGATCTCGTCCCCTGTTTTTGATGCAGACAAGCCAAATGTTGCGAAATATGGAAATGATCTTTTTGTTGAGTCATTCAACTTGACAAAGAGCATCACAAACACCTCACTTCCATTTGTATCTGAGCATTTAAATGACATTTCATTGAATTCAATGAGAGGATTTGATGGAAGTGATAGGGCAAATGCCATTCCACTGATCTATTTCTGGCGAAGATTTGGCTCAGAGATAGTTGTTGGGGGTGATGGAAAAGATGTGTGCATTTGTGGACTTTCAGATTATCCTTGCCTGTCAATCGATCATTCATTAACGAGATTGCCTGAAGGAAACGAAAGGAATATCAAGATCAATGGAAAAGGAATTCTTCAAAAGAGTATCAATCTCGGTGGGGTGATGATAAAATCGGAAGATAACGACGTGTGCTCACTGGAGTGTGTTTCATCGCTTGAAGGAGAAATAGGCGCAGCAATGAAGATTCAGGGAATCACGCATTTCGAGCTGGTAAACTTTGTAATGCCATCATACTTCACAAGAGGAGTCAATGTTTTGTTGTATATTGACTCAAGCGAGGGATTGTTAACTGTGAAAGACTGCTCATTCACAAAAAATGAAGAAAATGGTGTGGAAGAGATTATGAATCATGGGCTAATCAAAGCAGATGGAGGTTCAGTGGTGTTGGAATTGGTGACAATGCAATCACTCGGCTTTTCACATGATGTTATTTCTGTGTTATCAACAACGATTTTGAACATTTATAATCTAACGATGAAAAATATTGAGCTGGAAGGGGCAAGCTGGTTGAACGTTGCAAAGAACCCAATTAGAGAGAATAGAGAAAAAAAAGAAGATGAACAAGATATTATTATTGAGTGGAGTATATTCGAAGAAGTTGCCCAGAATACAACAGATGATATTCCCATCATTCGAAACAACGATGACAAGCCTTTGAAAATGGGAATTCGAAACACAACGATGAAGAGATGCGGAGGAACGAAGTGTGGAAAAGGAGGAGGGATGTTTTGTATGTTGAATGAGGGAGGAAGCTTTGACTGCTCTTTTTGCACGATTTCTGAGTGCTTCTGCTCCACCACGGGAAGAGGTGGCTGGCTGTTTCTGGAATGCGCCTCGACAGCTGAGCAGCCTCTGAATTTTGTTCTGTCGAACATCACATTCAGAGACAACTCTGCATTCAGAGGGAGAGATGTGTATGTGAAATGCCATTCGATTGAAACACAAATTGTTGATGAGCAATTCTTGTTGGATTTCAGATTGCCATTTGTGAAAGAGCTGGCGATGTGGGGCTGCACAACAGATTCGTTTGTGGGGGAAGAAGATCTTTTATTAAGGGTTGTGAAATACCAGAGCGAGACAATATTTGTGTCTTCTGTTGCAGAGAATCATTCAGACAGCAAGCAATGTGGTGAGTTCAGCATGCCATGCAACTCATTGAATGATGGTGTTCTGCACGTCATTCCATCGTTATTCTCACAGCTGTTGATCTTAGAGGAAACAGGCATCGTTGAGAAATGTGATGTTCATGATGTGATTATTCGTTCACTGCAATCTCCTTCATCCGCTTTGGTGTATCTAAATTCAACAATAATCAATGAGGGAAGTCTTATCACAACCACAGAGAAAGTTCGAATTGAGAGTGTGAAATTCAACATTGGCCAGTTGTTTTCGTATTTGGGCAGTTCAATCATTCATGAAGCAAATGGCCAATTATCTCTTTTGTTTGTTTATTTTTCTTTTGTTGGGGAGTCAAATTACATTGAAACTGTTGTTCTCAATTCAACCTTGTTTAGCGTCGAAAATGGAATTCTTCAAATTGATAACTGCTCAATAATTATGCTTTCATTCAAGAAGCCTTCATTTTTGCTAAGTGGAGATGAGATTTCTCTGACAAACTTGAAACTCGAAAATATTGAAGCAATGGCAAATGTGTTTGTTATTACAAACTGCAAAGAAGTTGTATTCAATGGAGTATCTGCAGATGGAGTGAAATTGTTTAAAGGCTGCGTCCTTTCAATTAACGATTCAACTTCAGGAACATTCTCTCTTGTTGATTCATCATTCAACAACTGTTCGAGGAACTCAGAAGGAGCTTCTGTTTTTTCTGCTTCTTCAACTTCTGCTCAAATAATGCTTTCTAATTGCACTTGTTCAAACTGTTATTCCGTGTCTGACAAAGGACGCATCATGGAATTTGACAACATGACTGACGTTTCCATGCACATGTGTGAGCTTGAAGGAATTCTTACAAAAGAAAGCGAAAGAGAAAGAAATAAAGATTTTAAAGAAATATGTGAATGGAGTGGATCGCTTGTCCATTCTAATAATTCTTCATTGATGATGAAAGATGTGACAATATTGAATTCTTCAATAGGTGGATTATCCATTTTTTCTGGCAAAATGACGATCGAGAAAGGAGAGTTTTTGAACAACAATCCTTTCATTGAAAAATACCCTTCGCTTCGCCGAAACGTCATTTGCTCAGATTCTGCTTCACTGACCATTTCCAGCTTGAAAGGGGGAGATGGGCAAGAGAAGAATACTTCTCTTTGGATTTTGAATGATGAATGCATCCTTGGGGCAATAGCGGGAGAAAGATCATCTCCTTTCTTTATTCCAAAGCTCGAAGAGGCATCTCTCATCGAAAATGGAAACAATATTTCAATAAAATTCAAGGGATCTCTTCTTTTTCCTTGTGATTTATCATTTAGACTGGTGTATAAAATAGGGGATGTGGAGTTGGTTGAGATATATCAGTTTGAGATTGATGATTTTGTGTCTGAAGATGAAGTGATTGGAACAATCCCTTCAGAAAATATAACTATAATTGCAGATGAAACAGAGGTGTCAGTGACGATTCTGTTTGGAAAACAATCGGCAGAGACTTTTCCGCAGATTCTGATGAACAAAACAGATCCAAAGACTGGAAATGAAAAAGTGGTTGAAAGTGGAAAAGAAGGAAAATCATATTTGTTGTTGATTGTGATTATTATGGCAGTTATTCTTTTGATTGTTTTGATTGTATCAATAATATTCATTGTCAGATGGAGAAAACAGAAGAGAAGAACAGAAGAATTAGAAGAGATTGTGAATGACAACATCAGAAAGGATCCGAAGCTGATTGAGATGGTAACGATGGAGATGTTACCTGAAGAAAAATGGAGGAGAGCAGAGAGAGAAGCCGAAAAGAAGAACGATGAGAGGATTAAGAAGAGAGTTTATGAGAAAAGCTTTGGACATTCAGAGTCATCAGAACATTTGCTGAGTGAATGTGGATCAACTGAATACATCCTTGGAAGAGATTCAGACAAAATCCCTGATTGGGTATTGGAGAAAGATGAGGAAGAAGAGATAAGGAAGAGAACACCATCGCCATCAATATCTTCGACATGTTCAACTGATTCAGATTCAACTTTTGTTCGCATGGAAGATGCTTGTCCTACCACCTCGTCGATGTCGAATCTGGTGGATGCGATGGCATGCTCATCACCTTATGAGAAGCTGATTGTGGATTTGAGGGATTCATTGTTCATGCTCCTGCATGGAAAGAATGAGAAGAAGGAGATGGCAATAGGCACTCTCCAGGAGAGAGAAATGACAGCTGCCCAAATCCTGTTCTGGGTGGCTAATCTTGCACTCCACTCATTTGATGATATGGAAAATCCTCTTTCTTCACTTGCCAGCCTCAGTCCTCACATTGTGTTGTTCTCGGAGCATATGGTGATCTGCATTGCGATGCACTCAGATTTCCTTTCATCTGACGATTCCGATTCATCTTCCTTGTCTTCAATGACCATTGTTTCTTCTTCCTCGAATGCCTCTGTTCTGAGCGAGAGGTTCACAGACTCGCCTCCGCCCTCGTCAGCGTTTGAGGATGAAGATGATTACAAAAAGGAATGTCTGCGATGGATGGCACCAGAGCTGCTGATCAACAAGAAGATGGGAGCAACAAAGGAATCGGTTGTGTTCTCGATCGGGATGATGCTTTGGGAGTGTGTGACACTCCAGATCCCATTTGGAGAGTATGAGGCAGAGATTGCTGCACAGAAGATTGTGAATGGGGAGAGGACGAGGCTGGAACTGGCAGAGGAATCGGGACTGTTTGTAGTGATGCAGAGCTGTCTTTCGGCAAAGGCTGAGGGGCGTCCCACGCTGATAGAGCTGAAACGAACATTTTTTGGACAGTTTCCTGCTGAGGCGAAGGTGATGACGATGACAGATGCGATATGCTGTGAGGAATCAGAGGAAAAGGGCAAACAAACAAGGGACAGTAGATCTGCTTCTACGAGCACGAGTGATAAAACAAAATTACGATAACACAAAATAGGAGAGATAAAGACGATTTATAAAGTCGAGGAGAAAAATTATTCTTTTTTGCTACAAATTTAGTTGTTCTTAACTTATTTATTCTTCTGCGTTCGTTTTTGATAAAATATTCAATTACCAGAACTTTTTTGTCTCCTCCGCTAATTGTGCGATTTAACTTTAATTGTTGTTGATACTATTTGCAAAGTTCGAATCTTTGGCACATTCAATTGTAACACCATTTTTTCTGGAGAAGGATCAAAACAGAATTTTGTGGAGCTTTGCTTCTGCGCATCTGCAATCAATTGTTTAATAATTTCATTCATTCTTTCAATTTTACATCTTTCATATGATTTCACTGAAGCATGTTTTCCGTTCCTCTTCTGTCTTTGAGACGAGAAGACTAATCCAGGAGCATTGAAGGAGTTTCTTTGCAAACGATCTTGATTCCTTTTGAAAGAAAGTGATCCTTACCTTTTTACAAATTCCTCAAGCTTCTCCGGTAATTGCTCTTTCTTTCTCTTTAATTTCAAATTACATATTCATAAACTTATTGTTTTAAAGAAACTGTAAATATGTTCAAAAAGACAAATAATGGTTAATCGAAAGAAAATGAAATTATTTTTTTCACTGAAAATGTAAAATTGTTTACAAAAAAAAAAAAAAAAAAGAAAGAAAGAAAGAAAAAAAACGAAATTTAAAATTTAAAAACTAAACAATTAAATTTTAAACAGAAAGTCTAATTACCTTCAGGGATCTTCATGAATCATAACCTTTTCGGATCCAATTGCGAATTCAGATTTGATGCTATCCAAAAGTAATTTATTTCTTGTGTCAAGTTCTTCGATAGTTTCAGCAAGAAGCTGAATTTCTCCAATAAATGCATTTGAAATATCTTTTGCGACTGACAAAAATATTGCACTTTGACTATTTTCAAATTTATTTTTTGAACTGTCGTTTTTTGATTGTGCTTCTTTAGGTTTGTCACTTATCTCCAGTGTCGTTGTTGTGATCTCTGACTTCATTGGCTCTGTCTTTGTCATTGGCAGGACAGCCATATCTCTTGAAGAACAAGAAGTATGTTCAACGCAAGGCAAACTGCAAAATTGTTGTTGGATTCTTTCTGTTGAAGTACTGCTCAAAACAGGAAAGCAAGATGGATCAGACATAAGGTTATACTTTTCCATGCATGATTTGAAAATATCCTTCAGAATAGGTCTGGGCAAGCCATTTAGGGTGTTTTTCAAAAACAATATGCTTTGATCAAAGCATGAAAAATGGTAGTATTTATCTTAAAAAATTTGTGTTTAATTACATAAAGTGAAAATATTAAAGCATTCTAAACTTGTATCACGCTTATAAAGCAAACCCAATAAAGAGCTTTCCTTTGACTCATTTTTTCCTTGCTCTTCCGCCATAAATTTATCTTTTCCCGCAAAGCTTTGGTTTGTTTTTTGTTGAACATTAATAATTTTCCACTTCTCTAAAAAGCGATGAATCCTAAAAAACAAAAGGAGTGAAAGAATATATATATATATATATATATATGTTTCTTGTTTTTTTAAAACTATTTCGCACTATAAAGGATTCTAACCTCAGAGCAAGGCAGAAATCACAACAAAAAGATCTTCGCAATGTCGCCAATGAATAATACACATACGGTCTTGAATAAAATGATTCGACCATATGATTACGAATTCGAATGTATCTACAAACAATTTTGAAAATATCTCAATTTATTCAAAAAATACTAACAAGAACAACAAACTCTTCTTCTCTTTCTCCACATTCTTTTTTATCCAAAAATATATCCGGAAATGCAATCTGTTCAATGTAATGTACTTTTTCCATAGAAAACCATTCCGCACTTCCAAATATCATTGCATTTTCATCTGAATTATAAAAACATAAATATATCATCTTCATGCTCAAAAAAAAGAAGTAGCAAACTTATATTTTTACATTGACTATGTTTGAAGTCCTTTTCTACGAAGGTTGTTTCATCTTTAGAATCAATCATAAACCTCAGTTGCAAATAACAATTAAAAATGATCGATCCATCGATCTAAAATTTGAAATGGAAAGATCAATTGAAAAATGTTTAACAGAAAAAATGATTTGTTTTTAAAAATTTCATATTTTTACCATGTGTTATCTATTTTTTGTGAAGAAAATTTAAGATTTAATATAAGAACTTACTTCAAAAGTTTGAACTTCCACCTGGAAAAGAAAATTTTTTCGTTTTTTTGTTAAAAGTATCAATAGATGAGTTATTTTTTATTTATTTTATTTTATTTTGTTGTTGTTGTTATACTGTTATATAAAGGATATTACAGATTCTTTCTCTTCTTCATGAATGATCTTTTTTTTCAACTTCAATCTCCCACAATAAATCGCATTAACTAATGTGAAATCAAGTCATTTGATAAGTTTTTTTCATCATCGGAAATGACTGATATTTCCATTGATAAATTAGAAGAGTCTCAAAGAAAAATTGTTTTATTAGAGAATGTATCAGAGAACGTTGAATTTGATCAAAAAGAAGGTTTCATTATATTTTTTGGTTGTCTAATTTTTTACAATAATATGATCAGAATGGTCTCCACCGCAGGTCAACATCCTCATCGAAATGATGAAAGAAATTTTACGTGGAGCTGATCTTTCAAAGCTTGATAGTTTACAATTTTCTAATTGATTCAATCTATATTCCTTCCAGTACCAATTTTTCTTCTTCATCCATGGTCGCTAACAGAGAGTTTTAGTGACTTTTTAGCATATTCCGATTACTTTTTTAATTGTCTGGACATTGAAGATCCAATTGATAGAATTGTGAATATTGCTGTTGGGTTCATGTCAGGGTTGCATAATCAATTTCCTGTGATTGCAAGTCCATTAAATCCAACACTTGGAGAAATATTTCGTTGTTTCTGGGTGCATAAAGATGGCTCTCGTACATGGTTTATTTCTGAAAAAGTTGTTGAGGAACCTCCAACGACAACATTTTATTTTGAGAATCCCACACATCGAATTACACTTGAAGGAGATACTGCAATTTCATTTTCATTGAAGGGAAATTCTGTGATCGTACATCTTCAAGGGGAAGCAAAGCTGACAATACCCAAACGCAAAAAGTTATCCCGAAATACATATAAACATGATCTCAGAATCTGCGAAAAAAAGGAGGAATCATTAAATACTTGCCAAATGGATGATGATATTGAAACATCTGAGAACAGTGACAATGAAGAAGAAGAATTTGAAGAATACACCCTCAGCTATCCAGGAGTGAGTGTATCAGGACTTTTTATTGGAAGATTAGCAATGGAGTTGGTTGGTATGTGCATCGTGCATTCGCCACAGACACAGTACACAGCTAACATAATATTCAAACCCCATGTTTGTCTTTGAAAAAAATTTTTTAAACAATTTTGAATGGATTCATTAAGACAATAATGCGAAGTGATTTTTTTATTTTGATTTTTTTTGACGTGAGCTTTAAGATTTTTTTATTATTATTTTTTGTATTTATTTAATGTATTTTTTGAAATACCTTTTGATTCAGTATTGTCTCACTATTTATTTGTGCATTCATTTTTCAATTTTTATCTCCATCTGATGCAAATGTTATAATTTGTTATTGTTCATCAGAGAATGTTCCGGAATGATTACCATGAAATTGAAGGCGGTGTTTTTGCGGCAGCCGACGATGAACGTGAAAGAAAAGAAAAGAAAGAAGAAAGCTCTGAAATAGAAAAGAAGAAGAAGAAGAAGAAGAAAGAAGCAAAAGAGGATGAGAAGAAAGAAAAGAAAGGTGCCTCAGAAGGAAGCAAGTATTTTGTCTCTTTTCATGGCAATTGGCACTCACACTTTGACATCATCGACCACAGAGACAAACCTCATTTTGGAGTGTGCCTTCTTTATTTATATTTATATGTTCTGTTTATTGAATCTTTTACTCATTCTGTTTTGCTTCTGTAATTTTGAATCAAAAAATTTATTTATTTATTTATTTTGATATTGTTTTGTGCTATTTTTTCTATTATCAAATCTGCCAATTGCAAAGAATGGCTCTAAAGTCTGCATATTTGATGCACAAAAAGCGCGCCTCTCAACAAAAATGATTGTTCCACTCGAAAAGCTTCAGCCATTCGAAGGAAGAAGGTTTGTATAGAGCAGCAAAAAAGCTGAACAATTCATTTCATTTCAAAAAATTTTGGAAAAGCTTATCGCCATCAGATTGTGAATCTTCTCTTTTCATTTATTTTATCCTCTCATTTCCCTCTTTCCTTCATTTATTTCCTTTGATGTTGCTTCAATTTTCATTTTTCTTTTTCCTTTTCTTTTCGTGATTTATCTACCCTTTTTCTCTTCAAATTGGCAGAGTCTGGAAAGATGTTGTTTCTGCTCTGCGGTCACACGATTTGGCGGCTGCGCAAAGAGAAAAGAAGAAAGTTGACAGCAAATTTGAGAAGGCAGAAAAAGAGAGGATGAAAAAGAAGACATTTTGGATGCAAAGATTCTTTCATTTTGAGGAGGAAAATGAGTTGAGCAAAGAAAAAGAAGAAAAAGAAGATAAAGAAGAAGGGAAAATGGCAAAGAAAAAACAGAGCAGCAGCAAAGAAAAAGGACAATCGGGGGCAAAAAGAGGGAAGTGGGTGTTTAATTATCATCTTCGCTCGCCTGAAAGAATGAAATATGACAAGAAATTGAAAGAAAATAGAAGCTTTGAGGTTGAAGAGCCTACATCAGCAAGCCATTTATCAAACAGCCAAACGACAGAGGAAAAAGTGAAAAAAGAAGAAGAAAGAAAAGAAGGGGATGAGGCAAAGGAAAAAGAGAAAGAGGAAGTGATGGAGAAGAAAGATGAGAAAGACGAGAAAGAAGAAAGCAAAGAAGAAGAAAAGGGAGAGAAGGAGATAAAGATGAGAAAAACTGATTCGACAGAAAATGAAATGAGAATCCCTCAAATTCTCACCTGCTTCAATGTGCCTGATATGAATGATCTTATTCCACAGATCCATTTTGGAGATTTTCTTCCATCGTCATCGTCATCGTCATCATCATCATCTTCTTCTTCTTCTTCAACCTCACCTTCATCAAATCCAACTTCCAGCACACCAAAATCCAGTAATCATTTCAAAAGTCCAGGTATTTTATAATCTTTGTTTTTGTTGAAATACAATTTAATCCATTTTATTCTGTTTCTTATTCGAATTATTGGTATTTATAGGAAGTATAATTCCATCTCTTATGCCAATCTATTCTGCTCCATGGCCAGATATTCCAATACATAAAACCATTCCATCCAAGATAGAAGATCAAAAACACGAAACAATTCCTACAATAAGTGTTGAAAAAACTACAATTGAAAGTGATAATGAAGGGAAAATGGAATAGTTATATTATTGTATCGAACATTATCATTTTTTTTTTTTTTGCTTTTTAAATGTTTTACAAAAATTATTTTATTCGGTTTTTGTAAGCAAAAGAAATTATAACAACAATTTACATGAATTTTATAAGAAGTCAACCCTTCAATTAGCGTAAATAAATATTTTTATATTTTTTAGAAAGGATAATTGTGATTTGATCGAAATTTATATTTGTAGTAAAGGGTAATGATCATACTGCAAAAAAGAGGTTCACAGTTATGATACATATTTGCATTGTATTGCATATCCTTTTAGCTATACAATGCAGCGTAATTGTTGGAACTTTGGATGGAATGATTCATTCCCTTGATGAAGCAAATGGCCATACGGAGTGGACGTTTGATACAGGTGGTCCACTCGTTCATGTTGAAGGCGATCACTCTCTTCAAGTTAATGAAAATGGAGAATTCTTTATGATTGGGAATAATGGAAAAGTCACTGTATGTTACTTTATTTTTGAATATTGTAAAAAATAATTTTATACAAATTTTGATTTTTGCAATTTTTATTTTTTATACCGATATTTTGCAAATTAGAAATTGCCATATGCTTTAGATGATTTTATAGCAGCTTGTCCATTTGTACAAAATGGAATATTGTATGAAATAACATCAAAGACAACCAGGTGGTATTTGAATGAGAGAACTGGAGAAACAATGAAAATAAGTACAAATTGCCATTCGAAAGACAACGAAAAGGACGGGAAAGCATCCGCATCAACAGCGGAACAATTGGAAACAATGTTTTTATATCCTTCTTCAACCGATATTCAAGCAAATACAAAAATTCAACAGGGTGTACATGTTGGAAGAGTTACATACACGTTAACTGCGACTCATTTATCAACAGATTTTATACAGTTTGCTTTTAATATTTATTATTTTTTCAGCAATAATTTTAATGTTACAACAAAAATTTTTTCAGATGGAGTGCTTCAGTTAGCGAATTCATTGGAACGTATCATTCTCCAAAAGATGCTAAGAAAACAGCACATATAACTAGGAAATCAATGACAAAGCCTTGCATGCCTTCATCAAATATTAGGAATGATAAAATGAATAAAAAAAGTACTGAGCCTGTGTTAGAGCTTCAGAACACAACCATCGAGACAGAAGTGATTATTGAGGAATTTCCGACAACATTGCTAACGTTCAATGGAACGGTTGTGTATCGCAATGTGATCGTCAACACAACACATGTTACGAAAAATGTGACGTCTTTGCCTGGTTGTGTTGTTGATCCATCTTTGCCCTCTTCTTCCACTTTTATTTCATCAACATCGCAAACATCTGTGGAGGATTCTTCATTCGACAAGAACGCTTCTTCTTCCCCCTCTTCTTCTTCTTCGTTCTCATCTTCGTCTTCGTCTTCCTCCTCTTCCTCTTCCTCCTCCTCCTCGTCTGCTGATCCACCGGTTGTTGCACTTCTGTTGAAGCCCAACACGACAGTGCGTACCAGCCAGCATGTGATTGAATGGAGCTGTTTTCTGCCCTCTCCGGCTGTTCCATCACATTCCATCAGCGCTCAGCTCGGAAAGAAATCAGCACATTACATGGCACTCACACGCGAAGCAGCAAATGCTAAGCACAAAAAGACACAGAAGAGCAAGAAAGGAGTGGCTGATCCATTCGAAGTGTTCCCTTTCTATCAGCTGTCTTCTGATGCCACTCCACAAAATGAGCAGCACATTCCCATTCTCATCACAGCCACCCCCAAAACAGAGGGTGAGCACGACAGGCTGTTCACTCTGCAGAAAGAGGCAGTCCCCAACAAAGAAGACGACTACTTGATTCATCTGGCTGTTCTGCCGTCTTTCTTTTCTGTTTCGTCGCCGGCAGCATTCTGCTCATCGAATGGATACACACACAACGTAGATGAAACACTCATTGCTCAGGCAATTGCAGCAAGCACTCCACAAACATCTTCCACTTCACAAACAGCTCCTGCTGCTCTGGCAAGCTCTTCTTCTTCTTCTTCTTTATCGTCATCATCATCAACGTCATCATCTTCTTCTTCCATATCTTTATCACAATCTTCATCCTCTTCATCATCTTCTTCTTCTCCATTGTCATCTCAATCGTCCTCATCTTCCTCTTTATCCTCATCTTCTTCTACTCGCACCACACTCATTCCATCATCAGACACACATTCATCTATTCTTCCCTTCTCTCCTTCAACTGAACACCCAACTGCCTCCTCTTTCAACCAGAGAGACTCTTCTTCTTCTCCTTCTGTCACATCGTCTTCTCCTTCTTCTATCTCTTCTCCTTCTTCTCCTTCCTCTTCCTCCTCTTCCTCCTCCTCCTCCTCATCATCATCATCATCCAAACAATCGTCTTCTTCTTCTCTTCTTTCTCTCACATCCATTGCACCTCCACCTGCCACCTCATCTCACACAATCTGCCTTCCTATTTTTAACAGCAAAAACAAACATTTTTCATTGAATAATCCAATTTTTGATTCAAATGATACAGCATCAAGTGTTTCTTCATCGTCTTCACCATCATCTTCTTCTTCTTTTGGTAGACAGAACTCAAACACTTCTTCTTTCTTTGCAGCAGATGAGCTTATTCCGGATGAATCACTTACAATTCATCAGCATCTTCCACAAGATTTTATTGACATTCTTCATTTGAAGTCTTCATCATCATCTTCTTCTTCTTTATCTTCTTCTTCTTCTTCTTGTCCATATTCCTCTTCCTCCTCCTCTTCTTCTTCTTTCTCTTCCTATTCTTCTTCCTATCGTTCTGCTGTCATATCCATGCAGAGCATTCAGAGTGGTGTTCTCAAACGTTCCCTGTCATTTCGTCTCCTTTCGATGGGGCTGCCAACAGATGCCTTTTCTCCCTTCCACTCATTCGCCCCTTTCTCTTCTTCTCTCTCAAGCAAGCGAGAATATTCTGATCTGATGAAGAAAAGAGATATTCGTTCAGATGATGGTAAAGGAGATGGAAAAGGACAAAGCAGAGCATCTGACTCAATGGCAGATGCAACTGAAGTGACATCAACAGAAGAACAAAGTGCGTTGGGTGAACAAGGAATTTCTTCGCATTCGTCTTCATCATCATCATCATCATCTTCTTCTTCTTCTTCCTCCTCCTCCTCTGATACTTTGTCTCTCTCTGATGTCAAACCTTCTCCTTCTTCTCTTCTCCACCCGCAGAAAGAGCAGCAGACAGGCAAAGATGCTCTTGCCCAGTCTCAGCTCTCCACTTTCATTGAACTCCCTCTGAACGACGAGAGCATCCGACTCCTCCAAACAGACAGGAAAGTGGCTGTGAGGAAGAGCAATGGGAATACCACGCTGAGTGAACGTGAGAAGATGGCGCTGCTGAAAGCAGAGAGGGACGAGAGGCACAGGATGTTTATGAGCTCGGCAGCGATGCAGCAGACGAAGAAAGTGATGCTGAAGGAGTGCCTCAAGCCAGATTCAACAACTTGCTTAGAACTCTGGCTCAATCTCCCTTTCATTTTGACCACCAACAACAGAGGCGTCGCTGCTCTGCCTGAAATTCTGAGTGGAACAGCGGCTGCGACAGGCTTGTCTGCTGCACTGGGACTGAATGACTCATCGAAGGGAAGTGTGATGCAACAGGGGGCATTGAGTGGAGGATCAGGGGGAGATGGGCAGCATGCTCAGAGTTCTATTCTGTCTTCACAGTCTTCTTCTTCTTCTTCTTCTTCCTTATCTTCTTCTACTTCCTCTTCTTCATCATCATCTGCTTCGTCCTCTTCTTCTACCCCTTCTTCAACTTCTGCTCCATCATCATCATCTCCACTCTATTGTCGCCCTCTCTTTGAGCTGAGTGGCCCAGCCATTCCATTCAGTGCGTATGTCTCTCTCTTAGAAGACATCATGGAGCAGCAGTCAATCCGCTCAAAGGGAGTCATTTCTCGTCTGATTTCTGTGATGTCCCATCCAGTCACCCTCATCCCTATCTTCTCTGCTGCTGTGCTGGGTGCTATTCATTATGCACAGACGAAGAGGAACAAGAACAAAACAGCAAATGAGATGAGCATATTGCCTTCATTCACTGATGGAGTTATGCCTCAGAATATGATGTTATCATCATCAAATCCATCTTCTTCTTCTTCTTCTTCTTCTTCTGCTCCTCCATTCACTTCTGTTTCATCTGGTGTCTCTTCACAGGATGCTGTCTATGTTCCATCATCGACTGTCATTTCTGCTCTTCTTTTGTTCAGAAGAGTGGCTGCGATGATCATCTCCTTCGGAATATCCCTCTACAACTTCTGTGTTGCCCATCTCCCTCTTGTCTATCTGCCTTCTGCCTTCTTCTCATCAAATGCAGCATCACAGCGAGGCACATTCAGCAAAAGCAGCCGGAGAAGAAGTGAGAATCGCCTGACAGACACACCCAACGAGCAGTTTGAGTACAGCGAGACAGACGGGGAGCAGGAGACAGTTGTGGTGTGTGAGAAGGAGAAGAACACAAACACACAAAATGCACTTTATGCTGACCCAACTCCGAAGATGCAGTTCAATTCTCAGCTCACTCGCTTCTCTCTGCCTGCGCTGTCGCCCACACTGCCTTCTTGTTTGTGTTCTCCTGTGTCTGTTTCTGTTCCTATCTCTTCATCTTCTTCTTCTTCATCGTCTTATTCTTCTTCTTCTTCTTCTGCTTATTCTACTTATTCTTCATCTGCCTCTTTAATTACTCCTAATCCTTCTTCTCTGATGCCTGTAACTTCACCTTTGTCTGAGGTGAAGACAATGCCTTCTTCTTCTTCCTCCTCTTCATCATCATCGTCTTCTTCTTCTTCTTCTTCTTCTTCTTCTTCTTCTCTCTCAGATTCATCTCCTTCGTCTGCATCTGTTTCTACTCCATCATCTGACTCTGTTTCTGTATCTCTTTCTCCACCACCTGCTTCCTCTTTCTTGTCTTCTATCTCTTCTTTGTCTCCACTTGTGCCAAATCCTTCCATTTCTGTTCAAATTGATGAATGTTGTGCATCCACCACAAAACAGAAAAGAGAGTTGGATAAAAATGAAAATGTTGTGCAATCATCTCCTGTTCAATCTTGTTTCAAAGGAGAATCCGAACTAAATGTTGAGTCTGAATCAAAAGAAGTGATTGAAAGAAAAGAAAGAGAAGAAGAAGGAAAGAAATGCTACAAGAAATCTGATTCACCTCTATTCACATTTGCTCCTCTGATTGTGAAGAAGAAGAAGAAGAAAGAAGAAGCAGATGATTCTGATAAGATGGAGAGAGGAAGAGCAGAATCGATGCCTTCTTTCACGTCTGTTGCATTTGATCAGGGCAAAGAGGGGAAAGGAAGAAGAGGAAGCTTGGAGAAAGTGGGAAGGGAGAAAGGGACAGAAGAAATGAAGCCATACAAAATATTGGAAGCTGTCAGGAAAGATATCAAAAACGAATTGAAGGAAGAAGAAGAAGAATCAGAGGCAAATGAATTGAAACCAGTCAAAAATGAAGAAGGAATTGAGAATTCGTCTTCAGAAGCGTATCTGATCATCACAAAAGCACAGGAAGTGATGACAGAAAATGCGAAGATGGAAGAGAAAAGCATTCAGACAGACTTAAAGCCCAGTGTCACATATGTCTCACACACAACATCTCCAATCATTATTTCTCGCAGTTTGCCTTCACAACGTGATTTGCCTTGTTCCAATCTGTTTCCTTCTTCTACTGCTTCTTTGTCTGTCTCAACTTCAACTTCATCACTGGAAGCAATAAATGACAAGAATACAGAGCCAACAATGATACAATCTGAGTTGAATGAGCCAGTTGGTTTGACAAACAGTGGAAATTCTTTAACACAAGCACAAATACAATCAACTTTGGATCCAATAAAACCGGTATCGATGACTTCATCAATGAGCAATCAATCAATATCATCAGCAGCAGCAGAAGCAGCCTCTGTTTCATCTCCTGCGCAGTTGATGGTGTGGAGAGAGTCCACACTGAATGGAAGGAGCATTTTACTGAAATCATTCCCATCTTCGTTGCAATCTCTTGTTGAAGAAGAAGCAGAGACGATGTTTGCCCTCGATCCTCATCCAAACATTGCATCTCTTGTTCGCATTGACAAGACAGACAAGTCAGCCACTCTTGTTCTGCAGAGTGGGAACATCTGGCTGAGTGATGTGTTGTATTTGAGGAAGAAGAGAATGCAGCAGCTGAACAGAATCGTAAGAAAGCCAAGCAGCCAATCGCATTCTCAATCACACAAAGATACGCAATCACAGAAACAGCATCAACAAGAAATAAAACAGAATGAACAGATGGTGTCTTCTCAATTGAATGCAGAATCAAACACATCCTCAGCCTCTGTTTTCACACAAAATGCTTCAATGTCATCGTCTGTCTCATCGCAACAGCAGTCTCTGTCTTCTTGTCCATCTGCTCCTTTCTACCAGTTTTCTGGCCATCCAATCAATTTCTGTGCTCTTTCATCAGAAGACATGATTCCCTCTTGTTCTTCCGCTTTTCCTAATCCTTCTCCACCAGCCATCAAACAGCTCATTCCATTCCTCGAGCCTCGCTCTCCTGAATATTACTACAGTCTCCTCAAACAAGGCAGTGACACATGCTCTGATGTTAATGCTACTTCTAATTCAGTCATGGCTCATCTGTCTGTCAAATCTGCTCCTTTCGTTCCTCGTTCTCGCAATACTTCTACAACAGCCACACAAAACGTGTCTTCTCAACAGAATTCGGAGGCTTCTGTGTCATCAGCCCAACAATCACTTCTGCTTTCTCTTGTTCCATCGCAGCAGACAAAAGAAGAAATGTTAGGACATTCTGTGGGTGTCAGGCGAATCATCAACAAGAGCAATTCAGTTGCATTGTATCGCTACTTGTCACAAGTGTTGTATTCTTCTTCTCTTTTGAATGTTTCTGCAGCCAAATTGAAAGAAGAAGCCACATTTGTCTCACCTCCTCTGCGCAGTCTTCTGAAGGAGATTGCAGAAGGAGTGGGGCATTTGCATCGTCAGTCGCTCATTTTGTGCTCTTTGCATCCACATTCAGTTACACTCAGCCAGTTTGGCACTCCTCAGATTGTTGATCTGCTGCTTGCACAGCACGTGGGGAAGAGGCAGAGCGAAGAGAATGATTCAACAAGCATTGACAACTGCGATGTGAGTATACAACAAATTTTGGAGGAGAAAATCAGAGAAGCGGAAGAAATGTCAAATGTTTCTCTTTCTTCGTCATTTTCTGGAGCAAATCTGAAACTGAATGATTCACAATTCGGAGAAAGCAGGCGAATTCCGCTGAAGGCGATAGACAAAGAGCATTGGCTGTGGTGTGCTCCTGAGCTTCTACTGAATGCGAGCATGTCATTCATTCATATGCAATCTTCGTCTTCTACTGAATCTTCATCTGAGAATGCAAACAATGGAACTTCCATTCGATATGACCAGATTCCTGTCATTCCACCACAACAACTAGCGAAGATGCCGTCTGCCTCGCAGCTGTCATCAAAAGAAGCAGTCGAATGGCGCAGGAAGCTCGCTGCGATGGACGAAGGAGAAGGTGTTTCTGTGCTTCTTCCGCCGGCTCATCCGTCGAGTGACATCTTTTCTCTGGGCACGCTTTTCTATGCTGTTCTCACAGGGCACCAGACTCCTCTTCAGCTTCATCTGTCTTCAGCTGCAAGCGCTGCAGAGGAGGCATCGAGTTCGTTCTCGATGTTTCAGTCTCAGCAGCCTGTTCTATCTAACAAGGCAAAGGCAAGAGCAAGATTCACATACACAAAGTCATCAAGCACTGCTGCTTCTTCATCATCTTCTTCGTCATCGTCTAATTCAGCTTCAAATAATTCAACTTCCACTCCTTCTTCCTCTTCATCCTCCTCCTCCTCCTCTTCTTCAGTTGCTTCGTCTCTATCACCAGAAAAACAGGAAGTGGTGAAGATTGAGCATATGCAGCGTTCGATGCTACGTGTTACACAGTTTTTGCTTCGTTCTTCTCTTCAATCTTCTTCCTCATCTTCCTCCTCCTCCTCTTCTTCTTCTCTTTCTGCCACTTCCACATCTGCTGCCTCCACTCCTGTGTATTCCCTCTCATCCGTGTCTGATCCACTTGCCCGGCAGCTCCTCTCTCAAATGGTCACACTCTCCCCAGCCAGACGCCTCCCCATCTCTTCTGTTCTGTCTCATCCTTTCTTCTGGTCTGAGCCACAGCGCCTGCAGTTTCTGTTGGACGTGAGCGATCTTCTGGCTGCTTCAGAGGCGCATTCGCCGATCTGCCTCGCGGTCGATGCTGAAAGTGGGGTGGTGATTGGCCAGCCTGCTGAGTGGGATAAGCACATTCACCAGATTCTGTTTGAAGAAGGAGCAAAGAGCAGAAAGTACAGCACAACATCAGTCATCCATCTTCTGTCGTTCATCTGCGAGAACAAACGCAGATACCCTGCTCTGTCTCAGCAGGCCAAGAGCATTCTGCCTCCTCCTCCGGGGCCTTTCCTCAACTACTTTTTGATGAATTTCCCGGAGTTGCTGTCAGCTTTATACAGAAGTGTCAGACCTTTCATTGTGAATGATCCTCAATTTTCTGATTATTTTTGATAGTCTCTTTCATTCATTACTGCTTTTTTAGATTTTTCTTTGAATATGAAATAGTTAATGCTTTTTTTAATGTGTTTTCTTTAATGTTTTTCTTTTTTTTCATAATTTGCTTGAGTAGTTGCAATGTGTTTTGTCTGTTTGCTCTTTTTAGTGTTTGTTGTGATTTGTTACTTTTGTGTTTGAGGGCTTTTGACTCATTTTTCTTTGAATTGAATGTCTATTTTGTTCACTCTTCCTTTGTGAATTTATCTTTTATTGTTATTTTTATACATAACTTATATTTTATTAAAGCCAAAATGTGGCTCATCTCTTGAAAACTCCTCCATCCGGTTGCGCGATGGATGTGTGTTCTGAGCATTGCTTAATTTTCTGTTAGAAATATCTCAAGTTTTGTTTTTGTTTGAAAAAGTTTTTCATTTTCATTCAATTTTCAATTAAGAAACAAATAGATTTGCTTTCACTATATCCAAAGTTTATTTATTGGGAAAAACAAACCTTATTTCAAACTAATGTCAATGTGATTATTCAAAAAAAATTGAAAAACAAAAATTAATTTTTATTCTTAAATAAGACTTTTATTGCTTTTTCATTATCTCCATTTTAATTCTACAGAAAATGACAACTTCCAATAAAACACAAACAAAAAGTAGTCATCAAACTTGCTAAATAACTAAAAATTGGTTATTAACAATGAAAACAGCAAACAGCAAAAAAAATGAAGGAAAAGAGATTAGTTCAGACAAGACCAAGGAAAGGCATTGAGAATTCTTCACATTTGTGTTTATCGTTCATTTTTATTGGCTTTCTGCACAATGGACAAGACGGATGATGGTGGATCCTAAAATTGAAGGATAATGATCCATGTTTATTATGAAAAATAATAAGCAAATGATTATGTTTGAATTTCAAATATTGAATGAAAGAAAAAGAAGAAGATGAAAAGGAAAAAGTTAGAAAAAGCCACATAGATAGCAATCGTCAATAATGTTGTATCCCAAACCATGAAGCTATGCAGTCGTTGCAGTAAACGTGGTGGCAGTTCAACTCGACTGGCTGTGTGAATGAATCGTAACAGATGGAACATCTGTCTTCTGCTCTTTTCTTCTGCTCGGCCTTCGAAAGAAAGCGACCAGCAACCTGAAATGCATCGGATTCATCATTCAAGAAGAGCAAATGTCAAATGGAAAATTAATTCAATTGAAAAAAATTAAGTTGAAAAGGTCTTTCATTTTTGTAATAATTCGAGCAAACAGCCTGGTTTGTCCACAATGGATACAACGCTGAGACAAGCTGCCAAAGAAGAACACATGACTGCAACACTTTGCAAGCACCATATACAATCGACAAAGAGTTGGAACTTCACAGTTTGTTAAATAATTGAAGGAAGAATAAAGAAATAAACAAAAGAATGAAAGAAACATGTTAACAGAAAATATCACAAAAACCATTTCAATTCATTCATACTCTGTTTGTGCTGAAAAGAACTTGATAAATGGAGGCCAAACGAAAAAAGGCATCCACAATCTCGGGAATGCAAAACATAGAGAAATGACGCAAAAGAGTCTGTGTAAAAGAGATACAGAAAATTGAGGAGAATTAGAAAACGAATCTGTGAAATTTGGCAAGACTTCAGAATGAGAAGGTGAAGAAGAAGGTGATGTGAATGAGAGTAATGGTAAATTTTCAAATTGCTGTTCAGTTTCTTCTTCGCCATTCTCAAGATGAGGTGAATTTGAAGAGTTAGCGGGAGGTGTTTCAGAGGAAGGAAAGAAATGAAGTTGAAGTGAATTTGTTTCTTCATTTCCCAATGTAACTCCTTCATTTTCACTGTTTGAATCAGCACCGAAGATTCCTTGAGAATTGTTATCTGTGTGAATGCTTTCAATATTCTCCGCTATCTGCGAATTTTCTTCGTTATTGAACTGTGATTCGCTTCCCTCAATTGCTTCAGGACTTCCCAATTCGTCAGTTCCTTCAGCATCAGTAATCACAGCAGTTTGTTCGTGTGGAGATGTCTTTCCAAGCCTTTTGCAAACACAAGGTCCAATTGCCCTTACGAATAGCTGAACTGAACAAGACAAAAGCATGAATGCAGTATCTTTTAAAAAAATATTTTTTTTGGTGAATTTGGTGAAAAACCTCCAATAATCAAATGCGAAATATTACACAAACCTAACGAAATCAAACAAAGTAAACATCCACTAAAAGCATGGATATGATCATCTTCCTTTTGCCGAAAATAATCTATTGTCCCATCATCAGTTAATAAATTTGTTGAAGGATTTTTCTTGTAGTGACAATTGAGTTTTTCTTCATCGCTCTCAATAAGTTCGTTCTTTAAATTTACATTGTTGGAATTTGCAGCAAGTGAGGCAATGAACATTGCTCGCTCTTTTGCAAAAGGATGCTGATCGTCTGTTAAAGATTGTGAAAGTGGAATTGAAGAAAATATATCATCAATTGGTTCGGCATCAATTCGTAATGCATCATTTTCATACAAAGAAGAACGGATTATTTGATTTTCATCTTCTGAGAGGATGAAATTTGTTTTCATTTTTTCTTGCATCTCTGAACTATCTTTGGTCGCTCCTTTTATAAAATTGTACGGTGCTGGTATATTCGCATTTCTCAAATTGTCTTTTCCACATTTTTCATCAGAGTTAAAAGGAGTTGGATTCGGACTTGATTGTATTTTTTCTTGAAGAAAAGCAACGATTTTATCAAAAAAGGGGAAGATAGGTGTTTTCGGTTCATCAATTTGCTTGTAACATTTCTTTATCTCATTATCATTTTGTCTTTGTTTTTTAGCATTAAATACAATTAAATTTGAAGATGTCTGCTTTAAATTTATTGGAGGTGTTGAAAGTATTTCGTATGCTACATCTTTTGCTGCTTCAAATCTTAGCGAAGAAAATGTCACTGCTAGAAATAGACCTCCACACGCAATAAATATATTTGCAAACAGAAATGAATAAAACGAAAGGCATAGGTCAATCTTTTTTGTTGATTGAAAGGTTGGTTTTGTGCGACGAACAATGTAATTTAGAACTGTTGTCCTACCACATAAAAGAAATAAAAATGATGACATAAATTGCAATTAAAGATTTGTATTTTATCATACTTTAACACCCAAATAACATTAGCATCATTGCGAAAATATTATTACCAACCTAAAAAAGATCAATAATGTGAAAATACAAATTTTTCAAGAACTTATAAAGTTGGCATTCGCTATGCAGTTATTTTACACAAAATAAAAAAGACAAACATATGACAATCATAAAAATGAAAAGTGAAGGATCACATGATTCCAAAAAGAAGCCCCGAGAGGGAATTGAACCCTCGACCTTATGCTTACAAGGCATACGCACTGCCACTATGCTACCGAGGCTGTTGATTTTTCAAATTTTCTTCATTCATTATATTGATTAATTTTTCATCCATTTTTCTATTTCCTGTACGTGGTTTTTTTTTTTTTTTTTGTATTTGTTTTATCTTTTAGCACTATAATTCTTTTATCATTATGTTTTTTCTATAACACTTGGCGATCTCATGAAAAAAGTTTGTCATGTCTGTCAAATTTTTTTCCACTTTCAAATTTTTTAACAAAAAATTTCAAATTAAAAATTATAATAAAAAAATATAAAATTAAAAAAAAAATAAATAAAAATTTTAATCATTTTCTGATGACATTCATTTGTGTCAGATTTTCTCTATTAATAATAGTTTCCTCAATAGAATTTCTCATTTGAAAGTTTTTTTTATTTATTCAAAATGAATTTATTTGGAAAACTCCAATTTGCTTTTATTGTCATTCAAGCTAAACAACAGGAATATCTAAAGTTTGTTGTCAATTGATCAACATCACAATTCGATAATAAAACGATTGTTTTTAAATTATTCACAACATTTTGTTTTGTGAAACGGTTTTATTTTCGAGAAAGAAAATAAGAATTTATCTGCATGAAAATTTAAATGGAGTAATTATCTGAGAAATCATAACTGTTTTGGATGTGTTGTTATTTTCAAAGTTGATTGTCTTTGGAAAGGAAATTAGTATCCAAATCCAAAATTCATTTCAATTGTTTCAAAAACAGCAGTTTTTGCTGAAATATTGAAAAAGTTGCCTTTGATAAGCTTTTTCATTTTCGGGTGTATATTTGTTGATACTCAAGGGAAATTTTCGTTTCAAAATATTTTATTGATGATATCAAATTTCAAAAATAATTGTCCAAAAAATGAAAGGTATTTTTAATTTCTTTGATAGAATTGAAAAATTATTATATTTTTTATCACTTTCATGATACTTTAACGTGAATTATTTTCAATTTCAGAATGAATAAACTGAGATTAATGAAAACATTGAATAATTTTGGAACACTGTCGTTTCAAAAATGATTTTGTAAGGAATTTATGTTGTGAAGGCATTCTTTGTATCAATGATTTGAAGTTGATTTTCAAAATTATAAATGGTGAAGTTTTTTTTAATTGTTTTTTTGTTTCATTAATATCTTATTAAAAAATAGTTGGTCTTTAACCCCAGGATCAATTGAAATATCATTTCTTTTATCTTTCCTTTTTGTTTTACACTGCTCATCTAAATGATGTGACTCTAAAGATATTTATTAACTTTTTTTATTATTATTTAAGTTAAAGTCTGTTGTTAAAATCTATCAATAAGAAAATTATTGAATGATATTTATTATTCATCTGTTTTTTGTTTTAGATAAAAGGCTTGATAAATATTAGAAAAAAATGTTTGTTTTCATATTTTACAGGAAACGTTATTCAAAAAAATGTAGTCAGGAAAAAGATAATTATTCGTGAATTATAAAAGCATTAATTCAAAAAAAGAAATAATTCACAAATAAAACAAAATGACAAGTATTTTTAAAAGTCCATTCAAAATAAAAATTCATTCACTTCTCGATCAAGGAAAAGGAAGAAACGAAATTGCTCGTTTGTTGAATATTTTCGTTAACACAGAAAAATTTATATTAAAACAAACCATGTGCAATCAAAACGGCATGTCAGTCGCAAACTTTGAAGGCCAGTTATTCAAACGCCTTCTTTGTTGAGGAAAGCATAAAAAGAATCATTATATATGCAAATTCAAAGAGTCAGAGATCAAACAGATAACATTGGAGTGAATTGCTGCAATTCCACTGCTCATTGATTATTTCGCTTAATAAATAGAAAAGATCCAAAGAGAAAAATCAATCATTTCCTATCAAAGAATGCTCGCATGAAGAGCTATGTATTTACTGAAAAACATTAAAGGAATGATGAATTATTGGATCCAATTATCTTCGCTGATGCAAAAAAATTCAATTTATTTGACCAGATAAAACAAGAATATAATAGATTGAATACAATAATGAGGAAATATTCGATCAAAAAAGTCAGTATACACATGAAAAATAAAGATATTTGTCGAAGTGTGTTATTATTTCAAATCACCAATTGTTATTGTTATCGAAACAATGAATTCTGAGGAATATTGTTGAATTGTGAAAATTTCATAGATTCCTAATTCACGTAAGTAGTTCAAAAATAATATTAGATTTTTCCAAGACAATTCACATATTCATCGATCTTTAAATGTGCAAAATGAAATCAGAGATTTTTCAATCACCGGCGTAGAATGGCCTCCTTATTCTCCGGAATTTATATCATCGAAAACGTGTGGAGTATTTAAACAAGGAAATTTTTCAAAGATGGAAAACCTTAGAAAAATGTGAATGAGTTGAAACAATCAATTTTGGCTGACTGGAATGAAATTGAAATGGATATAATTAATGAACTTGTTCATTCGATGTTCAAACGCCTCAAAACAGTTGTTTTGAATGACGGAGGATAAATCAACTATTGATATATTTTTATTATGTTATTCGTTTTAATATTTGGAATTTCATTTTTTTTTTTTTTTTTTTTTTTTTTTTTTTGAAAAAAGATAAAAAATTTATCTCTATTGCTAAGCATTAAAATGTCTGATAATAACAACAACTGAATGAAAATTTTCTCTTTCTTAACTGCTGGTTCATATTTTCAATTTCAAAAAGTGGATTAGTTGTTTTTGATGGTCGGTGTAATATTATCGAATTAAACTAATTTTACAAAAATAATAACATCATGACACAAACCCATAACATTTTCCAAGAAAAATAAATAGTCCGAAAGCAAAAATATATAACTTATAGTTATTTCAATTTCACGCAACATTTATCATCATTCGTAAATAATTCCTTGTAAATTTCTACACAATATCATAAATATCCGAAAATCTTTCACCAATAAACCAGATTATCAGCACAAAGAACTTAGATAATAAAATATTCGGACAATTTCAAACGAAAATCACAACATAAAGATTTCTAAACAAAATGGTTCAAAAATTATGAATAAAAAAATTTTCAGAATGTCATCGAAGAATTCAAAGTGCAAGAAATAAACACTGCATGCTGATTTTGATTCAACATCTATCTAACTCCAGTTTCAATGATTTACTAATTTTTATCATCTTCTTCCTAACCCTGCGATATTCTCTATTTTTATTTTCGGTTATCCGATCATATCCAGCGTTTTCCCAAAAATCTACAACATCTCCTGAAATAATCATTGACATCATAAGCGGTGCATAAAACATATAAGCCAATAAACATAAATCAACTGGAAGCAGAACAAGAGCAAATGGTTTCACAATTCCATCGGCCCACAAAGCACATAAAATTTGTACAATTTCAGCAGCAATATGCAAAATGAATATTGGGCGACTTGCTATCCAGCAACAAAATTCATTTCCTACTGACCAAAAGTAAAATGCTCCAACTGCAAAATACAAATAATTTCCTGCAGCAGCAACTGACCATGGAACATCCCATCCAGCGTCTTTCTTCAGCACGTTCAGCACAAAACCCACTAATTTTATAAAAATGCATAAATATGCACAAAAACGTGCCTTCATTTCTTTGCGACCTTGCTCTTTTCCAGTTATGTATATCTCAAGGGCAAATGGAGCTAAAATAAGTAAGAGAAGCTCTGGAATTCCAGCTAAACAAAGCCATTCAACCCCGAGTCCATCTGCAAAAACAGAAAAACACAAAATACTGGTGGGAAACAACACGATTGTGAAAAGTTGAAGAAACGTAAAATCAATCAAATAGAACAATAATGGAAAATATAGAATAAATCCAAGAAAGAAAAACGATCCCGCAGTTGTGAACATATAAAAAAATCCACTCACTTTCATTGAAGATTGACAATTATAACCTGCAATGTGCAATGTAACCAAGCCAAATATCATGCTTATAACTGAAAGTGAAAAAAATGGAATCATGAGGATACTGCAAATCTTATAACTTTTTCGGTATCTATATTCATCACAAAAACAATCAAAAATATCAAAAGATGTTGATTTGCATTTTGATAGTTGTAATAAATGTGTTTTATATATCCTGAATGAGGGAATGAAATTTATAACAAAAATATTCAACACATTATTTCAAAAAGTTAAGTGTCAGAAAAGAAAATTAAAAATACTTGGAATAATCGAAAAAATCAAAATATACCGATATGTTTCTTTAAAGCCTTTAGGAGAAAATTTGTAGATATGAGCATTATCACAATCCTTACCAAACATTCAACACTTTAAAAGAAGAAATAAATATCAAACTTCAATAATTTCAGGAGAAAACTGAAGTAACGGTTCTTTTTTATCTCTGTTCAAGAAAAATTCATTGTAATTATCATGAATTATTTTTTCTGTTTCACTTTTCCACAATGAGTCGATATTTGAAACTCGATGAAACTGATGGTTTACTTTTCTTAATGCTTTGAACGTTGGAAAATCGCAATTTCGAAAAATCCTATTTGCAAATAGAAAGAAACAATTTTATACATGAGAGACATAAGAATGAACCACACATTTCGATTATTTCATCTGGTAGCTCAGCTGCAAGCAAAATGCATAAATCAAACGAAATTCAAGCTCCATTTCAACAAACAAACCGAATAAATTCATAAATATTTTTGGAATTGTGCAAAATATTTTGAATTATCTCAATAGATGAACAAGACAAAAAAATTCATAGCTTCCATAACATTAATTATTGCCATCTATTTTTCCATTTTTAACGAAAGATTTCAAAAATTTGTAATGGACATGTTAACAAATAATTTGTGATATAACTCCAAAAAGCTTTTTATTAATTCCATTTTCCTTTTAAATTATTTTGTAGAGCTTTTATCAACAACAATTTTATCGTTGAATCAAAATAGCTCTTCTTAAAGAAAAATATTCAAAAAAGCACAAAGAGTGGTCCACCCCAAAAAAATCTGCTGAAATAGAAATTTTTATGCTGTCTTTTATCGAATATCTTTCTTATGAAAATTTTTCTGCTTTTTCAATTGTTTTGATTTATAATTTTGATTTGCAAGCTTTGATTTCTTTTTTGAAAGAATTTATTTCATATTTTCTTATTCATGTTATCGTTTCGCATATGATATTATTTGTTTTTTTAAACCAATATTTTCTGTTTTTCACAATCTAAAAATGTGGAGAAATATATTGCATTTAAGATCAAAACAGAAAATCGTTCTGAACGAAATATTGCCCTTTTCAGTAACATTATTCAAAACTGCACATGTATAAACAAGACATAAAAGTGATAGCAAAGGGAAAATGGCTCACTTTGCAAGCAGCTCGCTTTAAAGACGCAAAAGGAAGAGAAATTGAGTGGGAAATGACAAAAGGAAACATTATTAATGAAAAAACTCAAGCAGTGGAAATAATATCTCTCTTGGTGCAAAAAGAAAAGAAGCCACAGCTTATTTTGATTAAGCAATATCGAGCACCTTGTTTGACTTCCATTTATGAAATAACAACATAAGATTTGAAATTGATTGAATTTAGCAAATATGATGCTAATTGAATTTCCTGCTGGTATTGTTCCACCAGGCGTTGATCCTGCTGCGCATGCAGTTCAAGAACTTTATGTTTGCAATTTGATTTAGGTTTTGGATGAATGTTAGAATCTGAAACACATTCTATTCACTTTTATTAAAGGAAGAAACTGGTTACATTGCAACAATACCAAAAACCGATGAGAAAATACCAGATTCAAGTTTTACAGAAAGTACAAAAATGGATGATGAAATACCGTCTTCTTCTACGTCTTCTTCAAAATTTCCATCTTTCTCTGATTTATCTGTGCTTGCCTCAATTTCCGAACCCGTGATGGTAAGTCCTGCATTTAGTTGTACGCGATCCACAGTGGTCACATTTGTTGTTGATGGTGATTTACCAGAAAATAAAAATCCACAAGCACACAACGTTGAGGAGGAAGGAGAGATAACGGAACCTCTTCTCGTTGATTTTGACGAACATCTGATGGAACGGCTGAATGAAATGGCCAAAGTTGAAAATCAAGCAATAGATGGAAGAGTGTATATGTTTGCAAAAGGTGTATCAACTGCATTGTCTCTCTCAAAGATGTTGAATAAAGAATGAAATGTAAAGTTATTTTGTATTTATTTTCAATTATTTTGTTGTTTTTTTAAACCAACTCCTTCCATTGGAAGATATACATTCAGTAAGATGAATTTTAGTATTTAAATTTGTACAATTATGTTGAATTCATTTTTATTTTGTAGTTGCCTACAAAATGCATTTTTTATTTATTTGGCAATTCTTGAAAAAATAATGAATACAAATCATTTAACTGAAAAATAAAAAAATTTTTTGTGTGTTGAAAATAAAAATAACTTCAACAAATCGAAGAATATCTTGAATACATATGGACATCCAAAATATTTAATCACAAAAAGTGGATGTCTTTAGATTGTAACATTTGTACATGGAAAAATAAATGAAAATGATGTTTTGAATCATAAAAATGAAATATCTGAAAGAATTTCAAAAATAAAGACAACATAATGATAAAACAATTTCTGCTACAAGATCTTTAACGCTTTCAAACATTTATTTCATAATTAAAGGTGATCCCAGTCCATTTGTCATCTTTGGGTTTGTTGTGGCAATTCGAGGAGAACGAATGCTGGGATACGCAAAAGAAGAAGAAGGGGTATGAAAAGAGCTGATAAGAGGAGAAGTTGGAAGGCGAGGACTGGAACGAGGGGAAGTCTGGTGCTCAATGAGATGATCACGTGGACTCTTCAATGGAGGCGTCTGATTTGTGAGATGAATGTAACATTGAATGAATTAATAAAAGACAAAATTGAATATCAAAGAAAAAATAAAACAAGAACATACATCAAAAGTTATCTTTCTCATCGGCAACTTCGTTTTCACTTCGGTTTCTTCTCGCCACCATTCGTTGTTCTCAAGCAATTCGTTCGCCCCGTCGATTGCTTCTTTCTCTTTCAGCTGACTTTGCACCTGTCTGATTTTGGAGATGATGGCAACGCCAGATGTGCGAAAAGGAGAGCGAGGAGAGCGAGGAGAGCGAGGAGAGCGAGGAGAACAAATTGGACTTGTGACACTTTGACTGAGCGATTCATCGCTTTCTTTCTGTGCATACTTCGTTTGATACAAATGATTGGGATTTGCGTTTGAAGATTCTTTTTTCAAGGGAGAGATTTCACTGATATCTCTTTCGTCTGAAGATTTGCCTTCTTCATCCTCATTCTCAAAGGCAGTTATCTTCGGCAGCGTCAGCGCAGGCGGTGCAAGAGCTGTGTATGGAGAAGGAGTCGATCGTTGGGGTTTTGGACGTGCAATTTGAACAGGAGGAGGAGTGGCATTTATCGTGTTTGTTGTTCTTGAAGGCTCAATGGATTCAGAAATATTTGCATTGCTTGATGAAGAGTTGTCATTGCCTGCTAAGTCTTGCTTGAGAGAGGAAGATAATAAATCATGAGAAGATTCTGGATCCAGCTTAAATGAACTCAAAGAAGGAGAAGAATGCAATGATTGACTCTTCGATTCTCCATTACTTATTTCAGTGTTTTGTTCTATGCCTTCAATTTCCTGTGCTCCTTCTGTGTTCTTGTCTTCAATTCCATCATAATCAAGCTGAATTGCCTTTTCAGAATTATTCAACTTCTTTTCATCATCTTTATTCTCAACAAGTTTTTCATCACCACCATTTTCATCGGTTTCAGCTTCATCTTCCTTTTTATTTTCTCCATCAAAATTATCATTAAGCTGTTCTCGCTCTTTTTGGTTTTCAGCAGTGCCTTTCTCTTCTTCTCCTATTTCTTCTTCAGCATATGTATTATCTTTAACTTTATCTTCATTTTCTTGTTTATTTTCCTTCGAAATTGATGTTTCATTTGCATTTGCGTGTTGGGTACTTGGGGTAGTTATCTCTCTTTCTGAATCAGCAGAAGATGCAGCCAAAGGAGAAAAAGTACTCGAAAGATCGAGTTTTTCATTGCTGCTTCTCTGCGAAGAACCTGCCTGCATCCATTTCTTCTGCGGAGAAGCTGCTTTTATCGCTGGATTCACTCTCCTCTGTTTAAAAGCAGGAAACATCACGGGCTCCTTTGGTGCACCCTCATCACTGTTGGAATTGCTTTGCGCAAAAACAAAAGGAGAAGTCTGCTGTGATTGTTCTGCATCTCCTGTTCTCAGCTGATTTGCAAACCACTCCAAATCTGCCAGCTGGGGTGATTTATTGTGATCCAATGCAATTTTTCTACGATTTATTATTGACTGTTTATCTTTCGATAGGCCACTCTCATGTGGAAGTGTTCTATTTGTTGCATCTGGGTGACAATTTAAATGCTCTTTTGAATCATCTTTATATCTATTTGAACTCTGTTTTTCAACAATGCCTGCTTCTTCATTGTCACATTCCGTTCTTTGAAGTGTGTTCGATAAAAGACGCTGTTGAAGCCTGTGTCTCAGCACTTGCGGAGTGCAGAGCAGAAAAGGAGGAGGCATCGGGGTGGGTTGAACTGACCGCTGGGACAACTGAGTGTTTGTCGTATTGTTTGGAGAAGTTCTGTTCAACAGGAAATCAGAAATGGAAATATCAGGCGGCAAAACAGAAGATGAAAGGGGAGATGATTTATCTGCAGTTGCCTGCCCATTTCTGCTCTCAGAAGAAGCAGATAAAGCGCGATCGACTGATCCTAAAAGCTGTTTGAGAGGAGAGTTCACAGGATGCAGAGGAGGCGGAGGAGGAGTGAGCGCATGGACCAGCCAGAGTGGCAGTGGGTCTGTTTGTATTGCGATGGATGTTCCATTCAACTGAACTTCTGCTTCTTCATTTTCATTATCGTTGCCATTCGAAGAAGGAGAATCGAGTGATCTGGCTGAGTCAGTGATTGGCTGATTGAAAGAAGAAGACAGTTTGAGAGGTGATGGATGATGAGGAGATAACAAAGGAGGAAACACACATGAACGCTGATGAGCAAGAGTGGAAGAAGAGGAAGAGGAAGAGGGAGAAGAAGAAGAAGAAGAAGAATTATCAGATGAACTCGATGATTCGTTTGCTTCGCAACTTTCACCAATATCTGAAGAAGTGGACGAATCAGAAGGAATCACAGAATCAGTTGAAGATTGTTCAATAGAATGAAGCAATGGAGAAAGCTCAGGTGTGACTGCCAGCGCTGTTAAAGGAGAGGTAGAGGCTGAAACAGAAGTAGAAATTGAATGTCTTCGGGTGTTTGGAGAACGAGCAGATGGAGTTGGATACAACAAGTCATTGGCAGCCATCTTCTGCTCGAGAATGATTGAAGTTGGCATTGGCGAGTCATACATCAATGGAACATCACAGAATGAAGAAGGAAGAAGCGAAAGAGGAGGAGATGAGGAATCCGAAGAAGAAGAAGAGGAAGAAACCAAATTTGAAGGAGGAGAAAGAGAAGAAAGAGAAGAAGGAGAAGGAGAAGAAGGAGCAGGAGAAGGAGAGCGAGGAGGAGGCGGTGGTGGTGACGGAGAAGGAGAAGATGGAGGCGTGGAAGGAGTCATTGGAAGGGTTGGAAGGGTTGGAAGAGCTGAAGATGTTGTTGATGTTGATGAGGATTCTGTTGAAGTCGATTGAGTTGGTTGATCTTTCGAAGGTGTTGGCGATTTTTCTGAAATGCTTTCTGGCTGTGTGGAATCTGGTTCAGCTGAAGAATCAATTAAAACTTTGTTTGCAGCCAGAGGCCTACGATAAACAGAAGGAGAAAGAGATTCAGAAGAAGAGGAAGACACCAATGAAGAAGAAAAAGGCGGAGCAAGCTGCTTTTCAGCTTGAATCAGAAGAGAAATGCCATTCATTGAATCGACACCTCTGTCGATCTTCGAATAATAAGGTGCCTCTTCTGAACTGAATGAAGAAACCAACGGAGAAGAAGAAGACAAAGAAGAAGATGCCAATTGAGGTGAATGAAACAATTTGTGAGTTGTGGAATTAGCAGATGCCAAATTAGAATGTGCAGAAGAAGAAGGACGAGAAGATGCTGAAGCAATTGCAGAAGGCGGGCCTTTTGCTGCAAAGCTTTTGAGGCTCATGAGAGTGTTTGGCAGAAGAAGAGATTCGACACATTCATTTGCTGATGCATTTGCAGAAGAGGAGGAGGAAGAAGAAGAACGAGCAGATGCTGAAGTGAAAGGACGAGATGACAACAAGTCAGCAGAAGTTGTGGAAGGATAGGAAGAAAGGAAGGCGTGACGAGGACGAGAAAAGGAAGAGGGAGGAGAACGCGATGAAAAAGAAGAGAAATTTGAAGAGCTGCGAAGCGAATACAATTCAGCTGAAGTTGATGACTGATTTCTTTCAGCACTCAAATTCAGGCGAGGGATGCTGTTCTCTCCTCCTCCTCTTCTCTGTCCCCACTGCAGCGCCTTCAGACTCCTTTCTCTGCTCCTTCTCGTCCTCTCCTCATCCACACGCACCCCATCCACAACCAAACCGCTGCTGATTCTCGTGTTGCTGCTGTTTGTGTCTCTTCCGCTTTTCTGCAGCACTTCCCTTTCCATCTCTCTTTCCAGTGCAATCAACTCGTCTCTGCTTCTCTCCACGCCTCTCACTCGATCTCTTTCTCTTTCTCTCTCCCACCTCTTCGTGAGCATCTCCTTCTCTGCTGCCAGCACCTCCTCTTCGTCCTCTTCATTTCCAGCGGTCTCTTTGCTCATCGTCCACTCGCCTGAAATGGATGGAACACTTCGCATTCCAAGAAGCGTGTGCGAAAGACGCCTCGACGGAAGAGCAGACGACTCACGATGAGAAGGCGGAGCAAGCACTTTCTCAATCATTTCATCTGCTTCGCTCTTTCTTTGCGTCTTTTGGTGGCTCATCTGCTGCACAGGCTGTGATTGTGCCAATCTCCTCGAAGCTGTTTTGGATGCCCTCAACGAAACATCTCCTGCCTCGTCTAAATCAAACTTTGCATTCCGTCTGGGTCTGTTGCGTGAGGGTGGATTCGACTGCGGAGGAGGATGATTTCTCGATCGACTGGTCAGATGCGATGTGTGTGGATGCACCATTGCATTTCCTGTGTGGCTGAACTGTGGATGAGGCTGTGTGTATTTTCTGTTCTGCCAGCGAGGGCTCTGCAGATTGAATGATGATCGTGCCTGATACACACCAGCCGCACTTTTTGAGCCCTTTTGTGTTCGAAAGAGATCAGATGAGGCTGAATTGAAGAGAACTGATTGTGTGCCAACAGATCGATGCGTTGCGTCATCGACATATTTGATGTCTGCCATATGCAAGTTGTTCCCTTTTTGACTGTATTTTTGCTTGGAGTGATTGTCCTGTTGTACTGATGAGTTAATAGATGAGCGAACAGGAGACGAAGGCGGTGATATTGCGAGTGTTGAAGAGGCCACAAGATTTGGCGACGCCAGCGACTCAACAACAGCCACACCGACAACATCTCCTCTTCTGTTCTTCTTGCGAATGTGGAATGATTGTGCTCCTGGTGATGCTTTTTGGTTGAGAAAAGAAGAAGACAACGCAATGTCTGCCATTCCATTTCTTGCTGCTTCTCCTTCAATGATGGATTTCTGAACATCTCCTTCTTCAATTTGACCCAATTCTCTCCTCCTCTCTTCCTCTTCCTCTTCCTCTGCCACCAACATCCCCACCCTCTCTCTGATCTCCTGCACCGCTGCCTCGTCTTCCTCCATTCTCTCCCTCAGCTCTTCATTCAGCCTTCGATACGCGCCGTGTGGCCCAGGTGCGAGTGGCTGGGTGAAGAGATGCTTCTTTTGCAGGCGAGGAAAAGAGGGCTGTGCAAATCCTTTTGAAGCAGAAAGAGAAGCAGAAAGAGGAACAGAAGTTGAAGTTGGAGAGGAGATTAGAGAATTAGAAAAAGGAGGGCTAACACTGTTAAGCGAAGAAGGGTCAAGAGATGCATTTGGCGTGAAGGAAGTGGAATAAGGCGAAAAAGAGAGAGATTGTGTTAATGGAGACGAGGAAGGCGTTTGAGAGGAGAAGGCAAAGTTGAGTGAAGATGAGGCAGAAGGAGAAAGACACGGCGGAGGAGAGATTGCTCGATAGATTGGCTTGCGTTTCACTTGCTCTGTGCGAATGATGTCAATGTTTGCGTTCTCTTTTGAATGCTGTTCGCTTTCACTCTGCTGTTCTGAGTGTTCTGCTGTGTGTTGTGATGGAAGTGAGTCATCATCTCCTATCTGTTCTGTTTGCTTTTGTACATCAGCTTCAGATGAAGTAGATTTCAATGCCGAAAAAGGAAGATCTGTCTCAGAAGAGGCGTCTTGTTCATTTGATTCTAATGAATGCTTGTCTGCCTTCAAGACAGACACAGTCGATGAAATATCCATTTTCACATTAGAATCATTTGCACTATTCTGAATATGATCTTCGTATTTCTCTGTTTTATGACTGCCATTGGTTTTGCTTGTAGAAAATGCTGAGCGAGCTCTTCTGCGTGTTTGTAGAGCTTCCTCTTCTTCTTCCTTCTCTACTTCTTTTTCTTTCTTTCCCTCCTCTTCCTCTTCAATGCTGCTGCAGTCTTCATTCTCTGTTTGTGTGCTAAGTGATCGAGACTTTGGGCGGATGGGCGAAAAGGGATTGACCAAGTTGAATGTGAGTGCCATTGAATGAGGCGAAGGAGGAGGAGTTGAAGAAGACGAAGGAGGAGGAGGGGGATAAGGCACAGATGACACAGCCATCACTCTGTCTGTTGAGTTAGAAAGAGAAGAAGAAGAAGAAGATGTTGATGTTGATGTTGATGAAGAGGAGGTGGAAGAAGATGTAGGTAATGATGATTGAGCAGAATTTGGTTGTGTGGACAGAAGTTGCTTCACAGAAAGAGGAGATGAAGAATCACCCGATTTCTCAAATTGATGCAAAATTGGATGAAATGAAGAAAGGCGAAGAGATGAGGAAGATCGAGGAAGATGCAATGAAGGTGAATGAACACCAGAAGAAGGCGAATGAGAACGAGAACGAGAAGAAGAAGGTGATGCGGAACGAGGAGGTGAATTAGAGACTTTAGGTGAAACAGGAATAAGAGCAGAAAATGGCTGATTTTGCAGCACTGGCAATGTCAAAGAAGGAACAGAAGAGGAAGATGAAGAGGAGGAAGAGGAGGAAGAGGAGGAAGAGGATGACTTCACATCGACTTCTTTTTGGACTGGCTGAGCAATCGTTTGTTGTGAATGAAGAGGTATCAAATTAGAAGACTGCAGAGAAGCTGCAGCAGAAAATGAGCGGTGTGTTTGATCGGCTGCTGTTATGTTCTCAGAATCTTCAGACGAATCACATTCGTTTGTGTTCTTGCCATTTTGATAAAGTCTCTCTGAAATAGACATTTCATCATCGTCTGGCTTTTCTATTTGTTTATCGTCCTTTTCTGTCTGTTCTGTTCTGCCTGCTAATCTTCCTACTCTGTCGTCTTCTCCTCGCTGTTGTTGCTCTTCTGATTGAATGAATTGGGGCAGAAGAGGAAGGAAGTCCCGCACAAGTGCTGGGGAAGACGGAGAAATGCCATTTTGAAAGAGCTCAAAAGAAGGCTGTGTGATGTTTGTCAGCTGAGGCGAAGGGAAAGAAGAAGAAGAAGGAGAAGGCAGCTGGGGAATCACAACAAGACGAGGAGAAGAATCGAAGTCGGCATTCAACTGAGACACATCTTGACTGCAGTTAAGTAAAGGGGAAGCAGATACGACTTGTGGTGACGATGAAACAGAAATAGGAAGAGATTCCAGTTGATGCGACAATTCTGAGTTGGCTGTCGAAGATGTTGAATCCGAATGAATCAGATTTCGAATGTCAGATGAAGAAGATGCAGTGCTTGAGAATGTTGTTTCAGCTGGCTGTTTCATTTCTTTGGCATTCTCATTGAACTTCGGATTTTGCTGTTGAGTTCTGTTGCTGCTTCGTCGAGGTGTGAATCCACTCATTCCGTTTGGATGCATTCTTTTTCGTGTGTACACATCTTCTTCTTTATTATAATTATTATTGTCATCATCCCCTTCTCTTTCATCCATTTTCATTCTTCTGCCCTTTTTCTGCACTGCCCCAAATCTTTTCTCTTTTTTTGCTGCTTCTTCAAGCTTTTCAACAACAACAACATCATCTTCTTCTTTTGCTCCATTTGAATTGAAATCAATTTGCAGGCACAGTTGTTGCGTAGGCAATGTCTGAGGCACCCACTCAATATGACTCTTTCGTATCTCTTTTATTGTCTTTCCTGTTTGCGTGCAATTTGCACTGTTTCGAGTGCTTCCTGTGCTGTCTTTCACATACAAAGCCATCTTCCTTCCAGCAATTGGTCGTGTAACTCCGTCTGCTGGTTGAGGAATCGACGGGCGAGAAGAGAAAGAGCTAGCGCCAATGGCTGACGATGCAAAGAAAGGAGGAAACAGATGGCGGTTGAATGCTACAGAAGAAGTAGCTGCAAATGTTGACGGATAAAATGGGGTGAAAGTTGGCCCTTGATTCATCAGCTGCAAAGAAGAGTATTCCTGCGGCTCAAATGCAGCTTTTCTCTCTTCAGAGCAAAATTCACTGTCAAAAGCTTCTGGCAAATCACTCAGAAAGCTTCCTCTTTCGTTTGCTCCGCCTTCTTTTTCTTTTTCTTCGTCTTCTTTTTCTGCTTCTGCCATCGCTTCGATTGCATTCGACAACGACAGATTAAGCCGAGGCTGTCTGAGGGAAGCGAAGTGAATCACATTTCGAACACCCGAAGGAGCAGCTGTTGAAGATGCTGATGAGAAGGAAGAGGAAGAAGATGGAAAATGCAAATGATTGTATGTTGAAGGCAGATTGAGTGATGAAGAATGAAATGTTGGAGTAGACAAGCGAGATGTTTTATTCAAAAAAGATTGAGATGCAGCTGATGCACGAAGCGAGTGAGCTGGGCGAGTAAATCGACAAGAAGGAAGACGACTTGAAACAGAACCAAACGATCTTCGATTGAAAGCTGCGCGGTCAGCTGAAAGAGAAAGAGAAGAGCGGTGAGGATTGCGAGTGGTCGATGAAAGGGCTGCAGATGGAATGAAGTGAGATTTTGATGAATGCAACTTGTCAGAAGTGTTGGTGAGGAGAAGGTGTGGAATAAAAGGCAGAGGATTAGCAACAGCCAGATTCGGAGGAGGTGGAGGAGGAGGAGCATGCAAAGGTGATGGGGGAATGGCTTGATGGCGAATGTTGGGAGCGTTGTGGCATTCACTTTGGATAGGAGCATCATGGGCTGTTGCATTCTGCACTTCTGAGTTAAGCTCAGAATTGTCAGCGCTGCCGGATGAAGAGGGAAAGGAAGAGAAACTTGCACTCGAAGAAGAGAATGGCAGAGGTGAAGAAGTGGAGGAGGAGAAAGAGAAAAGAGAATCACTTCGAACCTGATTCTGTTTGTTTGTTTTAAAAGATAATAATTTTGTTTCAATTGGATCTTCTTTGTTGAATTGTTGATTTTCACTTTGAGTAGAAGATAAATGCATTTCAGAAGAAGATGTTGCAACTGGCGTTACAAAATAAGATGAACAAGTAGATTGTGTTCTTTTTAGTTTTGCTTTATCATTTTGCTTCTCATTTGACTGTCCCATATAATTCGTCGTCTTTTGTTGGCAGCCATCCTGAGTATCTCTATTTTCTTCACTTAGAAAAATAATGCTATTTTGAATCGCAATTTCTTCGTCTTCTTCTTTCGTTAAATGCCCAGGACTGCTGACCTCAAAGTTATCTCGAAAATATTGAGATCCATCCTTGTTATTAGTTCCGCACAGCAGCAAGCTTTTTTTGGAATGAAATAAATCCCGACTTTTAATAGACTCTACAAATTTATCATGCACAAAAATAGATTGCCTGCATGAAGTCAAAGGTCGGATTTTTGTTGAGTTCTGATCTATGTTTCTTTGGGACAATTGCAGAAAGTCATCATTTGTTGAAAACTCTTTTGAAAATGGACTTGTATTTTTCGAAAGATTTTCCATATTTCTGTTTACGAAACGTTTTGTATCTGGGCAAATAGATTGCGAGCTTCGCGTTGAACGAGATGAAGTTGTTTGTTGCTCTTTCCCAAAATATTCTGATCTTGAAATTTCGTGAGAAGGCTTTGTACGCAAAGATTGAGATGCATGAACTGGAAAACATTTATCAAGAAAAAACTTGCAATTTGACTGCAAACCTTTATAAATGGATGGAGTTGCTGATTCCGGCTGAAAAAGTGAAAATTCACCATCCAAAAAATCATATTGCTTTTTGATAATTAGCAATACACATTAAAGTACACATACAAAAATGTCAAATAAATTAAAAAAGCAAATAAAGAATATCATACGCTCGGTGTTTTAGGTTGAATAGGCACAGTTGATAGCTTTCCATCAAATTGTAATTGTGAAAATTCCAAAAAATCATTTTCACCGTGCATATCGCTTCAATGTGAAAGCAACTAAAGAAAGTTAATTTTCAATTTCCGTGGTGTTCTTTTGAAAGTTAATTTACTGAAATATAAAGCTTTCACTAAACCTAATGTTAACCCTTTATAAAATAAAAAAGAATTTTGAAGATATTTGGTTTGATATTTTATTCTTTATGAATTTTGTTTTGCATTTAAAGACAACGAAAATTTTGTTTTTTGAAAATCGTTCTTGTCACGAAAAAAGACAAAAAAAAGAATATCAAAGAAAAACTTTTTCTCCAAATGAAACTTCTTTGCATAACTCGTCAAACATAATTATTTGGATGAATCAAATTGAAAATTTTAAGAGAACATGTTCATTTGCAAGTTTTAAAGGATATTAAAAAAATGTCTGAATCTGCTTGTCTTTTTCTTTTCTTTTATTCATAATTAAAAAGCATTAGCTTCTTAATTCTCGAGAACTAATGAAAATACAACTCCTCTTTCTATTTGGGATAGAGCTCCGTTTTATGGGCTCAGCCGATCAATAATAATAAACAATGAGCGTGCTTCAGCCTGGACTCGAGTCGAGTCTGAATTCCTTATCTCAGGATATCAGCGGACCTCCGAGCAGCGTGGGATTTACGCAATCCACCTCCAGCATATTTTCCTCATCAGCCGCTACTATTCCGACACAAAATATTGCAATGGGCCTTGAAAACACATCAAGCCGTGAAGATCACAATGTTACAAACTTGCTCCATCCACCTTTCCAACAATCTTCAAGCTCTTCTCAGCCCCAAATATTTCCAGGTCCAACAACACTTGAGCAACACCCAATCAATTCTCCGCAAACGACGCAGCAGCAGAATATTCTTCAAACGATAGACACTTCGCAAGAACACCTGATGGAGAAAGACAATTATCAACCGAACTTCAAATACATTTGTTTCTCGCTTTTCGGAGATAAAACAAAGGATTCAATATTCGAAATGCATTTTCCTGAACAAGCAGGCTCAAATCCCACAATTTACTCGAATTTCTCAGCACCTCCGTTTATTCCAGAGGCTATCCACCCAATTCAAAGAACATCAAATTGGTGCTACGACGCTCTAGAACAAAATGGATTCAAAATCGAAGAAAAATTGATATCGGCAATAAAAGCGCTTATTATTGGAAAAGATATGGTAGATAAGGGATTGGACCCAAGTGCAGTTTTGGCTGATTCTTTCTTAATGATGGTTAAAGCACTCCAGGAAGCGAGAACACAAAGGATCCAAGCAGTTTATGGATTCAGAGCCGCAAGGACATTGAAAGAAGAAGATGGAGACCAATTGCTTTCCAAGAGGCAACTTGAAACGTTGAAGATCGCTGAGCCGAAACAAAAATTGCTTCCTCGATCGCAGGGATGGATCAGACCGTACACAAATACATTCTCACTTAAAAACCAGTTTTTTCGGACAAGAAGGATCCCATTTACAAGAAGAAAATTCAGTTCAAACAGCAGCAGAAGCTCCCAGAGAACCAGCAGAACTTGGAGCTCCAACAAATGGGATCCTCGAAGAAAGTTGGAGGAAGAACAAGACTCTTTCTCAAGAACTGGTCCGAAATAGGGGCCAGGAGAATTATAGAGAAGGGAGCTTGTCCTGTTTGGAGAAGCAGAGAGGCACGGGACAAGCTGAAAAAGGAAGTCAAAGCAGGACATGGTTTCATTGGATCCCAGGAGCAGGAGAGGGAGTGCGAGAAGTGGATAGCGGAAGCACTGGATTGTGGGATATTGAAGAGGATCAAGTTCGAAGATGCAAAATGCCTCAGCAAACTGTTTTTCGTAAAGAAGAAGAACGGGAAATGGAGACAAATATTGGACTGCAGACCTCTGAACAAAGCCCTGAAATCAATCAAGTTCAAGCTGGAGGATCACAGAACTGTGGAAAAGTTGATGGAAAAGGGAGATTTTGCAACCTCATTGGATCTCTCTCAAGCATATTTCTTAATCCCTGTTCGCGAAGATTTCATCCCGTTTTTGGCTTTCAAATTTCATCAAGAAACAATAGCGTTTCGATGCCTTCCATTTGGAATGAAGGATGCCCCAAGAATCTTTACGAAGATCATGCGTTCAATTATAAAGCTGGTGAGAATGAAATGGAAAGTTCGTTGCATCTCTTATCTGGACGATGTCCTCTTTTCTTCACAAGGACAAACAGAAGCTGGAGCAAATAACAAAGGAGGTTATGGATTGGTTCTCCCAACTTGGTCTGATGGTCAACAAGGAGAAAAGCGAACTTCAGGCAAAGCAAAGATTCAACTTTCTGGGATGGAAATGGGATTCGATTCAGTCGACAGTGGCTCTGAACGAAGAGAGAATTGCCTCCATTGTTCAGAAGTGTCACATGGTACTGATAAACACAATAAAGAGGCGTCCAATCTCAGTCAGAAGATTTGCTTCAATTGTGGGGCAAATAAGCGCTGCCAGATTTGTCCACACAGACGCATCATTACACATGACAAACCTTTATCAATGCCTAATGAAGAATGTCAACATCAATGGATGGAACGGACAATGTCGACTTCATTTTGGAATCATTCCAGAATTGACATTCTGGATAAGCGAAGTCAGGAAGAGAAAACAAAGAACGCTTCAATCCTTTGGCTCCCCTCAGGTGACGATTACAACAGATGCCTCGCCATGGGCATGCGGAGGAAGTGTAAAGATATCAGGACAACTCAAGAAGATTTTTCACGTCCCTTTGAACAGAGTTGCTCAAAACCAAACGTCAAACTTCAGGGAATTACTTGCAGTCAAGATTGCGCTAGCAAGGTTTTCTCAGGATATCGCAAAACTGTCGGAAAGGAAGGTGTTGATACGCTCGGACAACACATCGGTAGTTTACAACATAAACAGATGGGGAGCAGGAAAGAATCTGCGACCTCTATTGAAAGAGATCAGGAAACTTGTGGAGAGTCAGGGAATCCAGGTCAAAGCAGTTCATATTGCAGGAAAAAGAAATGTGGAGGCAGATGCCCTGTCAAGACTCGAGCAGTCGGGAGATTACGAAATCAAAAATCAGGCTCTTCAGATGGCACTCAACTACCTCAGGATCAAACCGACTCTGGATGCGTTTGCAAGTGCAAAGAACAGAAAGCTTCAACGGTGGTGCGGGCCAGGCAGCAGATTATGTCAGGACGGTCTGAGCTATCCGTGGAAGGGCGAGGTGGTTCTTGCCCATCCGCCAATTCCACTGATCCTTCAGACGATGAGGAAAGCGTTGAAGGAGAGAGCGAAGATGATTCTTCTGATACCGGATTGGACGAATCAGATTTGGAGCCAGACCCTTCAACTGTGGAAAAGACGATTCATGAGATGGAGATGTTCACGAATGATATTACTACCAGGGCAGGGTCTGAAGGCGAGAGGAGCAGCGCTTCCTCCGGGAGGTTACCTGGCAATAAGCTTTCCCTAGTCAAGAAGGCAGGTGAACAGTGGTTTGAGCAGGGCCTACGAAAACTTAATGTTCCGGACAGCATGATAATACACATTAAAAATAGTGTTGCCACGTCAACATGGACAACATACACATTTGGATTCGCACATTTCGCAAACGCTTGGATCAAGGGGAATATGGGGGAGTTACCGTCAGATCCTGTGATTTGGGTGAGGAAGTGCTTGGACACTTTCATATGTTTAGATAATGAGGGTTTTCCTCCTCAGTGCTTAAAGCAAGCAAGGTCCGCAGTGTCGCTATTCACAAGAAGTGCTTTCTCTTTCGATTTAGGAACAGTACCGATAATAAAGACATTCTTTCGATCTATCATGAGAAAGGAAAAGAAAAGAGCTCCGTACGAGGAAATATGGGATCCACAGGTCCTTTTCAATTATCTCCGAACTCTGTGGCCCAACGAGACTTTGAGCGTATACTCTCTGACATTGAAATCAATAACTCTGTGTATGTTATTCACTGCATGCATGTTTTCAGAACTGGCGAGCATTTCAATGAACGATTCGATAATCTCTGAGAATGCAATTCATCTCTCAGTCCAATTGAAAACAAGACTCGCAAGATCGTTCATCACAGTCCCTAAACTGAAGGAGATCCAGTCAGATGTTTGTCCAGTTCGTGCAATATTGGAACTTTGGAACCAAATTAAAGTTTTGTATCCAGGAAGAGACACGTTCATAATAAACACGAGAACCGGATCAAGAATGTCAAAGGATGGAATTCGTAAACTCGCAAAGGAGGCAATGAAGCAGGCAGGAATCAACCCCTCGTTTCGGCCTTCCACTATAAAGCATGCAGCTTTGTCTGCTCTCCTTGCCGCTGGAGTTCCGGAGGTTATGGTAGCACACTTTGCCAGATTGTCTCCCACAGCTCACACACCAACTAATTCTGACTTCAAAACAAACACTGCTCAAGCGATGGCCCAGGTTCTGACAGAGCACCAACCATTCCCACAAACGGGGTCTCAAATACAACCTTGGAGTGCACAAATAACTCAAGGATCTTCTTTTGCAAACATCCAAGCTCCAAACCAATCTGCAATTATCGTGTTTCCTGTTCAACATGATATGGCCCTTTCACCTCAACCACATCCTTCGCAACTGTATCAACAACAACCTCAGACGTTTAATTTTCAGCCCTCCTCTCAGTATTTTCAAAGCCAGCAACCTTCAAATACAATTGGATTATCGCTGGCGCAACCACAAACTTTTAATTCCCCACAACTATCTTTACAGGCAAATTGTTCCATTCCAACACAACAGCTTCCCTCTCTCACAGAACAGAGCATTGACATGGACATCGAAGAGTCGCAATCATCGCAGACCGTTGGAGAGGAGAAGGATATCAATAAGGAAAATGAAGAAGTCAAAGAAGTTGAAGATAAACTGCACAATAAGGAAAACATTTGCATTGATCAGGAAGAGGATTCGAAGCGATCATGTTCCCATTCAACTGTCAAGAAATCAAGAAATATTTGCACACGAACAGAGAGAGTGGTAACAAGAGCCTACGCAATATTAATGGAACAGGAGACACAAAACATGCCCAATTAATGATATCCCAAATAGAAAGAGGAGTTGTATTTTCATTAGTTCTCGAGAATTAAGAAGCTAATGCTTTTTAATTCGTTAGAGAACTAATTAATATACAACTCCTCTTTTCCCTCCACAAAGCGAAGCTTTTCCCACCCATGGAACTTACAGTTAATAAAACCTTTTCTTGCATTTTGAAAGTCTTCGTGTTTTGTAGTCATAAAAGAAAGATATAACTCCTCAGTGCAAATTTGCACAGCCTGTTATTGGACGCTAACTTTTTAATTCTTTTTTACTTTTTCATCACATCAGCAAACACCACAAATTTCACGTCACATTGATCGGCTGAGCCCATAAAACGGAGCTCTATCCCAAATAGAAAGAGGAGTTGTATATTAATTAGTTCTCTAACGAATTGAAATCATATTAAAAGATGAAAATACAAAAAGTTCTTCTAAGGATATTTTTTTCAAGTTTGACAGATAATCAATATAGAAAATTCAAAAATTTGAGAGGAAAATTATCAAACATCTCATGCTCCCAAATGAACTAGTTGTAGTCTGAAATTTTTGTTGATAATTCATAGCCATATTCACTGTTAAGAAAGTCAAATATTCCATGAAAGCTTGTAATGACATCTTCATATCCTTCTTCTTCCATCTTTCCAAATGACTCCATTTTGGTTGCTTTTCTTTTCGCTTCCACTTTTTCATCTTTCTCTTTTATTTTCAATCGCTTCGAAACATTCGTAAAAAATAGTAAGTATTCATACGCCATCTTATCATCCAATGTTGGTCTCTGTATCTCCTCCAAATAGAGTCCAATAGTTCCGCTTTCCAAAAAGTTATCAGTTTTCACGTCTTTATTTTCTGCTGCTTCTCTTAACGAATAAAGGCATTGTAATTGAATTCCAAAGCAATTATCTCTTGATGCTCTATACACTTGAGAAATACTTCTGATAAGCCCAGAATATTCTTCATTCCACGATCTGCAATTGCGAAAATAAATTTCCAACATTTCGAACCATCTCATCAAAACAATCTCATCTTCAGTTTCTTTTCCTCTTTCTTCTTTTCTCTTCCAATCCATACACTTTGAAAGATCTTCCAGTTCTTTTGCAGCTTCCCTCACAAAATGTAGTTCATTCACAATCACTTCTGTAAAGCTTTCATCATTATAAGATCTGTATATCAAAAACTTCCAAGCAGACTGATAGGCAAGTCGAGTCAAGTTGTGATGTTCCCGGCGATATTTAATGATTTCTTTGATTTCATTCAAATACAGTTTTTGTTCAATAAACTAATAAAAAAAAGAGGAAAAATTCATTCACATAAAAAATAAAATTGAAATGTTCATACATCATTTTCATCAATGCAGCTCAAAGCCAGCAAACTCATCTCCATTTCTTTCTGAACTTTCTTGCTTTCCTCTTTCTTCGAAGCAATCTTCAGAAGACATGGCACAACGATTGAAAGAATTTCATCAAAAATGTCATCATCACCCAGCAAAGCAAAACATTCACAAAGATCAGTTAAAAGCTTTTCATCTTTTTTCTTCTCATTTTCATCAATTATCATCTCTTTCATACTTTCTCTCAATGATGAATAATCAAAAGAATAGCATATGAAGCATTTCAATTCCTTGTAATATCCAACATGCTTCAACAGCAAAATTGCATTTTCCATCGAAATCATCATTTCTTCAATCATTCTGTTGATCGTATCGAACAGTTCTATTGTGAAAATTGATCTGAATTCTTCTTCACTCATTTCCTCAACCATTCCGTTCATTTCAAGGATTGTATGCTTTTGTTCAATTTCATTGTAGTGTTCCAGCTCACGAAGCAATTCTTCCAAAATTATCGAAACATGTCAAATAAAGTTCTTTCAAACAATAGATTAAATTCACAAACTTGAAAACTTCTCTGCAAGTGATGGCTCCTGAACATCATCATTGGATTTAGCTTCATCACACATTTTCATTCTGTTCGTTATATGCAAAGATCAATTTGCGCGAAACTTCGTGTATAAAACAAAATTACAAAAATAACATATATTGATGATTGTTGACAAAGCAAAGATAAAGGCCAAACTCAATTCCTTTGCTTAATAAAAATCTGTGTTAAAAAGAAATCACAAAGAAGCCAACTGTACAGGATATATTAAGTCAAGCACGAAAAAGTTAAATTTCTGTCTGATCGAACCAACAATAATTCATTTCATGGAAATGGATAGAATTTAGATGAATAGTTGAACGTATCAAAAAATATCCCACATGTCTGGATTTGAGTATTAAAAAAAATATCTATTTTAACATTTTGAGTAGAACAAAGAAGGGAAAATTTGGTGCTTTTTTGAACTTTACAAAAAAAGTGACAAAAAAGCAACAATTTGCACATTAAACTATGCATTTTAACGTTATCGCAAATTAAAATTCAAACATAAATATTTCAATTATTCCCCTCGCATATAGAGTTATCTGGAAGCTTTACTTGTTAGAAATGATTTTTCCTGTTAATTCAGAGTGTTTGCTGGTTTTTGTGCATATTTCAAATTTTTAGGATAAAAGTTATTAGACATCGGGATGGCTTTATCCTTAGTTCGTTTTTAAAGTGGGATATTCATGTTGAAGGAAAATTGATGGAGGGAATCAAGCTTTCATCAATTCACATTTTAAAGAAACAAGGGCAAAGGACAATTGAATGCCTTTGGAGCAATATTAAAGCAACGAAGGGCAAAATTGTTAATCGAGCAATGAAAGAGATTTCATTCCAAAAGGCTTTGAAGCTGAGCGAAGATGAAAAAATTCGAGAAGGCAAAAGAAGATTAATGAAATATGCGGAACCAAGCACATGAGGAATTTTGAATTCATTTCAACGCATTTATCGTTTTATGGTGAATCCGATTTAAGTGTATTTTCCCTTCAAGCTGCTTGTTGCATTTTGTTGAAAGTCATCATTTTGGGTTGTTTTGATGGTTATTGTTGATTCACCGATTTCGGGGTGGATTTCTATACAAAGGAGGAAACAATTCGAGCGATGCCAAAACAAATATGCAAGGACAGACAAAACAACAAATTAATTATTTTGCCAAATTAAGGTGTGCTTTTCAATTTAATGTCACATTTATACATTTTTTAAGAAAAAAAGAAAGAAAGAAATTATAAAAAAAAACAATTATTTCAACTTTTTCAACAATGATAATTTCATATTTTAATTTTCATTTTTTCTTTCTTTTCTTTTTTCTGTTTTTGTGTTGCACGGATGTTCTTTTGACTTTAGTTAACAAAATAATTGGTTGTGAAGAAATGATAAAAGAAAGACTGCTTCAATCAGAAGGGTGATAAGAAAAGCTTATTAAAAAAAGGGAATTACCTCATTTCGAAATGCTTTTTTGATTTGAATTTCTTCTTCTTCTTCTTCTTCTTCTTTTTTTTTTTTTGTATTCTTTTTCAATATTTTGTAAACTTTGAAATTTCACTTAAAAACAGATTCGTCTTGCAGATCAATCGCTAATTCAGACTCAGCGTCTTGCAGTAACTTGTGAAGACACTCACCATCATCAGCTTGTTGGCCTGTGTTTTTATTTCACAGCATCTGCCTTTGAATGTGTCTTTCTTATTTCTTTTTAAGAAAAAATTGGAGTAAAATTTATAAAAACAGAAAAAATATGATTTATTACAAGTACAATGAAGAGCTTCCTCAAAGAAAATCTGTTGATATTTCAATGAGAAAAATCATTTCGAAAAAAAGGGAAGAAAAGAAGAAGAAGAAGAAGAAGAATTTGTGTTGTTGAAGTTATCTTTGAAAAAAATGAGAAAATAATCATATAGGTCATACATCACGATTACTCGTAAATAAAAATAAAATAAAATAAAAATAAAAAAGAAAGAAATGAAGAAAGATAAGATAAGATTAGAAACAAAAAAATAGATTATCTAATAAGATGACAATAACAATGTAATAACTATTTTTTTTTTGTTAAATCTTATTTTTCGTTCGTCAGATGAAATTTCTTCCACTTCGCGTCTTTTTTCGATATAAATTCAATTCTTCTTTCATTTTTCTTTTCTTTACTTCTTCCCTTTTTATGAAATCTTTCAATTTCTATCAAATTCTTTTCTCATGCTCAGAAAAATCCCTTTTCTTCAAATCTTTTGCAAATAATTTTTTTCTCTCTTTCTCTCTTTCTTTCGTCTAACATGAAATCGATTTCCTTTTCTTCAACGCATTTTTATAATCTTCATTCTTTCTTGTCCAACCAGAAAATCTTTGTTTTCAGCACAAATGAACAATTTCCTGTGAAATTTCACAAGAAACATAAGCAGAAGAAGACATTGAAGAAAATGATATTTAAAAAAATAAGAAATTTGAAGCAAGTTACTTTCAAACAGTCTTTTTTTTTTTCTTTCTCTTTCTTTTTCTCTCATTCGTCTTGATTTTATTCAAAGATTTTCATTTTGTTCTTCATTTTCCTTCTTCCTCATTTCTTTCCTTCTTTTTTCCTTTTGATTTCTTTCCTTTTTTTTCTCTTTTTCTTCTGTTGAAGCATTTTCTTTGATATTTTCTCTATCCATTTTCATGTCTTCTATTTGGTTATTCAAATAAAGGCGATGCAATATTTGTTTCTGTCATAAATCCTTTCATATTCGCTGCTAATTCATTTCCTTGCAGTCCTTCTTCATTTAACACAGAAGAAGAAGACAAAATCTGATTCACAGCTTCTTCAATGAATTCACTACTTATTCCTTCCTTCTTCCTTTTTTTTTCTAAATGTTCTATTGATTCATTAATACCATGTGTTGTATTGTTCAAATGTTGAATGGAAGATGCATTTTCATTTGAATTCGAATTCGCTTCTTTCTCATCATTTTTTCCTGTTCTATTTTCTTCTTCTTCTCCTCCTCCTCCTTCTTTTCCTTCACATTCATTTTCTTCCTCCTCCACATGTATCTGCTGCTTCTTTGAGAATATTTTCTTCTTCTTCTTCGTCGTCATCACAATCAAAATGACACAAACAACTGCTACAACTGCCACAACACCAACAACAATCACAATAATCCACCAAGCAAATGGCTTATCTTTTTCTCCATTTCCTTCTCTTCCTTCTGATTCCTTCTCTTCTTTTGATTCGTCTTCCTTCTGCTTATCTTCCTTCCTCTTCAAATACTTTTCATATGCATCTTCTGGCTCTGATTCTTTATTTTTTGCTCCCACAATCCATCCAACTGTCGAATCATCGTAATCATTCGCAAATTCGAATGCACCTTCCTGTTTGCAGAACTCATCTAAATCAGGTGCAACGATGAATAGAGAAGTTGATTTTGAACCAGCTGTATTTGAGCTGTCTATCTCCAGATTGTTTGCTGATGGAAGCTGAAGATTTGGTGTTATCTTTGTCATCCAAATGTATATTGCCCCAACTTTCCCATTCGGTGCTGAACAAGATTTGAATGAGCATTTGTCGTTTCTTCCAATCGCGACTGTTGATTCTTCTGAACTCAAAGAAATCTCCAAGCCAGCCACATCTCCATTCTCTGAGTTCACTTCCTTTATGCTCAGTCCTTCAATGCAAACTGTTGAAGGTGTGCTTTCTCCATCTTTAATAACAATCGCTGCTCCATTTTTGACATTCACATTGCTCATCTCCACTCCATTCAATGAAATTTCACTGACACCTTCAAAATAAAATGGGGAAATTGAAAATGAAACACAAATTGAATCATCTGCACATGAAACATTGACCATCGAAACTTTCCCACTTAAAACGCTCACAAGTCTACCTTCAACAGAACCGTTTCCATCAACACATGTGACAATTCCTCCTTCTGATGATATAACTCTAATTCTGACAAATCGGCAATTGCTGATCGTGAGTGATGCTGATCTTTCATTTCCAAAAATCAAATAATTCCATTTTTTTTCAGAAGTGGGAAAGTTGAATGCCAAAGACTTGAATTCCACCTCTTTTTCACATGTAAATAAAGCATTTGAAGCGCTAACAGCACAATCAATAGCCACTTCAACATTTCCATTTCCATCGCTGTTCACTCCTTCAATGGTAATTCCCTTTTCGTTGCTAATTGTCATTTCTTCTGCTGTAAACTGGCTTTCATCTATTACAATCTCTATGAAGTATCCTTCAGAAGATAGAATTCCATTTAGTTCACTGAATGCTCCTTTCAATGAACTCAATGGTGAATTGCTTGTCCATCCGTCTCCTGTTCCTTTGTTCTTCAAATATATCTTTCCGGTTTGATCTAAATACATGGAAACAAAATCGTAAAATTTGACTGTTCCATCAATACATGCTGCAACATTCCACAAATTGTCATTCCGAGTATAATCTGCTGCAAAACTCTTCTTCATTGCTGATGCGATATCTTCGAACAATGAGTCATTCGTCATTATCAATAATAGGCCAGTGTCTCTTTTTGATTTACCTTCTCCGACTGTGCATTTGTCAAATATCAGATTCCTTCCATCTTCAGGCCAGTTAAGCTGATTTGCTGATTTAATAGCTTTCATTCGTAGACATAATGCAGAGCTATATTCAAAATCAGTATGGAATGATGAAAAAGTTGTGACACCTCCATCTCCAACAGCAAATGTGCTTTCTTCGTTACCAGTTTTGAAAGCCAAAGCCATACGAAAGCCGTTTATCTCCGAAAAAGTGCTCCCATTCAATTTAAGATCGGTTTTGATTTTTTCGTTTGAGCTGTAGATATCGACAACGGCTTCTGAAAAAATATCATCATTTGGATCATCAATTAAATCAATTTTCTTCAAAGTCAAATTGGATAATATCACCGTTTCGCAATCACTTGCAAAAAACACTTCTCTCTTCGTTGTAAATGTATTTTCTTCATCTGTACATTCAACTGATTCCATCGTCAATGATCCTTGATATTGGTAAACAAGTCTACAATCAACCACGCTTCCGTCTGCTGGTCGAATAAATCTACAGTTGCTTATTGTCAAGCTTGTACGTTGTGCGTCTATAACAGACAACGAATATACATCTGGAACAACATCTTTCTCCAATGTTGTTGGAATGTGAAATGCCAAGTATTTGAATTCCGTAGGACAATGGCAATTAAATAGATCTATTCCTTTATGCACTTCACAGTCTATTTCCACTTCAGTGTTTCCACTTCCATCACTTTTCCATCCTTCAAGCGTAACTCTTGTCTTTTTACTGACTGTAAAAACTTCCGCAGGAAATGGTTTTGCATCTTCAACAACTTTAATGTAGCATGTGCAATCGTCGCTTAGGAGTAAGCTTGCAAGAGTGAAAGTTTGCATTTCCTCGCCAATCTCCAAACCACTGTTGCTATCGTTCCCGCTATGCTTAACAAACACTGTTGTAATTGGCTGTGATGAATCGTCTAGCAAGTAAACCGATATTACGATTTGCACAAAAATTAATCCCCAGAACATTCTTCAAATAACACTTATTTAAATTTTTTATTTTGATCAATGCTTATATAAAATGTAAATTGATAGTCTTAATTAGTTTTTGAGAGATTTTAAAAAAGAAACATCTTCTTGTTCATTTCATGAACTACTTTCATTAATTGATGTGTATGTCATTTTTTTGAATAAAAATTTCTGAACGAACATCCATTATATTCTTTTGTTCATCGATTTATAAAAGAATTCGATGTTTAAGGAAATAACTGAAATGAGTCTTTAAAGAATTTTGAAATAGTCAATTTGTTAGTGTTGAAACAAGCCCTGGGTGACGTGGTGACTTCTGACGTGCACTTTTCGATTTTTGACGGACGTGATGCACATTTTCACGTTATAAGAAATAATCATTGAATAATTAAAGTGTTTTTTTTAATTTAAAATTTTTTTGAAAACACTGTTTGTTTTTTAAAAAACAATAATATAAAAATTTTCGAAAATTTTTTTTTAACAAATTATGCATAATTATTTTTTTCTGACGCAAAAGCCAAAATCGGAATTTTGAAACGTCACTGAAGTCATTGACGTCACGTCAAGTCACATTAAATGTTAGAGTTGGAAGAAGACCTGGAAAATGAAAACTTACAAAAGGAATTACAAGAGTGTTTAAGAAACGTTTTTATTGTTTGCTCACATCTCACAACATTTCTCACATAAGGGTTACCATTTTATTTGTTAGAAAGATATTTACGAAAAGGCAAAAAAGAAAATGCGTGACACAGATAGTCAATTTGTGAAATTACATAAACACTGTGAAACAAAATTTGGACAAGGTTTGTTAACTTTTTTATGATTTTCAAGGAATTATATTTTTTGTGTTTTTCTTAATAATGAGTGTATGATCATCCTCGGAAAAAAAATGAATTTCTTTCTCGACTTTCGTTTTAAGTTATTGGCGAATCATTGTGGATAACTTATTCTCTTGTTGACGAAAACGGAATTCCAAAAAAGGATTGTCACAAATATTATCTATGTCCAAATGCAAAGGATGGATTTACTTGCGGGATATCTGGCAGAAGAAGTTATTCTGTGGATGCAAAACACGACTGTGAATTGATGAAATACAAAAGCATTGCGCGATGCAAAAAGATTCCTGATCAAGATTTATCTTTCAATGATACAAAATTGTTTTCAAAAATTGATGGTTCTTTTTATGCGCAAGAATTACAAAAACAGTTTATTTCTATGATATGTCGATGCAATTCTTCGTTTTTGTCATCTTCTTCGAAAGAAATGAATAATTTTATTTCTTCACTAATAAGAGCTGGCCAAAATTGTCCTTCGCTTTCATCAACATCAATATTCCCATATTTGACTCGAAAGATAATTACACACATGGTGCTCAAAGAAAAAACTCAAATCGTAAAGGTAAAACAGTCTAGCATTAGGAACAATGGAGTGAGTTTAATGTTGGATGGTGCATGTGTTGGTAATCGAAAAATTACTGTTGTGACAATCTCAAAATTATCATTGGACAGAAAGCCCATGTTTTGGGGATTATATCCTCCATGTGGAACTTCAAACGAATATGAGTCACTTGTTAAAAGTTTAATTATAGAATTATCTCAGTTCAATACGGTTATCAGGAGTTATTGCACCGATGGATTGTTATCTTAGAAAAGAGCCATTGAGAATTTATCTACACAATTCAGCAATGAAAAGACACCTGTTGAGAAACATCCTTCATTTATTCCCTTTCATGTTTATTGCTGCAATCACTTGACAAATTTGATAATCACTAATTTATTAACCAAAATCCCATTTCTTTGTGATCTCAAATTAAGAATGCTGAATTTTTCTCAAAAGGCCCATACTCGGCCAATGAAAAACCTTCTGAAGAAGCATGCGCCCACTTTTGTCTCAACAAGATGGCTTTCTCTGTTTAACATTTCTTCATTCATCAGAAAGAAAAATCAAATCATTCAAAAGGAAAATTTTATAGACACGGATAGCCTTGTGGATATCATCAAAGCAGAAGCATTTTTACTCCCTTTTCATTTGCTTTATATGCACTTTGAAAATGATAACACCAAGTTGAGCCATGTTTTCCCTATTTTGTTAAAAGTTTTTGAGCTTTTTTTCTATTTATTAAAGCAAGATCCTTTAAGAGAAGATAAATGGAGAAATTCTATCACTAACGCTTTAATATTGATGTATAATTATTTTTTTTTGTTGGAACGCGTGGAGAGTTCATAGTGCTTTCATATGCTGTGACGCCAAACGCTGTTCAACTTGTTCGAAAACAACTCTTTCCTCTCAGGAAATTTTCTTCTTCTTCATTTTTAGAAAAAGAAACAGAAACATCTATCCAATCATCCTCAACTTATTCTTCAGAATCCAGACAGATCGCCTCATCTTTATTTCATCCTTTACCGTATCCTGTCGATTTTCACACAAATGAGTTATTTTTGTTTTTATATTTCTTCTTCTTTAAATTTTTTTCTCATTGTTTTTTTATATTTTGTTTTTTACAGGATAGATGATGAATGCCAATTCCCGTATGCATTTTTGAACAAATCAAAAACTCATACAGGCTTGATAACACTTTTTTCTGAGAATGATAAATATTATTTTGATTCTATTCATATTATTAGAAGGAAAAAACGAATTGCAAGATATCCTTTCATTGATAAAACAATTAGAAGAAGATGATCAAGAAAAAATGAGAATAGAAATGAAAAAATATTTGATATCGATGAAGATGATGACGAAAGCGATGATTATGGATTATTGGAAGCTGAAGAAAATTCTGTTGATGATATGTATGATTTTTTGTTTGGACAGTGCAATTCAAGCCAAACTCAATTCGAAAAAGAAAATGAACAATATTCAACGACTGACGTTTCATCAAATGCATCTTTTTCCTCTTCCTCGACAATATCAATTATTGATCATGATTCAACTTTCTCATCATGCATGACTACACAAGAAACAATGAATACATCGCATGGGGAAATGATGGATATTGATAAGGATATTGATGATTGCCAGAAGAATCAAATCATTAATATGGAAGATGACATCCATAGTGAAGATCATAGGAAAATTGAAGGGCTTCATTCAGGAATCGAAGGGGAAAAAATGTGGAAATGGAAGAATTATTTTCCACAAGCAAATTTACTATTGTAACTGAATACAATGAAGAAAAGAAAATCCAGAGTATCAAACAAATTGAAAATGCATTATTTGTCGATTGATTTCCAAGGCTTGATGCATATTTTGCTAAATATTCTAAAACAGTCATAAGAGGAATGGAAAAAGAATATTCTGAAAACTGCAGACTGTTATTTGAAAGACAGATGAGATCGAAACCTGAAGATTTACATCGAAACGATCCTGAAATTTATTGTCGAGTGTTGGCAGCATATGGAGATATTCAAACTGTTTATTCAGGATTATGCCTTTCATTAATTTTTTCTCCCTGTAGTGAAGCCAGTTGTGAACGGATCATTTCCAGGATGAAAAATATTACCGGAGATCAAAGATATTCATTCAATATTCAGACGCTTGAAGCAATACTTCATATTAAACCTGTGTGACGTGATGAAATTTTTGTCTTCACGTCAGTCAGTGAATTTTGGTCACGTCAGTGGTTTTTTTTTTTTTTTTTTTTTTTTTTTTTTTTTATATATATATAAAGAAAAAAGATTTCTAATAATTTATTGTGAACATTTTTTATTTTTGAATAAAAAGTTTATTAGAAATAATTTTTGAAATGTGCAATTTTTGATTTGATTTTCTTTTTCCCATAAATCAATTTCAATTTTATATTAAGAATGAGTTGCTTTTAATCAGAGATCCAACGCCTCATTTGCACAATAATGTTCATAATGTGTCACTCCACTACTTTTTTCATAACGATTGATGTGTCTAGCACTTAGACGGTTTAATATTATTTAAAACTCTCTGATTTTTCATTTTGATGTTTTTTCTTTTTTCAATCAAATTTTCATATCTCTGCCCGCTTTTCTCAAGTATTTCATTTCTAAATTGCTTATTTTAGACAATCACTGAATGCCTCTTATGTTTGAATGTTTGTTGAATTTTATCAAAGAATATTTTAAAAGATTTCTCTTTTTCATCATTTCCTCCACATCCTTTCCTGTCCCCACGCTCTTTCATCGATTCAACCTTCAATTAAGAACAAACAACTTCATTTTTCAGACATACTCTTCATCAAATGCTGCTGTGGTGCATGTAAGAACAGAAACTCAAAGATAAACACCAGGATAATTAATTTTATTTGATATAAACAGCCATCATTTTTAATGGTGTGAAAGGAATGATTCAAACGGAGGGTCAAGTTGTGGAAGAGCACTTTGTGTTGAATGGGCAAATGCATATCTGTTAATTGCTTTATGTTTATATTTCAACTGTTCGACCAGCGATCATGCCGGAGCGTTTGATTGCTTATATCTGCTAAATGAAAATATAGCATAATCCAATTTCACCACTTGCACAGCTCTGCATGGAGGAGCTGCTTATTTGTATTGCAATCAACCTTATTCTGTTTGGACATTCTCAGATAATAGAGTGGAAAGTTGCTCAATAACAGATTGGTGAGGAACTGGTTGGAACTTTTCCCTCTATTACATGCCCTCAGATGCTCAATTCCTGTTCACCAAATGCAAGTGCATCTCAAATTCTAGTGGTGATTCTTCTAGATCACTAACATTTAACTGGCCTCCACAAAATAAACCAAATCAATTTTTTGTTAATGATTGCCAATTCATAAACAATAAATTAACTGCTTCTTCGACATATGGAGGTGCTGCCATTTATTTTCTTTCAACTTATTCCTGGATGAGTGGAAATAAATTCATCACATTCTGTTTCTTCGATGGCAACACTGCCACAAATGGCAGAGGAAACGATGTGTTCTTCAGTGGCAGCAGCATCACTCAATCTCCATTCAGCCAGTGTGAATCAACAACCCCAACAAACAGAGTGTGGAATGCTGGAACAGCAACAAACGATGTGTTCAACAGCTGGCTTCCTCTTATCCCTTCGAGCAAAATAGTTGCGAACAGTGGAACTGATGCTGATGCCTGTGGCAGACCCCAACAGACCCCATGTGCCACCATCGAGTATGCCCTCACTGGCTTTATTTCCCTCCTCCAAGACGCCTCTCTCACCCTCCTTTCCTCAACATTTGTTCCAACTCAAACACTCACTTTCAGTGCGGTTGATACCATAATCACTGGAAATGGCACAACTGCCACCACCATCGCCTCCAGTGGCATTCCCCAACCACAAAACTCACATTCACACTCATCACAATCAACATCATCTCTTTCATCATTTTCATCATTTTCATCATTATCAACATCTTCTTCACCAGATCCATCTGCCTCGTCTGCCCTCTTCCAACAGACCCAGGGCTCCCTCACAGTCTCTGCCCTCGCCATCGCCCACAACTCCTCAAACCAAATCACCCCCATCCTCTTCCACCTCTCCGGTAACTCCCCTTCCCTCAACCTCAACACAACCACCATCACCGGAACAACCTCCATAACAATCAAAACGCCCCTCTTCTTCCTCACTGCTGGCTCCCTCGCCCTCAACCACACAGCAATCACCAGTCTCCCCCTCAACAGCCAAAGCATCTTCCACCTCACCTCCCTCATCGCTCCCCTCACTCTCAACTCCTCCAACATCACCCACATCACCTCCACAGCCACCCCTGCCAGCTGTGTCCTCTCCTCTGCTACCTCCCCTGCCCTCTCTCTCACCCTCACCAACTGCACCATCACCAACATCGACTCAGCTCCACAAAACCAACAGACTGCCACCAATGGCGGGTGCATCTCATTCGCCTCATCTGCCTCTGCCAACTCATTTTCTGTGGGCAACACCAAATTCACTGAATGTGATATGAGCAAAGAAGAATCGAAGAATGAGAAAGAGAGAAAAGCGAATACTCAGAGATCGGAACATGTTGGTGGACATGAAAGGAAAACCCAAACGAAACCTGTTTCAAGCGGATCAAAGAGAATGACATTCTGCGGGGATGATGCGAAAAAGAATGATACAAAAGATAATAATAAAGAAACAGAAAAAAATTTGAATTAGGAGAAAAGATGTAAAATAAGATGAATGAATAAACCAGATAACTGTTTCATTTCGCAAGCTATCTGAGATTTATAAGTTAACAAAAGCAACAAAATACAATACGTTGATTTTTTTAAAATATCGAGATGAATTATTAAGTATTTTTTATAAAGCAATTAAAATCAAAAGGCTTTCAAAATATCATCTGTGTATTTCTCGGGTTTGATGTGAGATATTGAAGAAAAAATATTAAAAATTTGATGTGCATAAGCTCAAAATAATAAATAAACTTATTCAACAATGAATCCACTTTCATAGCTTCCAAGAAAAATCATGAAACAAAAAATATTACATTCATTCGAACAATGATTCGTCCCTTCCTTTTCATTGTGCAAAGAAAAAATGAATCTAGCAAAGTTATGAAAGTCTTTTGTGATTATCTTCATTCAATGCAAAAATCAAATCAAAAATTTCTGATCATCTTTCAATTCTTCCAGCTGTTAATAACTCGTCCATTTCGCAATCGTTATTCTCGACACAATTTGTTTCATGTTTATGACATCCAAAATACTTTTTTCTATCACTCGTTTTCGAATAAAAATTCTTCAGTCGTGATGTTCAGCAGGCGTTTCTGAAAAAATTGCGCTCAATAATCAAGTGATGAAGATAAGGAGGCAGGCGCTTCAAGTCGATCGAAGAAATTGATAAATTCTTTTCAACGTTGTCGGGAAAGAAAGATGAATGAAAAAAAACGAAAATAACATTTTCTTGAAAAGGAATTTGTTGAAGCAGGATCTTCAATATATTTGTGTGTGTAGCTAAGAGATGAAGATAAAAAGTGAGGAGAGAAATATATAATGATTGGCTTTGGACATTTTAGTGAACTTTGTGAACTTGTTGATATAAAAAATAGTTCTACAAAATTTATCATAAAAAAAATAAACCATTTTCTGATACTGTTTCATTCTGGACGAATTGTTGATTTTTTTTGAGGTCAAGTTTTTTTTGTGTGTTCTCGCTGAACGTGTTCAATTTTGATTTGTTCCATAATTACTTGAGAAAACCGATAAAATTCTTCATCGCACAATTCTATTTCACCTTCGTCATCATAGCAAAATGCAACTTTTTCACCAATTAGTATTTATTTCAATTTTTTGTCCAACATTTAAATGCTGACTTGCCCTGACGGTCATGACCGTCACCGACGATCTTAAATTCCTTTTTTGCCTATCTGTCAGTTTCCCATTGTAACTTTTTCATTGATTTATAGTGATAAAAAAGTCTTTTGATTTTCTTGTATAAATAAAAAATTTAAAAATGTAATAAAATAAATTATTTAATTTTTATGAGCTTTCACAAAAAATTAAAACTTTAATAAATTACTGACGTGAATATTTATGTTGAGTCCGTCAGAATTGAAAAATTTCACGTCAATGGTCATTACGTCACTCAGGTTTACTTCATATTTAAATCGTGTTTGCTTTTTCATGTTTTTCGCTTCATTTTTATCGAAATATTTTCTTTTTATAATATAATTTTTGAACCAGACGTGTCTGCTTTATTAAATAGATGTTTTATTCTAAAACATGTTAATTAATATAAATTGAACAATCAACCAGAAATTAAAAAACGGTGAATCGAAGTGAAAAAAATAGGATGACATAAAAATGATAATGATAGTTTAATATTGACGAAATCGAATGAAAATAGATGCGCTTTTTATAAGTAAATCGTTTCATAGAAACAAAAAATTGTTTATGTGGATCAATGAGGGAAAGCAACTTAAAGAGTATATTAAATGGAAAATGTGCGTTATTCATTTTTCTGATCGTTGTTCAATGCTAATGAAATCTATAATTTGATTTCTTATTGGATGGCCATGTGGAAGGAGACTATTTAATTTCGTATTTGAAATGGCAGCTTTTCGAAAGTTGCTCTTGGTTCAAGAAAACAGAAGAAATAGAAAATTTCGTTCAAGTTTATAATGAAATGAGATAAATAATTCCCGTCATCAAATGGGATAAAAAGTTTACAATATTTTTGGATTTCGTCATCATTTTCTTCTTCATTCAGATTAAATTCTTATTTAATGCAAAGTGTATTTTCTTGAAATTTTGTATTCATGAGAAATCTTCTTCTTGTGATGAAAAATTTTCCATTTTTCATCTCAAAAGGAATAAAGTTGATAGTAATGAGATTTTTGCTGCAATTAAAAGCACTCCTTAAAAACGCCGTTGCTTTGAACGCTTCATTTGAAACATATGAAACAATTAAATTTCAATTTTTGACTTATACATATGCATCAAACTCGATTTATGATTTTTATTCATCAACAACAAGAAATGATAGCTTTTTATCCTCTGCTTCGCTTTCATTAATACGCGAAGTTGATTAGAAAGAGATCGAAGAAGAAATAACAAAAAAGACTGATAGAGAAGCGACGTGAAACTCTCAATAAGCACAAAAGCGAGACCCGAATGTATCTCTTGAGCCAAAAGAATTATGAGATGCTTTGTGAGGTGGTTTTTGCTCAATTGATTGTATTGATGGGTTGAACAAGACATGAGTACATGCAAGATGTGAAAGATGGTTTTCACAGCAACTTGAGATGGTGCACAAGTAGCTCACGAAGAACCACACAACGCGAACTGAGAACATTTTTCAGCCTCAAATCCAATTGAATTTTGAAAAAAAAGAGTTCTGAATGAATAATGAAAGTTGAACATCAGCGCTGCTGACCTTGTCTTTTTGCGGAATAAAAGGCATTCCATGCGAGCTGGAGGAACAGAAGCAGGATTTTTGGGTCTGCAGTCAGTTTCAATAAAGATTGAAATAAGAAATATATCTTGAAATTAATGATTAGAGGTTATTGCTGTGAAATAGTTTAATTATTTGAATTTGCATTTTATGAAAGAAATTTGTTGAAGAACATGAAATGCATCAATCTCAACTTTATCACTGGTGAATTTTGTTTCATAAAAATTAGCAAAAAAGATTTGATTGATAAAGCATTTGTTTTCACATTTGTTTCTTTATATGAATCAATGTTTTCATCTTTTTCCTTTTCTCAGTTTTCCACTGTTCATAAGTTTCCGTCACATTATGCGATTGTTCTCTTATGAAATTGAGAAATAATCGCTTTGTGCAAATAATTTCACTTCATCCATTCGAAAAAGAAATAAAATCAGATAATGTGATTGATAAAGAAAGCCATCATCTGAAAAAAATGCATTTTAGAAGTTTTGTTGTGAAACAGCATTGCATTTTGATTTTTCTTTGAAGTTGTTTCTGTGGGCTTATAATTTGAAGAAGATAAGTGAAGAAAAAATAAAGAAAATTACTGAAACACAAGTATTATCTATTATTTGATATAATTTGCAACATCTCATTTGATTGTTTAATTAATATTCTTCGTTTTAATGTTTTAATTTCGCATTATTTCTAATAGTTGAAAAAGAAATGTTAACGAAAAAAACTTCAACAAATTTTTTGTTCTCGACTTTAAGAAATGAAGAGAAAAGAAAAATTGGCACGTTGGAACTTCTCGAAAATTAAATACGAGCTCTTTTTTTTTATAAATATTCTGAAAATAAAAATCAATACTCAATTCCTGTGAATTCAAAAAATTGAACAAGAAAATTAGTACTAAGCACGAAATACATGTGAAAACATTCTCAAATCTTTTTTCTCCATCTTATCTTACACTTTTCTTTTTTTATTCTTTTCTTTTCACTTCTTCCATTTCATCTTTCCTCTTTTTCTTACAGTCTCTGAAAACCTTTTTGAAATATCCCAAGCATTCATATGTCATCCTAACTTTCAATGTTCGAACTGAATCTTTTCAACAATAACATTAAAGGCTCTTCCATTCAACAAGATACCGAAGCGTGCAACTCCGTTTCTTGTTGCTTTTTTGAATGTTTTTTGTTTCTTTTGCTTTTTTCTCCGTTATTATTAATCAGAATGCAATAATTTGAAAAATTTCCAGATCATTTGTTCATATAACCTTTCTATTCCTCTTTTCTCTTCTTTCTCTCTCTCCAAATCCACAAACCTCGACATCTTTCAATTCTCTTTTAACTTCTCTCATAAAATGTTGCTCATTAACACAACGTTTTCTTTGCTTTCTTCACTGTATTATCCCGTAATCAAGATATAACAAGCAGATTGATTGGCTTGTTAGGTTCGGTTATGATACTCTTGCTGATAATGTGTAATCTCTTTGATTGTATTCAAATAAATTCCTTTGCCTTGTTCCTTGATTTAAAGATAAATAAAATATCAAAGAAAACAAAAGTGGAAATAAAAATGCTCACATTGAAAGTGGAAAAAATGAAATTCAAAGCCAGAAACGCTGTTTTCACTTCTCTCTGAGCGTAGTCTTTTTCTTCTATGCATAATTCCACTTTTAAAAGACAAGGCATGCAAATTGAAAATAATTCACTTGACTTGTTTCATCTTTTAACAATTTGGCATTCATTCAATGAAACAATTTGTTTTCTTTTCTTATTCTTTCATCTTTTTATCTTCAAAAAAATCATTTTTTCCAATCTTCTGTATGGAGAAAATATTATCCAAAAAAAAAAAACAACAAATAATGTCACACTTTGCGAAACTCTGCATATTATAACAAAAGCAGCTTTTTTATTAAAGGTATTTTCATTTCTTCCATGATTTATTGAATTTTTGATCAAAGTGCGTGTTGTGAAAGCGATTTGATAATCTTTGTAATTAATTTGAAGTATTTCTATTAAAGTTTTTCTCAGATCAGGTTTCAAACTCAGAAAATCACTTTTAAACAAAAAACCAAAGAAAAGTTTGCCTTCATAAGAAAAATAATTCAATGTCGTTTTCAAACCATTGTATCTTTCCGGTCAAATATTTTCATTTCATTTTTTCTTTGACTTAGATCTTGAAAACATGACCATTTTGCTATTCATATAAAATGCTTTTCCGTCTGGATAAAAAAAGTTGTAGCCATATTTAATCTTTAAATAAAAATAAGGATATCATGCTTACACATTGCTTTTGAGTATCAAAAACATGAATAAAGCATCTCAAAGAAAGTTTAACTTTATGTATTTTAAAATGTAATTATGGGAAGAATTGAAAAATTATAAATTTTTGTTTCTAAAAATTTTTATTAAATCACTATTGAAGCTGTAAAAATTCATAAAAAAAATTAGAAAATTTCTTAATTTATTTATTTATTTATTTATTTATTTTTTTTTATTAAGTGGAAAACTGGTGATGGACGTGACGAATTTTTTTTCTCACGTCACCCAGGGCTAGTTGAAACACGAACATTCAGAAAAGACTCGTTATTCAATCGTCTGGGTGGCAATTGAAGATTTGCCTTCCTTTGTTTGCAATGAAAGGAAGCTATATGGATGATTCTTTTTCATATCGTAAATTCTTACGATATGTGATCTTATTAGTTTTTCCAAAATTTCACTTGTTTTGAATGGAAACAAATATTAAAACATCATCGAAACATCAAATTGCTATTTTTTTTATTATTCTGTCAAGATTAATAAACGACACATAATAGTTTTCAAATATAATGTTTCTGTCACTTATTTCTTCAGGATTTAGCTTTTGGAGATTAAACACATTTGTTAATTAAAAACAACTGAATTTCAAATGCGTAATGGAAAGTTAAAATCATCAAAAAAATGTTTTGCTAATCAATGTTAAATAATTCATTGATTCCAAGAATTCACCTTCGATATATTTATCTTGTTCAAATTGGATGCAACGACTTCGCAGTATGTCACAAACATTATCAAACTAGGTTAGGGTTAAGCTTTTCGTTCGTTTAGTCTAGACGATTTTCATATATATATTAACCTAGACAATACATTCAAAACAAAGGGACAACTTTCATAGAAATAAATATTTTGTTTGAAAATTTCACGATGATTGAATCAAAGTGTTTCAGAAATGTAGATTATATTAAGAGTTATTCAACAAAAAAATGTGTGTTGATATTGAAAATTTTTGACTAAAGTAGTTGGAAAAAAATGTTTGTTTTTTTGTCCAGTCATTTCTGGTCATTTCGAATTTTTTATTTTTTTCAATTTTTTTTCGATTCAGATCCAGTTTTTTGTGGTGAGATCGATTGTAATATGGATGATTCATCATTCTATTCACTTTTTATCGAACAATATGGACTTTTCATTTTTCATGAAAATTTTATGAGAAAATTTTCGGTCATTTTTTTGGATCAAAAAAAAATTGTATCTCGATGAAAAAAATTTTGCGAGACCTGAGACTTTACCAGCGTGTACTACATGTAATTTGTGAATTTTTGAAGTCAGTGTCAAAAATTCGAAAATTTTGAAAAAATTGATTTTTTTCATTAGCCAAGTCATATGTCAGGTCAATGAGAAAAAAGTTGAAAATATCGATTTTTGTGAAAATTTTTATTGGAAGATGATATTTCACCAAAAGTTCGGATAATTCGCGAATAGTCAGCTGAATTTTTTTCTCGGGCCAGATTGGTCTGGTTAGTGAGAAAATGTCATATGAAGATTTTGACTGAAAAAGTGGTGATCTTAGATCAACGACCGAAAAATATGGGGTCTCAGATTCCTTTGATAATTGGCAGGTGGCAAGGACGTGGGCCCCTTATAAACATACTCGAATCTAAATTTTTTCTATCGAGCGGTTGTGGCAGGGTTAGGGTTAGGTTAGGTTAGGGTTAGGTCGTCCATATGACAAAATGTTGATCTCCCATTAGTCCCTCTTAACTTTCTTAAACAATATTTCGTGATTTGAACCCATTTGACTTCATTTTAATATCACAAAGTGTTGTTATTTGTCAAGTTATTGATATTTTCCATAAATGTTGTTCAACATAGCTTGAATATCAACCTGTGTGATTGTTAATTGTTTGTATGTTCTCGTTTGCATGTGCTCAATCATATTTATTTTCATCGATCTTAATTAACTTTCATGATATCTTTCGAATTCTTGTTTGAAGAGTCAACCTGTTTGTTTTCATTTATCCAAATGAATGAAGTTTTAATGAAAAGGAAGATTTATCAATCTCTTTGGTAACAGTTTTAAAAATGTTTCAAATTTTTCAAACTTAATTACTTTATCGCAAATGAATTTCAAATTGAATATTCAATATGTTAAAATTGTCAGGAAAAGATAATAAAACAATGATGTGATTTATGATTATTATTGAAAATATTTATGTGAAACATGAAAATCAAATCAACCCAATGAATTCAAACTAGGTTAGGTTAGGGTTAGGGTTAGGGTTAGGGTTAGGGTTAGGGTTAGGGTTAGGGTTAGGTTAGGGTTAGGGTTAGGGTTAGGGTTAGGGTTAGGGTTAGGGTTAGGGTTAGGGTTAGGGTTAGGGTTAGGGTTAGGTTAGGGTTAGGGTTAGGGTTAGGGTTAGGGTTAGGGTTAGGGTTAGGGTTAGGGTTAGGGTTAGGGTTAGGGTTAGGGTTAGGGTTAGGGTTAGGGTTAGGGTTAGGGTTAGGGTTAGGGTTAGGGTTAGGGTTAGGGTTAGGGTTAGGGTTAGGGTTAGGGTTAGGTTAGGGTTAGGTTAGGGTTAGGGTTAGGGTTAGGGTTAGGTTAGGGTTAGGGTTAGGGTTAGGGTTAGGGTTAGGGTTAGGGTTAGGTTAGGGTTAGGGTTAGGTTAGGTTAGGGTTAGGGTTAGGGTTAGGTTAGGGTTAGGGTTAGGGTTAGGGTTAGGGTTAGGGTTAGGGTTAGGGTTAGGGTTAGGGTTAGGGTTAGGGTTAGGGTTAGGGTTAGGGTTAGGGTTAGGGTTAGGGTTAGGGTTCAAACTAGGTTAGGGTTAGGGTTAGGGTTAGGGTTAGGGTTAGGGTTAGGGTTAGGGTTAGGGTTAGGGTTAGGGTTAGGGTTAGGTTAGGGTTAGGGTTAGGGTTAGGGTTAGGGTTAGGGTTAGGGTTAGGGTTAGGGTTAGGGTTAGGTTAGGGTTAGGGTTAGGGTTCAAAACTAGGTTAGGGTTAGGGTTAGGGGTTAGGGTTAGGGTTAGGGTTAGGGTTAGGGTTAGGGTTAGGGTTAGGGTTAGGGTTAGGGTTAGGGGTTAGGGTTAGGGTTAGGGTTAGGGTTAGGGTTAGGGTTAGGGTTAGGGTTAGGGTTAGGGTTAGGGTTAGGGTTAGGGTTAGGGTTAGGGTTAGGGTTAGGGTTAGGGTTAGGGTTAGGTTAGGGTTAGGGTTAGGGTTAGGGTTAGGGTTAGGGTTAGGGTTAGGGTTAGGGTTAGGTTAGGTTAGGGTTAGGTTAGGGTTAGGGTTAGGTTAGGGTTAGGGTTAGGGTTAGGGTTAGGGTTAGGGTTAGGGTTAGGGTTAGGGTTAGGGTTAGGGTTAGGGTTAGGGTTAGGGTTAGGGTTAGGGTTAGGGTTCGGGTTAGGGTTAGGGTTAGGGTTAGGTTAGGGTTA